>NC_143397.1:162631244-162934274 GCF_052110815.1 Crocodylus siamensis | reverse complement strand
AGCCCTGAGTTGGCTGCTGGCAGGATTCTGGGAAATCAAGAGCCCCCTCTGGACACTAATGAGGTCTCTGTAGCTCCCCTCACAGCCTCAATCCCAAACCGCCAGTTCAGATAACACCACAAATATAAGCTCCTGGACTATAACCAGGGATCCTGGTTCTCTGATCCCGCCCCCCCCCAAATTTTCAGTTTAAAAAAAAGTAATCCAAAATTCACAGTTTTCCATGATTAAAATGAAACACCGCTATATATGTATTATAATGGAAAAATGTGGATTTTGTGTTATTTTTTTTAAACCCCCAAATTAGGGATTTTTGTTTCTTTAGCCAAGAAACCAGGATCCCTGGCTATAACATAACAATGGAAGACCATGCTGTACTCCTCTAAGGCAAACTTCTCCCCTGGCATAGTGTGCCTCTGAGCCCTAGGTACCATATGAGCTCCTGGAGTTGTATGAGTTTTGCAGGCAGCAGGTCAGGTAACCAAATATCTCTGGGTAGTTCTTTCAGACAAGAGCTCCTTCCCTTGGCAATTGCCAGAGAATTAATCCTGCCAGCCCCAGCCTTCTGGTCAGATGCATGTCCACAGGTGCTAGCTAGTTACTTCATTAGCCTGTGGCTCAGAGAACCTGCAACTGTAGCGCACTGCCTAGCCTGCAGAGCTCTCTGGCTAGGTTGCTTCTGCCTTTAAAGGAACAGGCAGATCTTAGTGCCCTGTAACACATAGCTAGCTGCTTTCAACTCCACAGTCCAAATGACTGGTCTCAAGCAACTAGGGATAGTCTTCAACACAAGTTGAGTGATACTTGAGCTCTTGCCCCTGTTGCCATACTAAGATACCTTAACTGCTTTGTCACTGAACTCTAAGGCTAGGGACAGAAATTCAAAAAGTCAGCCTGAATTGACTTAATCTTTGCAGGTTAGTCTAACCTGGCTAGACTGAACCGGTTGGAAACTGGATAGACATTCTCTCTGGACAGAGGAAATTCAGCATATGCCTGCAGTGTCTCAGGCTAGAAGACAGGGGGGCACTAGAGCAGTCCTCCCTTCCCTTCTGTGGGGAGCCGAGCTGAGGGGGCATGGGCAGACTTTGGCAGGACTCTCTCATTAGGGGTGTCTGCCTGCATGGTTCCAGGCTTGTCCCTGCTAGCTGCTCAAGGGGTGGGTGTTGTCAGCTGCTAGCCCTGGGCTAGCACTCTGAGGCAAGGGGGTGGGGGGAGATGTGCAGTGCAGTGCATGCATTTGTTGATGATACATAACTTTTCAATTTCCCTCCATGCTTTGTCATACTGTCTGCAGCATTATAAAAAGAGTTTTTATCACCCAATTAGCAAAACAATGGCCTCTCTTCATTAGTTCAAACTTAAACAGTTAATCAGCTGATCTGTTCATTAGCTCCAAAAGCCCTGTTCTGTCTGCCTAGCTGTCCCAGTGAAATTGGAGAGAGATGCACACACAGACACCTCTCTGCATTAGCTAGCATACCACATGCCTAGAGTCACTGGGATTGGGTTTGTGCTATGGGAGATGGGAGGGAAGGGTGGGATTTCCTGCTTGAGCAGCAAGGTGGGATAGAGCATGCAGAAGCCAGCAGAACCTGCTGTGCCTGCAAATATCAGCCAGGGAGCAGAGGAAGGGGCCAGCCCTGCTGTGGAGCAGAGAGCCCTGTCCAGCCCAGAGAGCATGCTGGGGGACTCCGATTTAACTTAAACCAGCAAGGAGTCTGGGACAGACATTGCTAGTCTTAGTTTTAGCCATTTTCAAACTGGTTTATGTGCACTGAATACCTGTTTTGTTACAGGTTTAAACCAGTTTACAGCCACTTAAGCTGGTTTATGAGTAATGTCTGTCCCTAGCCTAAATAATCTGTCATGTTTCTAGTCTGTTTTTTGATGAACAATGAATGGTGAATAATCATCAACACAGTCCGATACAAATATTTGACTAACATGTATTCATGCAGAGATTCATAAAAGTTTTGGAATTCACAGCCATTTTTGTAATTGTCTGACCATTGTCACAACTCATATATTACATGACACCAGAAATATTTGAATATATTTATATATATTAATCTGTGTGACTATTTGACAAGCCTAACAAGCCTAGCACTTTTTGAAAGAGAAAGTCATTTTGATTTAGTGTCAGGTAAATAAAAGTTGTTAAAATTAGAAGAAAAGAGAACCTTCATTAGGTACATTGATTAATGGTCGATAAAAGATGGAACGGGAAGGTAATATTTCCAACAGAAAATTAGAATGTTGGACCAACAGTTTGAATTCAGTACTTCAGTGGCTTATTTGTTTCCACCACCCGTTGTGTATGTCTTTGTACAATTAGAGCCCTTTGTTCTTAAGAAACATGGGATGACAACGGTCATCTTAATCTAGCTTCAGCAACCCATAAATTGTTGGTTGCTGATCTGTATTTGTGGCACTCCTCTTCGTAGTTCTTATTATTTTCTTTTTGTGTCAGTATGGCACACAGTTTTCAAAGGCACAGTGGCCAGTTATGCTGGGGTTGTTTTAGGAACACTGGGCATGTGCAGATGAAACAGGGGCCTTAAACCAAAGCAGTGGGTGAAGCAGTACCTGGGCTGGGAGCAGGGAGAGGGCGCTGATGCTTCCCTCCACAGCAGTCGTGGCCCCTGCCCAGGCAGCCCCCACCCGCAGGCACCCAACTCAGGCAGTCCCAGGGGGCACTGCAGCTGTGGAGGGAAGCATTGGTCCCCTGCGCAGCTCAGGCAAGCAGGCAGGCTCGGGGGGAAGATCAGGCTCACTGCTTTTTTGGGGCAGAGCCTGCTTTTCCAGGCTGCCTGCAGGGCTTCCTACAGAGCTCCACAGAGCCTAGTGCCTCACTCCATGTTTGTAGGGGCAGCAAACTAAAGCTCCTCTTCAAAGTTTTAGTTTGCTGCACCCCAAGTCATTTAAGGTACATTACTCTGCCAAATTTCCTACAGCAGCTGGAATTAATACTCAATATGCCACCGAGGCATACAAATATCAACAGGATTAAAGTGGTGCAAAAAGCATTTAGCCTGCTTTAAACTGCCATGCACACATGCCTCATTTTGTCTATGCATGGCCACTGTTGATATGATTCATCAGCTCCATTGCTTGGTGTTCAAATGGTTTAGAACTGTTTAAAGATTAGCCCCACCTAGTTACCACAGTTTAAAATGAAGCATTTCTGGTTTTAGCTTAAATCTGACATGCAGAGTATATCTAAAGAAAACGGGTGTATTGGTTGTAGCCATATTGGTCTAAGGACATAAATACACATGGTTCTTTGGGTAAATGTGCTATCTTTTATTAGACCAACTAATGGTCTAATAAACCAACTTTTGGTTTTTTGTGCCCGAAAGCTTGCAAAGAACAATTTTTCCAACTATTTTGTTGCTCTAATAAAAGATAGCACATTTACCCAAAGAACCTTGTCTACTCTAAAGAAAATGGGTATCTAAAAAATATTCAGTATGCCTTTAAATGATTTTTTGGAGGAGGTAAATTTACAGTGAATAGGCTTTTCGTATAAATGAAAAGTCAGATTTGAATTTAATTGCATGTTTTTACCCAAACAGCACTTTATCATATTACCAAAGGTTATAAGTTAACCTTTTATTGTTTACAGCTTTGTCTTTTAAATATACGGGCTTGATTGCAGCCTGCTTTGTGCTGTCACTCCAAGACAAACACTTTGAGCTTGTTTATTCCTATCAACAAGAGGTTTAAACAGGTTGGCGTAACTATAGTGTGATCAAAGAAGTAATCATGAAGCAGAATGACAATGCATGGAGCACTCTCATAATGCACTGTGCTTTTATGGGTGCTGCACATTAAACTGAATGTCACGCTTGGAAGAGATCATTCAAAACCAGAAACCAAGAATCATAATGCAATTTGCACTGTTTGACTGGCTATCAGGAAATTATACAAATGATAGTAAAAGCTAACATTATAACACTGATGTATGCCTTGCTTATAACACCTTTTAAAACATGCTGTTATGATTCTGTATTTAAAACTAAATAACAGTGAATTATATGAAACAGAAATACTCAGTAAAAAAATGTCTAGTAAAAGACACACTGTTATTAAGAAGACTGTTTAAGAGCAGAATGTCTAATTGTTTATTTTCGTCTATTGTTCATGTGCTTTTTATCGTGTAATAACATAGAACAGTCCTTAGGAAAGAATGAAATGAAATTAGAATAGTTGAACATGATAAAAAATAATATGAATTAATATTTCAATTTAAAAGTACCAAGGACAGGCATTCATAATGAAGGAAAAATACATCTTGGAAAAAAAAATCTCCTTAAGAAAATAAGACATTTGCACAGTTTTTGTATATTAATTATACCTGTTCAAAACTTACCTGGTTTTGCCTTATGGGGCTAAGCGCAGACAGTCAAAGAGCCTGAGGCTAAGTCAATTCAGTCTTTGCACATTAGTCTAAACCGCCTAGATTCAACCTATAAGTAAATGAACAGACATTAACTTTTGATTCCAGAAATGCAGCCACATGCCTGCAGTGGCCCATGTCAGAAGCTGGGGTGGTGGTGGGGGGTGGGCATGCTAGAGCGTGCCGCCCTTGGACCAAGCCTAGCCTGCCTGCCCTGCAAGCAGATGGGGGGGGGGGGGTGAGACTGTGGGGGAGGTGCAAAGCATCCTGGGATGCTGGGAGACGTAGTTAATTTGAATCTGGAGGGGATCTGGGACAGAAGTTCAATAAACTAATTTAACTTAAATCGGTTAAGTCTGATACTACATCCACCCAGATTTATTTTAAAATTGTTTCAGCAATTTTGAAAGCTATTTATGTGCACTGAACTTCTGTTGTGCTACAGATTTGAGCCAGTTTCCAGTCACTTATCCTGGTTTATGTTCCTAGCCTGAGAAAGCAGGGAAGTTTTTGTTGTTTAGTCCATGTAAGTTTTAAACCCCTAGTTTGGGTTTTGAAACTGGACTACATTGGTGCAGAAAGCTTTCAATCTGAATTGACTCCTAACTGGTCACCAATATCCACCAGCAGTAGAATCATCAATATCTTCATTCCTTCTCTTGCAGAAAGGGGGCTCAGACAGTGAAGATTCTTGAGGTAGCTCAAGGGAGTGTACCAAAGTCATTATACAAAAGATACTGTCAGGGAAAACCATACAATAGAATCACTCCTTGAAGAATTCATGGGAAAAAGAGCCTGACAACCATCATGATAGACTTCAGCAGACAGAGCTTAAAAAGTTCACTAGGGGAAAAGGAACTGTGTATATAGGGTTAGAATCCATTGCTGGACCCAAAATGAATCCCTAAACCAGGTGAAACCAATTCAGTTAAGGATTTCAGGACCCAAATACCCTGAAATTTGTACCGTTAGGCAACAGAGAAAATGGTACCTGGAATTAGACCATAGTCAATCTAGTATGGTGTCCTATGTCTGGAATCCTAATAGTGGCCATTAACAGATGTTTAAGAACAGATAAAAGCTTTATAAATGGACACCATGACAGGTGTGCCCCTTTGGGGTCTGTCCACTGGTGACCCCACCCACCTGTAATGGGCCAACTGCCCACCTTCTTTCCTGCCACACCTTGTTGTTAATTGCTTAATTAGAAGATGTTAATTAAGCGGGAGGCTGCCCATTTTGCTGCCCAGATGCAAGGGGGCACTTTCTGCAGCTTTTTTCCTCCCCTACACTGCAGCCCAAGCCTCACAGATGGTAATCACATCATTTAGTCTGGGCCTTACTCTACTCTGGCCCCCCTCATCCTCCCTGGGCTCTCTGTGGCCCTGCTTCACTGGTTGCCTCACTAGGCATTCATCAATACTGCCCCCCCAGGGCTTCTCACTGCTCCCCACCCCAGGGCTAGGGTCTCCACATGGCTGTGGCTCCCCTATGAGGCCTTCCCTAACCCCTGAGAGCCTCACCCAAACCTCTGGGTCTAAACAGCAAACACAAAACACAAAACCCTGGGCTGTAACATAAAATCTAAGCCATCTGGTTAAACATCATTTAATCCCTACCAGGGAATTCTCCACCCCATCACAGCAATCAGGAGCTGCTCATGCAGTCAGGCTTGTCCCCTCTGTTTGCTCCAACAGAGCTCCTTCTCTCTTGGCTGCTAAGAGGGAACTGCCAGCCTGGCCCCAGCCTTGGGGGTTTAAATGTGAACCAGGCCCTGCCCCTTCCAATCAGCTGACCGCTGGCAGGTGTGGGTTACTAGCTAACTTTGCTTGCCCTGGCAATTGGCAGCTGGGGTTCCTCACTTACTGCTTCTTTCCTAGCAGTTTCCCCTCTCTAAAAGAAGCAGGGTGCCTAAGTGCTCTGTGCTAGACATGCTTACATTTTTTCCTGATGCTAAACAGAAATTTGTTAGTTTATATTGGTTAAATAAATGCGTAGGAAGTGTGTGGAATATTCCATCTATTTGTCTAGCTAAAATTCTACATTACAAACACATCATGATAACTATAGGTTATGATATAGTAAGTTTTGTTCACTTAGTACATATAAGGTCTTCTTATTTGAAATGGACTTCTATATAAAAAAATATACTTTGTTATAGCCTTAACATGCTCCCTGCAGTGTCTTTGGGCTGCATGAGATAGAAGGGGAAGGGTTTTTTAACCTATTCCCTTCTCTGAGAAATTGAGGAAGCTGCCTCACTCTTTTGTAAAAAAAACCCAAACCTTTCAGAACTAATTAAAGTAGAAAACTAATCAGCATTTGAATGTGCTGAAGCCTAACAATATAAATCTTTATGGTGAAGGGGAATATAGCTTAATATTTTTATCATTATCTTATGCTACCTTAAATTGCTATGTCTGGCCAGGTACAAACATTATACAGGAGTTTGGTGCGCACTGGTTTTAAAAAATGGCTAAACTCAGTCTAAGTTTGCTCCTCCCACCAAAAGTTGAAGTATTCACTACCAATAGAAACTACACTGCTTACAGAAGACCATGTATCTTACATTGATTCTACCTTGGGTTTTTTGAATGTCTGTATTTAGCCCTTGAGAGTAATTTTCATGGCCATACTCTGTCTTACTGCAGTAACTAGAAATGAACCAATCCTTGAGTCTAGAAAATCTGACATCTAGCCAAACTTGGATATTTAGAGCAAATCTGAGATGTATCCAAACTTGCATATTTAAAGGACACTTTGCTACTTGACATTGAAGAAGAGGCAGAAGCTTTTTAAAAGAGTTTTAACCTGTTGATGCTACAGTCCCTCTAAAATTCACAGCCCTGGTTAGCTTTCTACTTTAAAGTTTATTTAAGCTCATATATCATAGGCTTAACTTAGATCTAAATTTATGAGCAAAAATATATGCACTATAGATATCTGAACATACTCCAAGATTATCAAGAATTATTATCCCATCTGACAAAATGAATGGGAGGTATTAAAAGAAAGGCAGAAAGGCAAAAAATTGTTCTGAAGCTGCTTCTGTTGGTTTTAGAATATGTTAAAGATTTTACTAATTTAAATGCTTTCCACTTCAAGAAAAAAAAAAAAGAACATGCACCACAACAGAAGCATGAGGGGATGCTGAAGGTCAAGAGGTCAATACATTTCTTGTGACATGCTTCCCTGGGCTGGATTTTACATCTGTGATCAGCACCAATCACACATGGCATTAGGGAGAACTTGGAGAGAATGAATGTTAGTTCAGCATTACAGCAAGATTTCTCTAGTCTGCACTTTAACAGCACAAGTTAATTAGCAATACTCCCCTCTGTGCCTTGCTCTCCAGAGTCACCTCAATGAAATATTACACTAGGAAATTACCAGAACGTGAGACCTCTAGAACCTCTAAGTACATTCCTTTGTTTATATGGATCCCTTTGATATCATTAGACAAACTCTTAAAACAAAAATACAGGTACATGCATTAGTGAACCAGTCAATTTGCAAACCCAGTGGACTTCATGTTGAAAAAAATCCCAGCTAAATACTAGTTTAGTGCTGCTGAACGCAGAGCAAGTATTAGGCAGCAATTACTAATTGTGCTTTTTAAATTGCAGTTGAGGTACAGAAACATCAGACTAGAGTGGATTAAATTGGTCTGTAATTTTGCAGCCCAAATGCCTAAATTTTCTTGCTGTCCAGTGCATTTCCCAATTATCAAAGAAGTTTGGTTACTTGCTGGTATTGTGATAGTATACACATGGTTTGTGTATACACATTGTGACACATGATATTGACTTAGACTTTGTTTAGCCCTAAGAGAAGTTGTGAGGAAGAGACATGTTATTCAATTGTGTCTGACCACATGCACAGTGCAGAGCCCAGTAACGATCATAGAAAGCCTAGAAATATCCCAAAACAGGATGTATCCATTACTAGATAAATGTAGAAGCTGCTCCTGATTTTAATAATGGGAAACCACCATCATGAAGACTTAGGAGCAAGGGATTGAGGGATAGTAAGTTAATAAATATAGGAATTAAAGATAGCTAGTGCAGTGACTGAGGGAGTCAGGAATAATTAATATTTACTATGAGGTCTAGGTCCCAAACCTGCAACACTTTAGATACAGCTACAGACAGGCTCCTTCAGTGTCTGGAAAGTTCAGAGATGCTTCCTACATTATGTAGAGTCTACACGAGATGCTTTACTGAACCTTAGCCTGATTTACTGCACAGTATGAGCATGCATCTACATGTGCATACCCTTACTGCACAGTAAAAATGGCTAATCATGACTAAAGTTGATACCTGCTGCAGGTAACAAATTTAGGCACAATTAGTGCCTAAATTTAGGCTCCTGGATGGGAGCTTTTCTTGCCCTAGAGCTGGGCTGCTCTCTGGCAGACCCTCGCTGCAAGTTATAAAGCCTGTGAACATCTTGTGCCCTGGGGTGCACACCATAGGCAGCCTGATGTCTGACCAGGAACACTGCAGGCCCTGTGTGCTCCCCAGGAAAGGACACAGGCAGCCTCTGTCCCTTAGCCAGAACTTCTGCTTGGCCACAGGTGAGTGTTGTAAAGGGCTGCAGCCTGCTGCACCCCCTGCCTAGCCCAGAGATCACCCCAGAGGTGCTGGATGGCTGTCTCTGGCAGCAGGGCCAGCACCTGCTCTCTGCTGCTGCTCACCCTCAACAGTGTTTCCTGCACTTGCAAGTTCTGCAGCACATTTGCCTCTGCTGCACAGCACCCAGTCCCTGGTCGTGCTCCCCTGCTGAGTGCTCTAACTGCTATTTAGGGCTGGCCAGACAGAGACAGATGCACAGGGGCCCAAAAAGTTGGTGCAAAACATGATGTATTTATCATATTCCCCATTGAAGCCCAGCCCCACGCATGTGTACACACCCATGCCATCCACCTGGACCCTCAACTAGGCCTGGAAGGAGACTGGCAACCTCATGGCACTCTGGAGTGATGTGGAGGTGCTGAGACAGTTCGTACAGGGCAGGTGCTCAAATGCCCACATTTATGAGGCCCTGTTGGGTGACATACAGGGTTGAGGGTGCTCCTGGACAGTGTAGCAGTGCCACAAAAATGTCAAGGCCTTGCAGACACAGTGGGTAGCCATGACTGACCACAATAATCAGGTCAGTCACAAGACCATGCCCTTCATGCAGCAGATGATGCAGATTTTAGTTTTCTGGGACCCAGGCTGCATCCCTGCAGTGGTCACAAGCAGGGGTGACCTGCCCAAACTCCTGCCCTGCTCTGAACCCTCTGGTAACACATCACTGGAGGAGGGGTCCTAAGATGTTCAGTGCCCCACACCACCCAGCCCACCACACTGGCTGCTGCACCCACCAGCAGTTCAGGGAGGCCATGCCAGTGGCTGCCTTGACAGCTCTGCAGCCCCATAAAGATCCTGCCATAAAGTGTGGCTGGCCATGCCACTGTCTGGCTACCAGCAGTGCCACCTCCTCCCCAGGGAGGGCCCCTGGCTGGATGCCAGCCTGCCACATACTATGGCCACTGGGAGCAGCTAGTCACCATCACCAACAGGGAGGCCTATGCCGAGTCACCAGCCTCACCAGTCCTGGTCATGTGATAAGTCCCACCCTAGGGGGAGTGTCCACCAAGTTTCCAACCTGGCCCAATTCCCACCCACTCCCACTCCCCACCTGGTGCACCCACACTCCCCTGGCCCTGGGTTCCCCCTCACAGCATGCAGAGAGACAGAACACAGTTAAAAAATTTATTGAACACCCTGTGTCCCCACAGCTGGTTTACTAGAGGCCTCTCACACCCCAGGAAGGCATTGATGCCAGTGGCAATGTCCTCCTTGGGACATATATTGCTGCCACAGGTAGCCCTCCAAGCAGTGGAAGACATTGTAAGGCAGGCTAAGCTTTCCCCCTACATCAGCGTAGCTCAGGGTCCTGAACCAAGAGAACAGGTGTGCCCAGGGAACAAGAAAGATCAGCACTGGTAGGGTGTAGTGGCTCAGGCACCCCTCAGCCTGCACAAAAAGTTCATTGTGCACCACCCAGGGCACATGCAGCAGGGGCATGCTCAGGGCACAGTGGCTGCATGTGGGAGGGAGCTGGCACTGGACTGCCTTCCTGGAGTGGCCCCTGTGGGTCTGGCAGGAGCCCCTGCACACCCCAAGCCCAGATGCTGTGGAGTGGGCTGCAGTGCAACAAAGTGGTTGGCCTTCAGGGAGAGAAGGGAGTGTGGGGGAAGTGGGGTCTGGAGCCACAGCAGCAGCCTGGCATGGCCCACCCTGGGAATAGGGTGGGAGAAGCAGGTTGCCTGCAGCCAGCACCTGCCATCCCACTGGCCCTAGGGAAGCAAGCAGGGACAGGGAGCTTAGCCAGCGGCCACCTGATCCTGGGCCTGCCCAGCCAGACTTACCATGGTCCCTCAGAACCCATGCTGGGCACTGCATGGCCCCTGGTACAGAGCATTTTATCTCTGAAATGTTGCAAACTCTTACAAAAGGCTTCTGTCTCTTGCTTCTGTAGGCCCAATATATGGAAGCAGGGGAGAGCCCATCAGCTCCAGCCAGGTGAAACCTCCACCCTGCCACAACGCAGCACTGGAGCCCACCACATGCTCTGGCTTCACCAGCAGTGGGTGCACATTCAGATCTGCCTGCTCCAGCAGTTGGTGAAGTCCTTGTCCTAGAGTGGGCGTACCGGCAGGGTCTGCACAAGCAGATTGCCTTGGACTGCTGCTCAGTGGAGGCTGTGAACATTGACCATCAGGTCCTGGACACTGTCCTGGCCCCCATTTCTTGCCCCACAGGTGTCCTGGCAGCTGGCTTCCACCCTGGGTCTCCTGCCACCCACCTGGGCCCAGTCCTGCCTCTCACCTCGAGGCCACGCACCTGGAGATCCAAAGGTACCAGGCATGGCACTGCACAGGGACACTGGCACTGCCCTCAGGCAGCCAGAGGGGAAGCACTAGCCACTATTGCTTGGGGATGACCCCACTGCATGCTGTGGTTGCTGTGGTCCTGGACCCACAAGGGAATAGCCCAAGACTGTGGTGCCTGCCCCTGGGCTCTGCCCCCTAGGTACCCCCAGTCCATGGCCTTCTACTTCAGGACTCAGACAGAGCCTGAGACTGTCGCATACAGTTTTTACTTTGTGAATATGGTTTTTTTATTGGTGGGTGGTGGAGGGGCTGTGTTTGTTGGGGAAGGAGGGGCAAGAGGGCTCTGCATGTTGAGCGGGGAGAATAGAGCTTTTTGTTTCAACCATGTGCATGTTCTGAGAGTGGTGCTGAGGGTGCGTAGGTGGTAGGGGATGTGTGGGCTACAGGGCAGGCAGGCTAGAGGGGTAAGTGCTGTAAGAGGTGGCCATCCAGGGCCTCTCACATCTGGTGCCTTGGCCCCTGCTGGTGTGTGTGTGGCTCACCTGGGGCCTTGCCAGGGGGGCCTGCTGTTGGTGCTGCTGCTGCAGGTTGTGCAGCTGCAGCAGGAGCAGAGGTGCCACATACTGCCTGTGTCCACCACCTTTTCTTATGATCATAAATGTGGACACTTGTGGCGTGACAAAAAGTAGGGATGTCTGTTTTCACTTTGTGCTTCCATAATAAATTTGTATGGTGGCAAGCAGGTGACCAAAGGCAATGTTTGTTTCTATCCTAAATGACAAACATTACAGATTTGGTAAAAAGATTGAGACATCAACTCTCAATGAAAGTCAAAGGGGAAAGATTTTATATATACATGCCAAGGTATAGAGGTATAAATATTTACATTGAAATCTTATATTTGAATACATATAAATAACAGCAACAAAGTGGGATATCTGTAAAAGGAACACCACAAGATTGATTCTCTAATAACTTTCTTTATGAAAAAACATGTGGTTTATAATATTTATGGCATTTCTTGCATACATTAAATATTTGTTTACTAAGAAACTGTATGGGCCTCTTGCTTTGGAAGTTGACTAGGAAACATTACCATCAGCTTAACAGGGTTTTATAGAAAATAATTCTGATGCTTATCTGTGTATACTACTCTCTGAAAAATCCTAGACTGCTTCAGCAAAGAGTTAAACTGCTGTTTAGTAAGAAGAAGAGTACAGTAGTTATACCTAATATTGCCTTAACACCCCCTTCCTTTGCTACAACAGCAAATTTAGTTACTGAGTGTTTATCTCTAACTCATCCATCTTATTAAACAGCTGATACTGCAGGATGCTAAGTACCTCTCGAAAGGTGTTGAGTATGTTCAGCTACCAGTGAAGACAATATGCATATCCCATTCCCTGGAAATAGCATTCCAGCACACTCAGCTGAGCATCTCACTTCTGTACTGGTGCTATGCCTGTTCCGTCTGAAGTGCCAATGGCCTCTGACTCTTTACCAAAGATGCAATAACAGAGACAAGTGCTGATCTAAATTTATATTTCTCTCCAGATTCAGTGGAGGGTAGATTGCTACCCACCTGCTAGAGTGACAAGGTGCAAAAACTTCATTTTCCAATAGGAAAAGCCTAGGCTCAAGATAAGACATGCTGGGTGCATCTACATGAGATGATTTACTGCTCAGCAGACTAATTTGCTGTGCAGTAAAACATGCCATCTACATGTGCATGACAATTAGGGTACAGTAGACTAATTTACTGTGCTGCTGGATAGTCCCATCAGATACAAGTAGTATTTGGCAGCATAGTAAATTGAGCTTAAACATGTAGACAGTGATGTCAGGATTAATTTACTCTGACTGAAATTGAGCCGTCATATATTAAGTTGCATTAAGTGCACATGTAGACATGCCTGCTGTCACTACCTGCAAAGAGATACAAGTGGTTGGAGGTGAGCTTTGTGCTACGTAAACCATTTAGCCCTTACCATTTGCTCTCCATTATAAAGAATCAATCGACTTATTTACTCAGATGTTAAATTTGAACTCATTCCTCAAAACAAGGTTATAGTAGAGTTTAAAGAAGTGTATAGCTTTAAAAAGGGAGTAAACCAAGATAAAATAAAGAAATAAATATAAAAGTTTTATTCTCTCTCCATTCTGAGGCTTAGAAAAATATGCTTATACAGGTGCTTATATTGTAAAGAAGAATAGCAAGATTCTGGTTTGCACATTTTACATTTACTTTTCTTCTTTCATCAGTAGGTGTCTCCCATGGAGACAGCTGTCTCTCTTCATTATCCAACTGAAGCAAATACACAAAAATGTCCACTGAAAGTCAGGCACAGCCAACAATCATATATACAAGCATAGCAGTTTTTTAAAGCAAACAGTGAAAGAAAATAATTAGCTTATAAAGTGGGAGGTGCTTTTGCCTACTATTCTATTTATAGGTATGAACTTGGGCTTAGACATATTTAGAACTCAGCATTTTTTTTCTAGGATCTTATTTCCAACTGATCTTGCCACCTGTAACAGGGGGCCTCCTTGGGGCAAATCTACCATTGCCTCGTTCACCTGTTCTGGACCAACTGCCAGCCTTCTCTTCTGCCACACCTTGTTGTTATCTAATTAATAAGTTAATTAGGCAGGAGACTGCCCATTTTTAACCCCGATGCTAGGGGGCACTATCTGCGGCTCCGTTCCTCCCCTACACTGCAGCCCAAGCCTCGCAGATGGCATCCATGGATTTTAACCTCACTAGGCCCACACTGGGCCCCAGAATCCTTCAGTCCAGACCCCTACAAGATCCCTCTACTCAGGTGGCCTACTCCGCTTTCATTTTGGGCTGCCTAGCTCCCTGAGCTGTTTCCCCTTATGGGTGTGGTACCCCAAAGATCTTTGGCTACACAGGCCTTGGTCTCACCTCCAGGCCAATGGGAACCCCAGGCCCTCAGCTCTGGGCATCCCTTGCAGTGGGCCTCTGGCCCTTTGACCCTTCTGGTCCTGGCCCCAGCATTGACCAGTTGGGGGATTTCAAGTCAGGCTTCTGAATCTATAGCACCACTCTTTATCCCGGGTCTTCCTTCTGGACCCAACAAGGGGGTAACTCACCCAGTTGTGGGAGCTGGGGTTATTAAGGCACCCCAAACCACCTTTCACCAGGGTGGTAACTGGCCTGGCATTTCCTAGGAGCTCCCACATTACTGGGAGCCCCACCAGGCCACCCACTCCTGGCAGGGTGCAGTTTTAGGTCATACCCAGGATCAGGAGCCTCCTAACCATTCCCTACAACTCCTGCCCTTACCTACAGAATATTCCAAGCAGCCTTGCACCCAGACAATGTTACTGCCTGCCTGCCAGCAGTGACTTGCTCTGTTTATATAGGCAGCCAGGGATCTAAAATGGCAGCTACAATCAATCACCTGCTGGCTGCTTGGCTGGACCTTTAAAGCAGCAGGCACAAACAGTGCCCTGCCACACCACCAAATGTTTTTTTTTTTTGGGTGGTTGCTTTGGGAAATACATGAACAACTTCCATCACATATTCAATTATACATTGACTCTGAGCAAACCACAAAAAGATTAAAGAGTCATCCCTTTTTTTAGAGTTTTTAGATATATTTTACATTATGAAGATAATTTGGAAAAAGATCACCAAACAGAGGATGGTAGAAAATACTATATGCCTTTAAATTTTCATTTCAGAGGGCTCACTCTAGTATCCCTTGCTTAAAAATAAATAAATAAATAAAAAACCCCAGTCTTGTTTCACTACCTGAGGCTTCCAGGACAGATCTAATGTCATCAGAGAACATGGAAAGCAGAGAACATACTAGACAACATATTTTCAACTGTGTGCAGCTGAGATAGAACCTTGTGACTAATTTTAAAGACCTCCTCTAATTTACAACAGCTATAAGACACCAATGGCTTCAGGGCCAAGAATGCTGTAGTGTAACATTGTTCAGATCATGTCCATTCCTGCTGCTGACAAAGCTTGTAACAAAGTAGGGTAACAAATAAAATGTAATAGATCATACCATTGGATTCTAGCTTCGGAAAAGATTCAGAATCTGTAACATCCTTACAAAAGATCTGAATCAAATACATGTATGTATTATTGCCAGCCTGCTCTTAAATATATGAACACACACACACACACACACACAATCTCATTTTCTAGTCATGGATGGCTTGGTTTTTTGCCTGACAGAACTGTTAAACTTGACCATCAGTTTCTAATTTAAAACCTAGTCATCCAGAAGTGGTTTTCCAACAAAAGTGAATGTAAGCTGCTATTAAATGAAACAGATGTGGCTTGACATATTAATCTGTATTTGCAACAAATGTAGGGGATGGTTCTGGCAGGGTTAGAGACCAAATGGTTCACGTATTTATAGATTTTGAAGCCAAAAGATGCATTGTGGTCATTTTGCTTGACACAGGACTGAACTTTTTCCTTCCTTCAGTTTCATCACTATAGTCAGCCAGGCAAATCTCAATGATTTTCTTTTTAATTTCTAATGCTTACAAACATGTAAAATCATGAGTTCATTCTGCCATTCTTAGGTTTCATTTTCTGCACATTTGTAGTAATTGCTCATTCCTTTCCATCGAATAGTTACAGTCAAAAAGAGTATAAAGATGTCCCCTTCACCAGCGCTGCAGCCTGATTCTAGTAATAACATGTAAGCTCTTACCAACTGTGGCAAAGTGACATGATAGAGGTGCTGAACACACACCACTCCTATTGCTTCCAGTGGGAGCTGTAGGTTCCACAGGTCTAAAAAGCCAGTTCTGCTTTGGATTCAGTGTATGTATTTAGGGGGTGGTGTGTGTGTGTGTGTGTGTGTGTGTGTTATAACTGAATGAATCTGAAATTCATTTTAATCTTATCATGTAGACAAGGAACAAAGACAAAAGGAGCTACAATCCTAAATTGCAGCAAGGGAAATTTAGGTTGGATATTAGGGAGAACTCTCTCGTTATGAGTGGGTTATGCATTAGAAACGATTACTTCGAGAGGCTGTGTAATCTGTAGTAGTTCTGCAGCCTGGCTGGCAGCCATAGCCTGGATATCAGTGGTGGCATGGAGGATGGGAGAGCAGGAGAGGCAGTTGCTATTTTTTGACCTCAACTAAGGCAGTGCCCAGGGCTGGTGGTCTGGGTTACTTTTCCCCCACACCCTCCTTCCCCCACACCCTCCTTCCCACCCATGTGGTTATCTTGCTGATCTTTAACCTTGGAAGTTATTAAGAGCAAGCTGGCAATACCCATAAATCCATTTACAAAACATTTACCAGGTAAAATTCTGAGCAAAAAGTTAAACAATTTCCTTAGAAAATATTTAGTGTCAGTTAAATTTTTCTCTGAACATTATGAAGATTTCAGGCCCAATTTTTGCCTTCTGTGCTGCAGCTGCATTGCACAGCAGTGCTGATTGATTCTGGCAATAAAATGTGGCCTTTCTGGAACTGGGAAGATAACCCCAATTTAAATTTATCCTCCAGAGGTATAGAGGCTTCAACAGCACCTGACTCATTAATGGCCATAGGGAGGGCACAGTTACAATGATCTTATGTTGCCCAGATCACTAGCTGTAGTTTGGGGAGTAGTAAAAAGATTACATAAAACTATTCTAGCTTACACTAGATAATAAGCCAGCAGCCAGTGGCCTCAACATCAAGGGAATACAGCTGTGTATCCTTTTCACCTTCCAGTCTTAACCACAGCTATACAAAATTCAGCTGGATTTGGAATCCTTTCTTTCTCTCTCTCTGTATAATATACTTGTAAAATGTTAGCTAAGAAGCTTTTGTTTGTTAGAACATGAAAGCTTGATTTTTTGATATGCGTACAGTACATCCAGATGATATACCTCAGTACACCATTTTTAAAAATTGTGTGTGTGTAGGAAGAGTGTGTTAACTGAAATATGGAGGCAGTAAACACCTACTGAGAACACTTAATTTTTTAAAACATTATCATGGTAGCAATGTGTGCCTCATAATTCTAGATAATACGTTTCTGATTACCAGTTGCCTCTGAGCTCAATAATATGAGAAGGAATGCAAATGTAAGCCTCTGTCTATACTTATGGTCATATGTCATCCTATCCAATTGGGCAATAAAACAGCAGGACTAGGCTGGTGTTAAATAATAAAAAAATGCAATGCATGAATATGGAGGTAAATGAGTGTTTATGTAAGTTATGCCTATCCAATATTGTTCTGCTTTGCATTTTTGAGGTAAAAGACACATTTAATGAATAGAATAAACTGGTGCACAGTTGGTATAAGTCAGCATTCTCTGTGACACACTAAATTTATGAGCAATTGCTTTGTGTCTCCCAGAATTGACTCCAGCTCTCGCAGATTAGTGGTTTTGAGGTAGACACTGTGGCTGACAATGATAAATCACACAGAATGTGACACAGTCAAATCTATCACTGATTTTTTTTTTTTTTATTATACACGCACAGACACGCATTCTAGAGTAGGCATGGAACCAAGTTTCCTATACCTTTTCTGCACAGGGTCTACTAAAGCAGCTAAAATGCTTCTAGCCTATAATCAGCAGGAGCTTTTCATGCATATCTGAATAAAGTATTTGGACTGAAGAGCAAAATGTTGTTCAAATAGAAAAATGGCTTCATTTTATACTCCTGACCCCCATTATATATATACACAAGGTTTCAGGATCTTGTTAGTTTGCACCTTAATGGGAGTCTACAGGCCCTCTGAAGTAAAAGCTATCTAATGTTGTGCTTTAAGGAAGGCTATATTATAAACCTGATTTTATATATATTATATACAAACCTATATTATGAACAAGAGAAAGCCGACTAACATTTGTTTGGCTTCCAGCATAAGGTCTAACAAGGCTCTTAGTTTGGAAGCAGAAAAATTAAGGAAATTTGTTTGAATGCTTGGGTTACTAAATGAGCATTTTGAGATATCAATTACATTTCTTAATCATAGAGCTTTGTATAAACCCTATTAATACATTTGCCCTCATAAAATTTCATCTGAAACAATCAAATCTTAAGGCCATTTAAGGTCTCCCATCATAATATTTAGTGGCGGTCCTCTACATATAGCGGTGTGGAAACACAGCATTTTCATATCTGGATACAAACACAGGAATATTTTTGCTTGGTTACACAAAATTCAGTCAGCTCTCACATTGATAGATACGTAGAAAGACTACTTGTGCAAGTATTCAAAGAGCTGTGAATTCTTTTATGGAAGAGGCATTCACCAACACATTATTATTGCTGGACAACAAAGAATAAATTATTCTGTCAAAGTGTATTCATAAACTACATATGGAAGATTAGAGTGATGAAGCGCTGCTTCCAAAAATACAGGGTAACATTTGTAATATTGCAAAATTTCTACTCTTGCTTGAAAACATACAACCAATACATAAAAAATAGAAATCATTTACTACATGGCATCCAGTAGTGAGAGATAGTGGATATTGCAGCTATTCTACTGACTGGGTGGTACATTTTCTCTTGTGACTGTAGAGACTAATGTTAGACTTACAGGTCCTGCCACAATGGTCATAGGTGTACATGGACTTAGGGGCTACTGTACTGACAGGCTGTTACCTTCAGCCATGTTTCTGTTGTAATTCAAGTGACTATTTCTCATTGTGATGTTGAACTCCATGATAGAGGATGGAGTGCCACTTTGTCCTGTCTCCTGCTATGGCCTCCCAAAGTGTTGGGCTGATTCCAAAACCCTACATACCCTGCTTACAGATGTCTTTGAAGTGCAATTTTGGGTGCCTACTCTTCTCTCTCCATCTGAAATTTGCACATGCAGGATGTCCTTTGGGATGCACCCATCTTCCATCCTGCAGAGATGGCGACCACTGCAAACTTTTACTGTTGTCGCTAGGAAATGAATCTGCTGCATTGAGTTTCCAGGCTTAGATTGATGGATCTTGTAGCGCAACATTTCAACATCCTTGGACACTCTATTGCTGACCTCAGGATTGCAGTTCTCAGGAAAATAAACTTTAAAAAACAAATTAAATGAGAAATGGTGGAAATAAAAATAATCCACAAACTGGACTGTGTTAAGTATGGTTTAAAAATGGATTATGGATTCTTATCTCATTACCTGGATTAGTTTTTGTGACCCTCTTTTTTCCTATGGGCTTACTGCTTATTTGCTTTTCTCTACTTTACCCTCCCCAGTATCTCTCATTCCCTTGCCCACATTGTCTTTGTATTGTAATTTCTCTTTGTTTTTTATTCTTTACTTTCTGCATGTCCTTTCACAGCATCTGATAAAGTGAACTTGTGTTAGCAACAGCTTGTGCTCTCTCTCTCTTTTTATTTAGTTAATAAACGTGCATATCTACCCTGCTTTCTGACTGATTTGAGACTAACACACCTGTCATGGAGTGGGGCCTAGGAGCGGCCGTGATCCCACTAGCGCCCCCTGCCATGCCAATTGGGCGATCCAGCACCCTCTCTCTCGCCCGCCACGTCTTGTTGGTATATAGTTGTATATAGGAGGCTGCCTTTGGTCCACTTGGACACGGTGCTATAATTGTCCAGGCTCCTACTCTCTACGGAGTGACCTGGTGCATCCCCCCAGCCTTATGGCCTATGCATGCCTCCTACCTCCCCTTTAGCACGCCCCAAGCCTCACAGCTCTTTCAGACGTTAAAAGGTCCTCTTCCTTTCTGCGCCCTGCCTGGTGCCTCTGGGCTTGTCACACAACCGGCACCCCTGAGCTTGTCACACAACCGGCGCCCCTCTATCCGTTAGCCCTCTCGGGCTTACTGCCAGTACTCTTCCCAGTTGGGCTCAGGTGGCCTGAGCCTTACCTGGCCCCTTTGACCCTTCGGGGTCCCCACCACTGGAGTCCCTCTGGGACCCTTTCCAGTCCGCACCTCTACTGGGGCTTCTCTCAGTACACGTGCCCACTCCTGGGGCTTCTCTCAGTACACGTGCCCACTCCTGGGGCTTCTCTCATACAGACTGCATCCTATCGGGCCAATCTCTTCGTGCTTAAGCACTCCTAGCCCTCACCAGGCTTCTCAATAAGCTTATTCCCCTTTTGGGGCTTCTCAAGTCCTTCTCATGGTTGGGGCTCAGGTGGCCGTAGCTGTGCCTGGCCCCCTAGACCACCGTCAGGGTCTTTTGCCCTACTTGGGCATCTCCGCTTATCGCCCCACAGGGCTGGGGTCAACACCCCTCAACACCACGCCACACCGGTGCGAACAGCTATGCCTACCCGGCACCGCTCACTGTACCCCACAGGGCACCAGGAACCCCCAGATTACTGGGGAGCTCCTGTAAGGCCTCCTTGCACCCTTACAGCCTCACCCAGCCCTCCGGTATGTAGCAATAACAAACAAGAAACGTAAAGCCGTGAGCCAACTGGCTATAACCGAAAATAAGCTTCCTGGCTAGAACTTAAGTGCTGTGCCCTTATGGCCACTATGTCCCACCTTCAAGCTCCCTAATCAGGGTTCTCTCCCCCTTACCATGATGCAGCCGCCTGGGTGACCAGGCTGCATCACTCGCCTCTGCTCTGCTTGGCTCTACTGCAGAGCTCTTGCATCTCCAGTTGTCAACAGGGAACTGCTAGCTAGGCTTTGGCCTGGGCTGTTTATAAAGGCCCGGCCCTGCCCCCTTCTGGTCACCTGACCAGCATGGTTGCCCCAGCAACCATCACCTGAGCTGCCCTTGTGATAGGCAGCTGCCCTTATTCCTGCCTAGGAACAGGACATCTCAGTTCCCCTGTGACAACACCAAATTACTTCTCATTTCTACTTGCCACTGATAAGAGGTATCACAATGTAATCAACTCCTTTACCTCATAATAAATTGTCTAGATGTCCTTACCCTAAAATATTTAAACTTAAGCATATGTGTTTAAGTGCTTTTAGTCAGAGGTAGAAGACTTCGCATTTTGCAAAAACATACTCAGAAGTTATAAGAATAAACACAGTATACAGCTCACAATGTAGTAGGTTTCCCATGTAAAATGAGATATCATCTAGTTCTAAAAAAAAATCACAGAATGTAAATGGGATATGATTTTAAAGTGAGCTCACTTTGAGCTAGGTAGCATCTAAATATAAACAAATCTAATTTTATCCCCACTCCCTCCAAATTTGGTAGGCCCTGCTTGTACAACTGAACAACCTTCATATAGTTGTATATTCTTCAAATTAAATTCTTCAATATTGTACAAATGTTGGAAAACTGTTGGGATTTGAAGTCCATAAAAGCATAATGTAAAAGGTATCTCATGTTATTTTAATATTCTGTGCAGTATTTAAAGTCAGCCCAAAAGATGTGAACTCTGGAACTTTTTCCTAATGGGAGCCAATTCTCTTTATGTCTGAAGTAAAACAGAGAAATTATATGTAACCCTTGCACTTGAACAAAAGGAGATATAGGTTTAGAAAAAAAACATACAAACTAAGGTTAAGGAAGTAGAACCTGAAATAAAGAGAAGACAGAGAGATTGGACACAAGACACCTAATTGTGCAGTAGCTTACTTTCCTGTGCAGTAAGCATGCACGTCTACATGAGCCTGAGGGCACTCCAGGATCTGTCATACTGGGCAGGCCTCAGCCTAGCTGCGCCACTCTACCTGTATCCCAGTACCACTGCCAGGACTGCACTGTTGAGGCCTGCAGAGTGCTGCAGGCTCTTGCAGCCTCCTGTCAGTCCTATCAGCCCCCAGGCTCAGCTGCAGGCAGCTTCAGTCCTATCAGCTCACCTGCCCACAGCACATCCCAGCAGCCTGCCCGGAGCCTGCAGATCAAGGCCTTGTGAGCACAGTGGGTCTCCATGACCAACCAGAAGTACCCATAGGTCTGTGCTCTTTGTGCAGCAACTGGACACCATCCTTATGCCCCAGGATCCAGGCCACAGTCATGCTATCTACAACAGCATGGATGGTCTGCTTGAGTCCCTGGCTTGGCATCTCCAGTTACACATCACTGAAGGAGGACCCTTAAGGGTCCATCCTGCCAAACTCCCTAGCTACAGTCTCCACCAGAAGCTCAGGGAACCTGGGTCAGTGCCTGCCTCATCATCCCTGCAGTTTCAGGGCTGCCCATGAGGCATGGCTGCCCATGAAACCGCCAGCCACCAGCAGTTCCAGTTCCTCCCTGGGGGTAGCCTCGCTAGGTTACCTGCACACTGTGCCTCACCATTTCAGAACACTGCCTGGAGCTGCCCACCATTACTGCCAGTCAGGAACAAGCAGAGCCACCAGCCATGCCAGCCCCAGCCACATGGTAAGGCCTGCATGGTAGGGGGGGGCCCTCTATGTTCCTGCCCCTGCCTCCCTCCCCCTCACCCAGGCAGGCCACATTCCTCTGGCTCCGGATTCCCCTCTCAAGCACACAGGGAGGTGGGAGACAGTGACAAACTTTATTGAGCAGCCCATGCCCCTGCATCTAGGAAGACAAGAGCCTGTCACATGCCGAGGAATGAGTTTATGCTGGTGGCAATGTCCTCCTTAGCTGTGGGGGCCAGGGACATGTAGTACAGTCACAGATAGTCCTCCAGGCAGTGGCAGAGGTTGCTAGGCATCCTGGGATTGCTTCCCATGCCATAGGATCAGGGTCCTGTACTAGGTATGCAGGTGAACCCTGGACACTTTGGCCATCAGAAGCAGCAGGGCATAGCAGGTCTGGCACACCTTGGTCCATGCAAACAATGCATTGTGGACCTTCCACAACATGCACAGCAGGAGCACACTTAAGGCACAGCACTGACATGCAGGGGGGCTGGCTCCAGGGCACCTCCCTGGGGAGGTAGCCTGTGTGTGTGTGAGGGGGGGGTGTGGTGGTAGGGTGCCTGAGGCCAGCATCCAGTGGCCCACTGGTCCCAGGGAACTGAGTAGGAATGGGGGGCTTGGCCAGTGGTTGCCTGGGCCTGGGCCTTTCTGGCCAACTTACCATGATCCCAGGGGACCTGTGCACTGAGGCTTGATCTGAGGCTAGGGAGCTCATGGCCCTTGGCACAGACACTCTTCTCTGAGAAATGATGCAAATTCACAAACAGCCTCTGTCTCATGGTTCTGCAGGTCTTGCAGCTTCATGCAGAGGACAGGCCACTTTTGGCAGCTGGGATGTGGCCTGACGGTTGCCACAGTCCACAGCCAGGGCCATGTGGTTGCACTGCCAGAGGTGGGCACAGGACCACACTGTGCTACTTCAGCAATTGGTGGTGGCTTTGAAGGACTATCTGGAGGACTCATGGGCCTCACAGATGGAGCACGTTGCCTGCAATTTTGTGTGGAACTACGTGGACTGGGAGTTCTGGGTATAGCTTCTGGCCCTGGAGTGTAAGTGGCATGACCTGATGTGGAAGAAGAATGCTATCATGGCCTGGGCAGTGCAGGCCACAAATGACTGTCAGGTGCTGGACACCGTTCTGGTCCTGGGTGTCGCCTTCATGGCACCTGCTGCCTGGCCCCCCAACCCTAGCTCCTCTTGCCCCTTGGCAACCACCCACTGCCCAGCAGCAAGCCCCCACATGGACCTGGGAGGAGATCCTGTACTGCCTCTAGCAGCCAGGAGCCTCTGCCCTGGATCCTGCCCTGGGGAGCCTGCATTCTTCTGGGGTCATGCAGTTAAGAAACCTGAAAGTCTGAATGGGAAGAATTTTCTCAGTGAATAAGTTGCAGTATTGATATTTAATAGTGTAACTTAATATTCCACTTTTCAATCATTATTTTCTGGTAAGTGGGGAGGGGAGAGTGGTTGTTTTCTACTTCATAATTCATACAATTGAAAAAAAGATTAACCAGTTTGATTTGATCTACTTTAGCATGAGTTTATTTGTTTGACCTTGTAAGTTTGTTCTTTTCAAGTCTTGACACAGTTACCTAAAAAGAAAGTACCCTTTTCTGTCCTCCATACTCTTTTGTTTATCTCCTTGTCTACTTCAGTCAATTCTAAACAAATTTCTTCAATCCAATGCTTTAGCTTCTTTGTAGTGCTTTGAATTAGATTATTAAATTATACTTCTACTTGTTCAATTTCCAGATCACATACCAAAAGCCACAGGAGATGCTTCACAATATTGTCTATTGGATGTGCTTGAAGCTAGATATCACTGTACATAAATTCCTCATATTATTTTTAGAAAATTGCTTCTGGATAATATATGTCTTTTTATGGAGTTATATCTTAGAGCAAGTTGGCTATTAAAAATGAAAGTGTAAAAGTGAATTGTCCACTTAAACTGAAGCGCTATTTTATGAATTACAGGTCATTTTTTTATATGAAGATGTTGGCAGAATGAGCCATCCTAGTCAGAATATAACTGAATTGTCCTGTGCTTAACTCAGTGCAAGCCATTTTCTGAATGTTGTGCCTGCTCCATTCATACTCTCTTTTCTTAAGAAGATCATTCAAATGATAGATACAGCTTCCGTCTGCCATTCTACTAATCATACATCTGCCATAAAACTTCATAAATTAAAAGCATTTCCTAAATCACAATTTAGAATGCAAACATGTTATATTGTTTTAAACGATGTAATAAACAGGTTTTACTGAGTGAATAGTCTGGAAAAGTTTCCTTGTGATATAAGCTCATCATTTGAAATGATGGGAGCCCAAGAAGGGTGGCTGTGCCTTAAGGAAGCTATCCTTCGAGCACAAAGCGAGACGATCCCCGTGCGAGGTAAAAGAGGGAAAGGGGCCAGGAGGCTTCCCTGGCTGACCAGAGAAATCCAGGGCAGACTAAGGGCCAAAAGGGGAGCACATAAAAAGTGGAAACAGGGAGAGATCACCAAAGAGGAATATACCTCTTCTGCTCGTGCTTGTAGGGAGGCAGTTAGACAGGCCAAAGCTACCATGGAGCTGAGGATGGCAACCCAAGTAAAAGACAATAAGAAATTGTTTTTTAGATATATAGGGAGTAAAAGGAAGGCCCAGGGAGGAATAGGACCCCTGCTAAATGGGCAGAAACAATTGGTGACGGACAGAGGGGACAAGGCTGAACTCCTCAACGAGTTCTTCGCCTCAGTGTTCCTAAGCGAGAGGCATGACAAGTCTCTCACTGGGAGTGTAGGGAGGCAGCAGCAAGGCACCAGACTTCCATGCGTGGACCCTGAGGTGGTGCAGGGTCACTTGGAGGAACTGGATGCCTTTAAGTCGGCAGGCCCGGATGAGCTCCATCCGAGGGTACTGAAGGCACTGGCTGACATCATTGCAGAGCCACTGGCGGGAATATTTGAATGCTCGTGGCGCACGGGTCAAGTCCTGGAGGACTGGAAAAGGGCCAATGTGGTTCCCATTTTCAAGAAGGGGAGGAAGGAGGACCCGGGTAACTATAGGCCAGTCAGTCTCACCTCCATCCTTGGCAAAATCTTTGAGAAAATCATCAAGGCTCACATTTGTGAGAGCCCGGCAGGACAAATTATGCTGAGGGGAAACCAGCACGGGTTCGTGGCAGGTAGATCGTGCCTGACCAATCTAGTCTCTTTTTATGACCAGGTCACAAAACGCCTCGACGCAGGAGGAGGGGTGGATGTCGTATACTTGGACTTCAGGAAGGCCTTTGATACGGTATCCCACCCCATACTGGTGAACAAGTTAAGGGGCTGTGACTTGGATTACTGCACAGTCTGGTGGGTGGAGAATTGGCTGGAGGGTCGCACCCAGAGAGTTGTGGTGGATGGGTTGGTTTCGACCTGGAAGAGTGTGGGCAGTGGGGTCCCGCAGGGCTCGGTGCTTGGACCGATACTCTTTAATGTCTTCATCAGCGACTTGGACGAGGGGGTGAAATGTACTCTGTCCAAGTTTGCAGATGACACTAAGCTATGGGGCGAAGTGGACACGCCGGAGGGCAGGGAGCAGCTGCAAGCAGACCTGGACAGGTTAGACAAGTGGGCAGAAAACAACAGAATGCAGTTCAACAAGGAGAAATGCAAAGTGCTGCATCTAGGGAGGAAAAATGTCCAGCACACCTACAGCCTAGGAAATGACCTGCTGGGTGGCACGGAAGTGGAAAGGGATCTTGGAGTCCTAGTGGACTCCAAGATGAACATGAGTCGGCAGTGTGACGAAACCATCAGAAAAGCCAATGGCACTTTATCGTGCATCAGCAGATGCATGACAAATAGGTCCAAGGAGGTGATACTTCCCCTCTATCGGGCGCTGGTCAGACCGCAGCTGGAGTACTGCGTGCAATTCTGGGCGCCGCACTTCAAGAAAGATGCGGATAACCTGGAGAGGGTCCAGAGAAGGGCCACTCGTATGGTTAAGGGCCTGCAGGCCAGGCCCTACGAGGAGAGATTAGAGAAACTGGACCTTTTCAGCCTCCGCAAGAGAAGGTTGAGAGGCGACCTGGTGGCTGCCTATAAGTTCGTCAGGGGGGCACAGAAGGGAATTGGTGAGTATTTATTCACCAAGGCGCCCCCGGGGGTTACAAGAAATAATGGCCCAAGCTAGAGGAGAGCAGATTTAGATTGGATATTAGGAGGAACTTCTTCACAGTTCGAGTGGCCAAGGTCTGGAACGGGCTCCCAAGGGAGGTGGTGCTCTCCCCTACCCTGGGGGTATTCAAGAGAAGGTTGGATGTGTATCTAGCTGGGGTAATGTAGGCCCAGCACTCTTTCCTGCTTATGCAGGGGGTCGGACTCGATGATCTATTGAGGTCCCTTCCAACCCTAGCATCTATGAATCTATGAATCTATAAGCTCAAATTAAAATGTTCATTTAGATATGACTATTTTTTTTGTGAGAGTATGGACAATTTATGTCAAGTTAAAAGGAGGGATAACTCTGTATAATTTGTTCATCTGTCCTGATCTGATCACGCTGTCATCCACAAAACATTCATTTACTGTAGCTTCCACAAATATGTGTGTACTCAAAAATAATGCTCAGCTTCTAATGCTCAGTATGTCTTGGCTCATTAGATGAGGCATATGATATTGTTTCTACTTCTTCATTGGCTGGTTCATGTAACAAATTCATAGTGCAAATTTGGGATTTTTGATATGAGAGAGAGGTTTTCAAAAGCAAAATAGTAGTGAAGTTTTTAACTATTAAGTCAAAAGATTGTAAAATGTATGTAATAATGCAACCTTTGCATTTCTGTCTATCCAGCTGAGGTTTTATACCTCTTCGTAAAAAGCAAATGGACTTCATTCAGTGCCTGGCTCTCTTCTTCATTTTGGATAAAATTCCTGTGTATTACTTTTAGGTGATTTAACTGTGCTTCAAGTCTTTACTTCTACTTTATTTTTTGTCTTCTTTTTGTCAGGCTACCATAATTTGCTGAAGAAATACAGTAGTATTTTGAAAATAGAATTGAAAGTTTTGTGATATGTGCTCTGACAATATGTGAATAGAAAGAAGCACTACATTTATTAAATGCATTCACTGCTATTAACTCTAACAAGTATTCCAAAAGTAATGATTAATGATGGATTAGTTCCATGGGCTTATCCCTGGAGCCAATGATTTTGCATGCATGAAGAGTACAAGATGGAACCCTTAAATGAGTTATGCACCTTTAATCTTAGGGGAAGCCCTGAAGCAGGCACTGTTTAAAGCAAAGAGGCAGCAAAGAAATTTATGCTGACAACATCATTTATTTTGGGGAGATAGAGTAGAACTATAGTAAATCACAGGGCAAATTGTTTTACTATATCACAGAGAATTTTCATATCCACTATGCCTACATTTTAACTGCCGCCTATGTTTGATAGATCCAGTTCATTGTCACTGAGCCTTAGGGTTTTATGCTGGGGATTCTGACATATGTATCCATATTTTTTCTTCTGCTTTGTTCTTGTACATTGCAGGATGAGTGATGGTACATAGTTCACCATCCAAAAAAAGTATAAAATATGAGGCCATATTCCATGGAAGGAATTTGGCAAAAGGTGTCAGTAAATACAACTGTTAGCAGTTATTCTCTCTATTCCATATAGGGTGTGTCCAGACGATCATGCAGGTGCATCTTGCAGCACCTCAAATCCCTTTGAGATGCTGCAAGAGGCATGTGCAGGAATGATAAACATTCCCTGCACTGCAAATTTGCAGTGCGGGGGCAATTTAGACCCCTGGATATTCAAGGATTTAATTTTGGTACCTGGGGATACTACCACTTGTGCCAGCTGGACTGCTGAAGCAGCCCTGAGAGTTCCCTGCACCCTTTACCCACTGCAGCAGTCTGGCAGTAGAGGCCAGACCTGGATGTGAACTGCACAGCCAGTAGAGGCATCTGCCCCTCTGGGCCACCTGCCAGTGGGCTGTGGCTGCAGATTTGGCCTTTTTGTGGCACTACTGCCATGTATACCCCTGCTCACCATCTGGGCAGCTATCACTCAGAAGTTGTTCCAGGTGTGGTGGCCTGCTTTGAACTGTCAAAGCATGTCCTCCTGACCCCAACTGGCCAGGAGGTCAGCCACCTCCAGCTGGGTCCAAGGTGCCAGCTCTGAGCAGGCAGGGTCCTGCCACTGGCCTCCCTAGCAGGAATTCTGGTGTTCCCTATTGGAAAACCAAAAAATCCCTGATGAGAAAATCTCAAAGTCACTCTGTAAAATACCCCAAATTCCATGTTCCTCCACAATTAAAACAAAAGACCACTATATAAAGAGAAAGAGTGAGAGAGATTGGCAGAGAGATAGAGAGACAGCAATCTGTTGGGCAATGTTTTATTGATATATCTACAGTGCTAAAGCAATTTGGAAGCCAAACAGTGTCTCTATCATCATAATAAAATGAATTCTGAATACCACTTTGAGATGCTGCAAGAAGCCCATGCAGGAACAAATAACATTCCCCATGCTGCAAATTAGCAGAGCAAGGGCAAAATCAGACCCCTGGACATCTAGGAGTCAAACAAGACCCTGGGGGGAAAAAGCAGGGCAGGGCATGGTCCTGGACCATGTGCTCTGGTAGCTAGCCAAAGCATCTGTATGGCTGCCCATTCCCAATGTTGAAAAGTGTGAGCTACAGGGGGCTGGATCGGGGCTCTGTGCTGGTAATTAGGGAGTGAGGAGGGTTGGAAGAAGGGTTGGAGGAAGGGAGAGGGGACCATTCGGGTACTCCCGCTGGCCCCAGCTCCCGCCCACTCCTCCAGTTCCTCTGATCACTGCCCCACCTGGCTCCATCCCCTGCCTGCCCCTGAGCACCTCAATCACTTCCCTGCCTGGCCCCAGCATCCTAGAAATAATAAAGAAAGCCCTGCACTCACCAGCATTAGCAGGTGCCGTTGGGGTCACTGGGGCCTTGTGGCAGAGCCCCCACAAGAAGCACAGGGCCCAGATGACAGCTGCAGTGGCCCCAACTCCCTGACAGTGTGCAGAGCCTCATGACACCCTGCTGACCCTGGCCACACCTGCATGATGGGGCAATGGCAGTGTGGGTGCCAGGCAGCTGGGGTGGAGACACTGCAAGAGGCACATGCAAACTCATTTGGACGTGCCCGTAGTGGGGATCATGAACTTCAATTTCTCTTCATTTTTTATCCTTCACTTTTGCACATTTTTGTTTATAAAAATAAAGAAATGAAACAAGAGTACATAAACTAACTGCATAATGAAATGGATGTGGGCATCTTCAGTTAGTCATCATGGTTAAGGATGCATTAAATTTTCTTTTAGTAGAACTTTACTTACAACTCTGTCACATAAAGGCAAGGTCCTTAACTGCCTGATATGTATGAATTGCTTGGAGTGGTACAAGGTAGGGGGAGTGAGACTATTTCTCAATCCATTCAGCCTAATATTTTAGTCCCCAGAATTGAATATAGCATAGGTAAAGCATCCAAAGAGTTGGTAAGACTTCCAAACCAAACCTCACAACCTCATAGTTCTTTGATCAATAATCATATGTCAGCTTTGGAAACAGAAATATCCAATAAAAGATTTGGAAAAAAAGCACTTACATCCTCAGGTGGATGCATTAATCACAAGATATTATCCACTAATACTAGTACTGGTAATGTCAGAAATAAGTAAAAAATTACAAATAAGCTGACATCAAAGTAATATTGGATATAAGTTGTCCTAACTAGAGTTCTGAAATCTTGTACCCACTATGGAGAAGGAAGATGGTATTAAATAACATTATTCCACTTAGCCTAAAAAATTATTAGTCTTTTTAAAGGATTTAAAAAAAAAAATTCCATTGAGGATGGTGTAATTTTGCATTCAAAGATGCAGAAATTATATCTGCCCACCTGAGCTAGCGGAGGAACAATTATTGTTAACATGCAAGATAGAATGAAAAATACTGTTTTCTGTAGCATCTCCACATTTGTATAACTTGTACATTAATCAGCGGGGCACTAGAGTAGGCTGAAATAGTAGGAAAGAGCATAGTGACAAGCTTTGTGACAATTTCTCAAGTGGGAACCAGGAAAAGTTGTATTTTTCCAGTATTAACTGATCTTACTTGGCTACAGTGAAAACTTATGATTACTAGAGTGTTCAGAACTGTGGCCATTTACTAACACAGAGCAGCTAATTAACTAAGTTGCTTTCCGGCGTTTGACTATATTCTTATTATACTCTATCTTGTGTAACCATTTACATCAGTATGTCCCTGACACGAAGGAAGCAAAAGTACTCACCGGCAACTCGGGAAACAACACGTGAGGGGCAGAAGACAGAACCCGCGTGGCTCATCAGCCCCCTGTTTGTACAGCTGCAGCCACCCGGTGGCGTCAGTGCTGAATGCCAGCCGGCACAGATAAAAATGGCGGTGCATGCTGCGCAGCCAGAGGGGAGAGTACAGTCACCGATGTCCCCGCAGCAAAGACGAGTTGGAACACAGGACTAGAAGAACAGGAATGGCCAGGACAGAAGCAAGGAGGAAGAAAAGCATCTTGGTGACGCTGCAGATAAGGCGGCAGAGGGACACCAGGATTGCCTCGGAAGGACGACAGGAGTTACACCTGGAGATATCCGACCTGAGAGAGAGTGACTGCAAGGAATCCAGGGAGAGTTGCCGCTGGAGGGAACTTCACCACTGGACCAGGAGGTGCCTTAGAGTAGGCAGGGAATGGGGTGCCTAAAGGGATGAGGCAGCCAGTGTCCCATTGATGTGTGGCAGAGGGTAGTCAAAGGGACAGTACATCTGGTTTTGTGTTAGAGCTTCCTTTTTCTTTTCCTTTTGATTTTGTTCTACCCCAAGCTCCAAGGGGTATAGGAGGGTAGCGGACCTGCACTGTAGGCTAAATAGTGTTGGGAGGGGCCCAAGCAGGACCTGGTTGAGGCTTTCAGGAGTGAGATGCCGACCAGCTTGTTACCGCTACGCAGGAGGCATGAGGACAGGGTGTAGGGGTGGGCAGAGCCCAGTGAGTAACCGCTGGGATGAATCTTGGGTCAACGAGCATGCCCGATGAATGGCCCCAGACACTGAGGTCATCAAGTTGTGGCAGGCGAGCATGGGGTCAAGGATTCAGGTGGAAGCCACCAGCTCAGACAGAGGTGTGAGCCCAAGAGGTGCGTAACATCAATCACCCAAGTGAGAGCGGCATGAGAGTGACTGGTTGAGGCCTGGCGGCGACAGAGTGGTGCATTGGCCAGGAAACCTTCGGGGAGGCGGCAGCCTGAACAGAATGCAGCCCACCGAGATGGCTCCGGCAGATCTGCTGGAGCAGAATCTGCAGTTCTGATGCATATTGCGGGGTCCCAACAAAGGATGCTGGAACGCAAGAGGACTGGATGTGGTATGGCCCATCTGCCTTGCAGATGCCCAAGATGATGCTAGAAGATGACCTGGAGGCCTACATTGAGGCCTTTGAGCGGCATGCAGCCAGCACGGGTCTTGATAGGCGGTATTAGGCCAGTCACCTAGGGACCCTGGTGGTGGGCAAGGCGCAGGCAGCCTAAGGGGCTTTAAGTTGTGATGAGGCCCAGGATTATGAGGCCATCAAAGCAGCGATCCTCTACAGCTTGGAGATTAGCCCCAAATATTACCGTCGGCTCTTCAGGGCCAAGAAAGGGACAGAGGAAAGGCGACCGTGGCTTTTGCTCCAACAACTGTGGGACCTTTTTGGAAAGTGGGTTAATTTGGTTACTTGTACAGTAGCCACATTAGTTGATAAGATCATATTGGAACAGTTCATAAATGACCTGGAAGAGAGAACCTATGGATTGCAGTTTTGGAGCTGGAGGCAAGGGCCCGGTATGGCAACATCCAGTAGTGAAAGACTGGGTCGAGGGTCGACTGGTGTGGGCAGTGTTGGACTCCGGATGTGCCCAATCAATGATCAAAACCAGGCTCATGAAAGAGTCCCGAGATTGCCGGGCTGAACCTGTAAGCATATCCCGTCTCCACAGAGAAACACAAACTATGCATTGTATGTGGATGGATCTCTGGGTTATGGAATATCAGGGAGAGCTATTGGTGGGCCTGGCACCCTGTTTAGCCTGCAACATGCTCTTGGGTCGAGATTCGACCCCATTGTACAATGTTATGGACAGGGTGCGGGATGTTGAGACACACAAAGGTCCTTGAGAGCATGGGAAGGCTGGCTTGGTGACCCCGTAGAAAGGGACGACAACGCAGAGAGATAAGAAGAATCCATCATGGATTTACAAGACCTTGCGAGTAGCCAACAATTCAGGCAAGCACAAGAAGAGGACTGGACTTACGTGGTCCCTGGGCCCAGGCCAAAGATGCGTCATTATGGCTGACGTCGGATGCTAGCCTAGCGAGTCATTTTTAGGTAAGGAACAACCTCCTGTATCGGGTATTACCAGACAGGGCGGGAAATGGAGATAGGATTCAATAAGTGGTGCTGGAATGCTTCTGGAGGTCAGTGTGGTTATTGGCACATGCCAATCTGACCAGGGGGCCACTTAGGTAGGGACTGCATGCTAGATAAGATATCAAGGTGGTTTTTTTGGCCAAGGATAAGTGAGGACGTGGCACGTCGTTGTGCAGAGTGCCTTGTATGCTAATAGGCTAGAGAGGACTGACCACCTCATGCCCCAATGAGGCCTATGCCTGTGATCGACCTACCATTCTCCTGGATCGTGATGGATGTTGTGGGGCCACTTCCTCGCAGCAGTAATGGGTACCAATACATTTTGGTGTTTATTGATTATGCAATGAGATACCCTGATGTGGTACCTTTAAGGTCCATAACGGCCCCAAAAATAGTGGAGGAATTGGTAAAGTGGATAGCTCGCTTGGGGATTCCTCATGAGATTCTAACAGACCAAGGCCAGAACTTCATGTCCGGAGTTCTATGGGGAGTTTGCCAGACCCTGCAAATCAAGCAGTTACGAATATCAATCTACCACCCTCAAACCAACGGGTTAGTAGAGCGGCTAAATGAAACTCTAAAAAGGGTGCTAAGGCGGTGCATACAGGGTGATCCATGGTGGTGGGACCTAATGCTACCGTTGGCCTTATTTGTACTCCGGGATGCACCATCAGAGCCTTTGGGATACTCTCCTTTTGAACTAGTGCTAGGTCATGAGCCCTGAGGCGTACTACAAATCCTCTAAGAAAGATGGGAGCAGGGCCCTACTGTCATTACCAGCCCCCAGGATACCAATGGGCATTCCAACAGTGGGTCCAGAATGCAAGAGAATTAGCAGTGGGTAACCTACGACAAGCCCAGCAACATCAAAAGGAAAGATATGACTTGCACTCCAAGGAATGAGAATTTCAACCGGGGCAAAAGGTGCTAGTTCTTTTGCCCACCTTGCACAGCAAGCTACTGACTCAGTGGCAGGGCCCGTTTGAGATTACATGGAGAGTCGGCCCTGTCAACTATGAAGTTTACTGCCCAGGGCATCAAAGAACAAAGCAAATCTACCACATCAACTTATTGTGGGAGTGGCGCCAACCTGAAGGTTGGGTGGCTTTTAAAGCTGAGGTGTTTGACAATCTAAGACAGCGAGAACAAGGCATGGAAACAATGGCTCCTGAATCTGTGAAAGATGTCCGCATGGGCATTGAGCTAACGCTGGCCCAGGAGAAGGAAGTGTGTTTTTTTCAGAGAATCCTGGGCAAATAAGGAGTACGTTCTATCCCATCCAAACACCCCCAGGCATGCCCAAAGGGAGGTAATCCCAACAAGGGTCAAAGGGAGCAGGAGGGCACATAAACCCCCATGGCTCACTAAGAGCATCCGGGAATGTCTCCTTGCTAAAAGGGAGGCATATACCCAATGGAGAGATGGGGTCATCACCAAGAAGGACTATGTTACAGTCGCCCAAGGATGTAGGGGGGCAGTCAGGAGGGCCAAGGCAGAGATGGAGATAGGACTAGCTTCCTGGATTAAGGACAATAAGAAGTCCTTCTTCAAATACATAGGGGGTAAAAAGAGGGTCCCGGGTAATGTGGGGCCCCTGCAGGGGCAACGATGGGCAACTTAGTCATCACGCCAGACGATAAAGCTAACATATTTAACGATTTCTTTGCCTCTGTCTTCCTAAGTAGGGACCAGTTCAGCCACCTCCCTGCTGGGCCCCCCTCGGGCCCCGGGAGAAACACGCCTGGGCCAGGGGTTAGCGAGGAGTTAGTTAGGGTACTTCTGGAGAGGCTGGACGTGTTCAAGTCCGCTGGTCCGGACGATCTTCACCCTAGGGTTCTACAGGAACTGGCTGAGGTCATTGCGGGACCCCTGGCGCGGCTCTATGAGCACTCGTGGTGCTCTGGCGAGGTGCCGGAGGACTGGAAGAGGGCCAATGTGGTCCCTATCTTCAAAAAGGGAAAAAAAGAGGACCCGGGAAATTACAGGCCAGTTAGTCTTACCTCAATCCCGGGTAAGCTCTTTGAAAAAATTATCCTGGCACACATCCAGGAGGGCCTTGAGGGGGAATGTATGCTCAGGGGCAACCAACATGGGTTCATCAGTGGCAGGTCTTGTCAGACCAACCTGGTGGCCTTTTACGATCAGGTCACCAAATCATTAGACGCAGGGGTTGCTGTGGATGTAGTCTTTTTGGACTTCCGGAAGGCTTTCGACACTGTCTCTCACCCTGTCCTCATCAAAAAGCTGGGAGACTGTGGTGTCGATGCCCACACGGTCAAATGGGTCGCCAACTGGTTGGAGGGCCGCACCCAGAGGTGGTAGTGGATGGGTTCTTCTCGACCTGGAAGGATGTGGGCAGTGGGGTTCCGCAGGGCTCGGTCCTCGGGCCCGCACTGTTCAACATCTTCATCAGTGACTTGGATGAGGGGGTAGAAAGCACCCTGTTCAAGTTTGCTGATGACACTAAGATGTGGGGGGATGTGGGTGCACTAGAAGGGTGCAATAGGCTACAAGCTGACCTTGACAGGTTGCAACGGTGGGCGGATGAGAATAGGATGGGGTTTAACACTGATAAGTGCAAGGTGTTGCACATGGGGAGGAAGAACCGGCACCACACTTACAGGTTGGGGAACTCCCCTCTTGCCAGCACGGAGACGGAAAAGGATCTTGGAGTCGTCATTGACTCCACGATGAACATGGGCCGGCAGTGTGGGGAGGCAGTCAAGAAGGCCAACCGTACCCTGTCATGCATCCACAGATGCATCTCGAGCAGGTCCAGGGAGGTGATCCTCCCCCTCTATGCCGCACTGGTCAGGCCGCAGCTGGAGTACTGCGTCCAGTTCTGGGCGCCGCACTTCAAGAGGGACGTGGACGATATGGAAAGAGTTCAGAGGAGGGCCACTTGTATGATCAAGGGTCAGCAGGGCAAGCCTTATGAGGAGAGGCTACGGGACCTGAACCTGTTTAGCCTCCACAAGAGAAGGTTAAGGGGGGACCTTGTGGCCTGCTACAAACTGGTCAGGGGGGATCAGCAGGTATTGGGGGAGTCCCTGTTCCCCCGTGCGCTGCCAGGAGTGACCAGGAATAACGGTCACAAGCTGGCGGAGGGTAAGTTTAGATTAGATATTAGGAGGCGCTACTTCACAGTCAGGGCGGCTAGGGCCTGGAACCAGCTTCCAGGGGAAGTGGTGCAGGCTCCTAGCCTGGGGATTTTTAAAAGGAAGTTAGATGAGCACCTTGCTGGGGTCATCTGACCCCGGTGCTCTTTCCTGCCAAGGCAGGGGGTCGGACTAGATGATCTACCTAGGTCCCTTCCGACTCTAGCTACTATGAAACTATGAAACTATGGTAGTAAGGGATCAGTGGTGGCCCCTACCCCATCACTTGATGTCAGAAGTGAAGGCAGAAGTGGAAAAGATGCAGGGCCTTGGCATCATCAAGCCCTCCCGGAGCCCATGGCGGAGCGCCCTAGTGCCAGTACAGAAGCCCGATGGGACACTATGGCTCTGTATTGACTGCAAGCTAAATTTGATAGCTACATTTGATGCCTTCCCCATGCCTTGGGTGATGGAGTTAGTAGAGCGGTTAGGGGCAGCCTGGTTTATAACTACGTTAGATCTAGCCAGGGGGTATTGGCAGATACCAGTCTGGCCATGTGACCGGCCTAAGACTGCCTTCGGGACCCCTTGGAGTTTGTATGAATTTGTATGAATGCTGTTTGGGCTGCATGGCACGGCCACTACCTTCCAATAGCTAATAGATTGTCTCTTAGTGCCACATGTCGAGTATGCAGCCGCGTACATTGACGACATTGTCATCTTCACACGATTGTGGAGTCAACACCTACATGCCCTGAGGGCTGTGTTGACTGAATTATGGTGGGAGGGTCTAACAGCAACCCCGCGTAAGTGCGCAGTCGCCCACTCATCTACCAAGTATCTTGGTTTCCAGGTAGGCCAGGGTACCATACAACCCCGGAAGATAAGGTCCAAGCCATTTGGGCCTTCCAGGCTCCACATACAATTACAGTCCTTCCTGGGCCTGATAAATTATTACCACAGATTCGTGCCCCATTTTGAAGACAGCAGCACCTTTATCAGAGGCCTTGAAGGGATCACCTCAGAAGGGGATACCCTGGACGAGGGCGATGCTTCAGAACTTTCAAACCTTAAAAAGGGCCCTATGCGTTGATGTAATCATACACACACCAGATTTTAATAAACCTTTTATGTCGCAGACACATGCCTCCAGTACTGCCATTGGAGCCTTTTTTACATGACGAGACGCAGACTTAGACTGGCCAGTAGCCTACGTGTTGCTGGGCACTTGTGTGCCCTGCTTCTAATGAAGGTTAAGTACTTAAGGGAGAAGGAGTGTAGCGGAGCACTAGGGTGCTTGCTACTAGTAATGGCGGTGCGGGCTTAGCTGCCAATCAATAGGGCAGCACAGCCGGGGGTTGCCAAAGCAACTGAGTGGGTCAGCTGACTGCCAGGGGGCAGGGCCTGGCCTATTTAAACACACAAGGCTGAGGCGAGGCAGTTCCCCTTTGGCAGCCTGAGCGGCAGGAGCTCTGCTGAGGAGCAGAGCAGAGCAGAGCAGAGCAGAGCAGAGCAGAGCAGAGCAGAGCAGAGCAGCCTAGGAGCCGAGCAGCCTGAGTGTTGGCATGCAGATACAGGGTGGAGATGACCCTGATAAGGATATGATGGAAGGTTAGCCAGGTTGGCTTAAGGTTTATGTTACAGCTGAGAGGCTCTGCATTCTGTTGTGGTTTTGAAGTTGTTGTGGCCCTGGAAGGGGAGGCTTTGGTTTTGTTATTATACTACCGGAGGACCGGCTGAGGCTATAAGGGGACAGAGGAGGCCTCATTAGGAGTTCCCCAGTAAGGTAGGGGTGCTCCCAGCATGGTAGAGAGCACTGTGTTTGGGGGTGTCCTGACCCCAACCCCAGTGGGGGTGGCTATCGGGATATTTTCAGGGGAGCTACCCAATAATGTGGGGGTTCCTGGTGATCCCGGCCCTGCAGGGTGGTATTTTATGAGGCTCCAGTGCAGGCAAGAAGCGCGGGAGAAGCCCCAGAGAGAGTGAGGAGCGCGAGAAGCACGGGACAAGCCTGAGTGCTGGCAAGGGAAGCGTGAGAAGCGTGAGCAAGGCCCAAGTAGGGCGAGCGTGCGCTTGGAGGCCCGAGGCAGGGCGAGCACATGGTTAAGAGCCTGAAGAAGGGCAATCACATGAGAAGAAGCCCAGAAAGGGCAAGACAGGGCTTGCGCCAGGAGCAACAGGGCTCCAGCCGAGCACGCGAGTACAAGCCTGAGTGGGGTAAACGGATGTATAGAGGGCGCGCACAAGGAAGAAACCCAGGTAGGGCAGGGAATGAGGGACAGAGCCCAGGGAGGGTGCATGCACACTAGGAAGCTCAGAGAGGGCCCTCATTGGAGAGGTCCCTGTATAAGGGTGCGTACTTAGAGCGCACCTAGAGACATAAGAACGTTCGGTACACCAGCGAGGCTTGGGACGTGCTACAGGGGCGGCTGGAAGCACACGTAGCCCAAAAGGCTGAGATGAACCAGGGTACTCCTTATAGGATAGGGGCCAATACAAATATAACACAATGTCCAAGGGGACAGTAAGGCAGCCTCCCATTCATATTAGAACCATCAAAGTCATGGCGGGCGAGAAAGAAGGTGCATTCAAGACCCAACTTGGCACGGTAGGGGTGCAAGGGAAGATCACGGCCGCTCTTGCGCCCCGCCCCATGACACTACATAAATTGAAAGCTATTACCAGCTGAAACCAGGTATGCAACAATAGAGAGGGAATGCCTGGCTATCCAGTGGGAGGTGGAATACTTCTGCTATTATCTATTAGGAAGGGAATTTACACTTATCACTGATCATGCAGACCTGAAATGGCTCAGTTCCACAAGACCAACAATGTGCGAATAACACGCTGGGCATTGGCTTTTCAACCTTTCAAATTCCATGTTGTATACTCCCTGGGGAAGGACAGCATAACAGCTGACTTTTTGTCTAGATGTGGCGAGGACATGGAACTGGACATTGACGACATCACACCATGCAACAAGTCACAAGTACTGCTGACGTGTGCCTCAAGAAACCACCACAAGGCAGCTGGCGCGGGAGGTTATGTCCCGGGACATGAGGGATGCAAAAGTACTCACCTGCAACTCAGGAAACAGCAAGTGAGGGGCAGAAGACAGAACCCATGCGGCTCATCAGCCGCCTGTTTATACAGCTGCAGCCGCCCAGTGATGTCAGCGCTGAATGCTGGCCGGCACAGATAAAAATGGCGGTGCACGCTGCGGAGCTGGAGGGGAGAGACAGAGTACAGCCACCGATGTCCCCGCAGCAAAGACGAGTTGGAACACAGGACCAGAAGAGCAGGAATGGCCGGGACAGAAGCAAGGAGGATGGAGAGAAGCATCTTGGTGACGTTGCGGATAAGGCAGCAGAGGGACACCAGGATCACCTCGGAAGGATGACAGGAGGTATACCTGGAGAGATCCGACCTGAGATAGAGTGACTGCAAGGAATCCAGGGAGAGTTGCTGCTGGAGGGAACTTCGCCACTGGACCAGGAGGTGCCTTAAAGTAGGGTGCTTAAAGGGATGAGGCAGCCAGTGTCCCGTTGAAGTGCGGGGGGGGACAGTACGTCCAGTTTTGTGTTAGAGCTTCCTTTTTCTTTTCCTCTTGATTTTGTTCTACCCCAAGCTCCAAGGGGTATAGGAGGGTAGCGGAACCGCACTGTAGGCTAGATAGTGTTGGGAGGGGCCCGAGCAGGACCCAGTCAAGGCTCCCAGGAGTGAGACACCGACCAGCTTGTTACCACTACGCAGGAGGCATGAGGCCGGGGTTTAGGGGTGGGCAGAGCCCAGTGAGTAACCGCTGGGAGGAAACTTGGGTCAATGAGCATGCCCGATGAACGGCCCTGGACACTGAGGTCATCAGTTGGGGAGCAGGAGTGGAGGGAGCAGGTGCACGTGTGCCACTCTCACGAGCACCCCCTTACCTCGGCAGCAGTGGAGGTAGCAGCAGCAGCAGCAGAGGAGACAGCGGCAGGGGCAGCAACAGCTGATTCCCCCTAAAGTAAGTGGGGCAGAGGGCGTGGCACAGCTGAGGCGGATCCGGAGGGGAAGCCCTTTGGTGCCACCTTAGCTTGCCTGACAGGGAGCTGTGCTTCCGAGGCGCGTGCGGGCAGCGTGCGCGAACAGTTCACGCAAACAGGTGCACTCTGTAAGGGCATGCCGGCGTTTGTGCCGGCGTTCACGCAAGGTGGGCGCGAGGTAGCTACACAGAGCAGCACCCCCAGGGAGCAAAGCAGTGGGCGCACCTCTGCAGGCATGGTGATGCAGATACGGAGCGCAGCTGCCAGGGGCCCCGCCCGGGTGCTGCTGCCTACCATGGGCTCTTCTGAGGCCTCCACCCAGATGGAGCTCATGGTGGAGTCGGTGGCCCGTTGCCCCCTGTCTGTGGAGGGGCTCGGTGGTGTCCTGGGGTGGGGTGGGGCCTGGAGGTCTCCTTGCCTGTCCCTCCTGGGCATGACTTAGGGCCCTGGAGGAGCAGGTAAGTGAGCTCCAGGCTGTGGTGAGCAGGCTGAGGGGGATCAGGGATGCAGAGGATGAAATTGATGCCTATTTCTATTCTCTGCAGGCCTGGTCGCCCACAGTACAGCCCCCACAGGAGACACATCCACACAGGAGTGGAAGAAGGTGCCCAAATCCAGAGCTGCTAGGCCTAGAGCGGTGGAAGCTCCCCAGGTTCAGCTGGGGAACGGGTTTGATGCCCTGGCAGCTGTGATGGAGGAGGACAGTGGAATGGCCTCTGGCAGGGACGATGCTACTCCCCACACAACAGGGAACGGGCAGAGAGCAAACACCAGGAGGAAGAAACTTCGGGTCCTGGTGATCAGAGACTCCATCCTATGAGGACTGGAAGGTCCCATCTGCCGGCCCGACCCCTAACCATGACGGGTCTGCTTCATGCCTGGGGCTCGGGTCAGGGACATCACGGAAAGGATCCCGGCCTACGTCCGACCTGCAGACCAGTACCCCATGATTGTCGTCCATGTGGGTACAAAGATGCAGCCAGGGGCAACCCTGACTGCATTATGAAGGATTTCAAGGCTCTGGGAGACAAGCTGAAGGAGACGGGGGCACAGGTGGTATTTTCTTCTCTTCTTCTAGTGAGTAGGTGGGGACAGCGACACGAGGCCTGCATTGGCATGGTCAACCAGCGCTTACACAGCTGGTGCCGCCAGCCAGGCTTTGGGTTCCTTGATCAGCCAACCCAACCCATGCTTTCGGGTGGGGAACTTCCTGGGGTGGGATGGGCTTCATCTCTCTCCTAAAGGCAAGCGTGTCTTCTCTTCCAGGTTGGCTGATCTCATATGGCGAGCTTTAAACTAACCTCACTGGGGGAGGGGGCCGCAGGAAGACGAGGAGACCATCCAAGCAGGACAGGTGACAAAGGCAAGGGGTGCTAAGGTAAGAAATGATCGTCCAGACAGTCTCCCTAAATGGGGGGTGGCACACACAGTCTTGCAAGGCCTTAAATGCCTATATACCAGTGCTCACAATATGGGGAATAAACAGGAGGAACTCGCCCTCAGAATAGCTAGTTCAAACCCAGATATCATAGGGCTAACAGAAACGTGGTGGGATTCGTCCCATGACTGGGCAGTTAGCATTAGGGGCTGTAGGCTTTACAGGCGGGATAGAGAAGGAAGGAAAGGTGGGGGTGTGGCATTCTATGTCAAGGAGCACTACACATCCTCTGCCAGCAGAATGGGATCAGAGGAAGAGCAGGTTGAAGTGCTCTGGGTTAAGATTCAAGGGGATCGTGCGGAGAGTGATTTGACGGTGGGGGTCTACTACAGACCCCCCAACCAAGGGGAGGAGCTGGACGGGGAATTTTTTGGGCCAACTTGCCCAAAAGCACTTAGGGCAAGGGATGTAGTTGTCATGGGTGATTTTAATTACCCAGACATCTGCTGGGAGGAACAGTCAGCCAGGACGGACCATTCCAGGAGGTTCCTAGCTGAGATACCTCCACTTAATCCAGGAGGTGCACGGTCCCACCAGAGGAAACGCCCTGTTGGACCTAGTCCTGGCCACAGGTGATGACCTGGTAAGGGGCCTCCAGGTTCTTGACCACCTGGGCGATGGCGATCATTGCTTGCTGGAATTCACCATCCAGCGCAGGGTGTCAAGGGCCTGCAGCAAGACGGTAGCCCTAGACTTTAGGAGGGCCATCTTCGACAAGTTGAGGAGACTAGTGGGTGAGGCGCTGGGTTCCTTGAGGGCAGGGGAACTCAGTGTTCAGGACGAGTGGTCGTTCCTTAAGGAAACGATACTCAGGGCCCAGGGGGAGTCCATCCCAACAAGAAGCAAAGGAGGCAAGAGTGCCCGGAAGCCCCCCTGGCTCACGAAGGGCGTCTGGGAATGCCTGCTTGCCAAAAAGGCAGTGTACACCCGGTAGAAGGGGGGTGCTATCTCCAAAGAGGAGTATACCTCCTCTGCTCGGGCCTGTAGGGCGGCTGTCAGGAAAGCTAAGGCAGCCATAGAGCTAGGACTAGCGTCCAAGATCAAGGATAATAAAAAGTCCTTTTTCAAATAAATAGGGAGGATGAAGAAGGCACCGGGTAGCATGGGGCCCCTGCAAGGTATGCTGGGCAATCTGGTGGCTGTGTCAGAGGAGGAAGCGGAACTCTTTAACCAATTTTTCATGTCCGTTTTCTTGTGGAGGGACCGGGACTTCCCCGCTGGGATGCCAGATGGACTCAAGGGGAATGCCTCCAGACCTCAGGTTGGGGAGGACCGGGTTAGAGAGCTTCTGGAGGGGCTGGACGTGTTCAAGTCAGCAGGTCCAGATGCTCTCCACCCCACGGTGTTGAGGGAGCTAGCTGGGGTTATTGCAGGGCCCTTGGCATGGCTCTACAAGCACTCGTGGTGCTCGGGCCAGGTGCCAGATGACTGGAAGATAGGTAATGTGGTTCCCATGTTCAAAAAAGGGAAGAGGGAGGACCTGGGCAACTATAGGCCCGTGAGTCTTACCTCTATCCTTGGGAAACTCTTTGAGAAGATCCTCAAGGAGCACATCTGTGATGGGCTGGCTTCAGGGACGATGCTCAAGGGCAACCAGCACGGTTTCATTAGGGGCAGGTCTTGTCAGACCAACCTGATTGCCTTTTATGATCAGGTCACAAAGGCAATGGATGCAGGTGTTGCCATGGACGTAGTCTTTCTAGACTTCAGCAAGGCCTTTGACACCGTCTCCCACCCCATCCTCATTCAAAAACTAGGCAACTGTGGCATTGATGCCTACACAGTCAGATTGCACATTGGCTCAAGGGTCGTACTCAGAGGGTGGTGGTGGATGTGTCATATTCGACCTCAGGGGAAGTGGGCAGCGGAGTCCCCCAGGGCTCGGTCCTGGGGCCTGCACTGTTCAATTTCTTCATCAGTGATTTGGATGACGGGGTGAATTGCAACCCGTTTAAATTCACTGATGATACCAATATTTGGGGTGAGGTGAGCATGCTAGTAGGGAGGGAAAGACTGCAACAAGACCTGGACAGGTTACAATAGTGGGCTGACATAAACAAGATGCGTTTCAATACTGGCAAGTGCAGGGTGCTGCACTTAGGCACTAGAAACCAGCAGCACACTTATAGAATGGGAAACTCCCTTCTTGAGAGCACAGAGGCAGAGGGATCTTGGAGTCATTATTGACTCCAAGATGAACATGGGCTGACAATGCGAGGTCACGGTTGGCAGGGCTAACCAGACCTTGTTGTGCATCCACAGGTGCATCTCAAGTGAAGCCAGGGAGGTGATCCTCCCCCTCTATGCAACGCTGGTCAGGCCACAGCTGGAGTACTGTGTCCAGTTCTGTGCCCCATTTCAGGAGGGATGTGGACAACATTGAGAGGGTCCAGAGGAGGGCCACCCGCATGATCCGGGGACTACAGGACAGACCCTACATTGAAAGACTGCGGGACCTAAACCTTTTCAGCCTTCACAAGAGAAGGCTGAGGGGGGACCTGGTGACTGTCTGTAAACTCACTAGGGGGGACCAGAAGGGTTTAGGGGAGACACTGTTTCCCCTAGCGCCCCCTGGCATGTCAAGGAACAATGGACACAAATTATTGGAGAGTAGGTTTAGATTAGACATCTGCAAGAACTACTTCACAGTCAGGGCAACTAGGAGCTGGAACCAGCTTCCACGGGAAGTGGAGCTGGCTCCTACCCTGGGGATCTTTAAGAAGAGGCTTGGTGACTACCTGGCTGGACTCATTTGAGTCCAGTCTTTTTCTCCCGCCTGAAGATCTACAAGATCCCTTCCGGCCCTACTTCTATGATTCTATGAAGTTGTGACAGGTGAGCACAGGGTCAAGGATTCAGGTGGAAGTCACCAGCTCAGACAGAGGCGCGAGCCCAAGAAGCGCATAACATCAATCACCCGAGTGAGAGCGGCACGAGAGCGACTGGTTGAGGCCCAGCGGTGACACAGTACAACACAGGTATAAATATATTTCTAAACAGATGGCAGACAAGGTTCTTTGGGTAGATGTGATATCTTATATTAGACCAACTGAGTAGTTGGGAAAAAGCTCCTTGCAGGCTTTTAGACACAAGTAGCATTCTTCAGGCATAGGGAGTCTCTGCTGTTCTGAGATCTCCAAGAAATTAAAGTAGCTAAAATTGTGACAGGAAGTCAGGGAGATTGTAAATGGGTGGAAATTAGGAAAACAATGAGTGGAGAAGGGAGAGGGGAGGAATGAGGGAAAAATAATGTCAAAGGTAAGCACGGGACACTGCTGTAGTTGAGTTCTGCAAGGTAGAGGAGAGGCAGTCTTTGAAAAAATAAATAGCTGGACATTAGGAAGACAAAGAGTAGAGAAGGAGGGGAGGGGAGGGAGAAAGTGATGTGGGGTGTAAATGGTAAGGTCAGGCAGGTACCTGATGAATCAGATGTCAGGCAGGTCATAATATGTCATAAATCCAATGGTGATATTGAGTCCATGGTTTTTTGTATCCAGTAGATTTATGAAGTGAAGTTCGTAGGTTCATCTATGAAAGGTTTTTTTGTAATTTCCCTTGGAAGGTTAGAACTGAGAGATCAGAGAGGTAGTGATTGTCTTTTGAGAAGTGTGCACCCACAGGTAATTGGATATTTTTGTCTTTGATGGGTTTTCAGTGTGCATTCATTTTGGTGCGCAGTTGTTGTTTGGTTTCTCCTACATGCTTTCCATCAGGGCATTTGGTGCACTGGATGAGATATTACACTTCTGAAGGTGCAGATATAATATCGAGCAAGAGTAATGGTCCTGTTGTGGGGTGTGGTTTTTTGGGAGTGGTGGAGATGTGTTGGCAGGTTTTGCATTTCTTGTCCTAGCATGGTCTGGATCCATTAGCTGTAGTTTTGGTTATAGGGAGTTTGTTTCTGGTGGTAAGGTTAGTGAGGTTCAGTGCTTGTTTAAAGGCTAAGGTGGGTGGTTCTGGGAAGATCTCTTTAAGAACTGGGTCTTCTTCTAGTATGGGTTGTAATTGTTTAAGGATTTTCCGTGTAGGTTCCAGGGAAGGATGGTATGTCACAACTAATGGTGTGCGATTTGTGGGGATTTTCTTTTTGTGCTGCAGCAAATTTTCGCGTGGTATCCAGGTGGCTCTTTTAAAAGTATGATCTATTTCTCTTGAAGAGTGTCCTTGATGGATGAAAGCCCTTTTGAGATTTGTGAGGTGGTGATCTTGGGTATTCTCCTCAGTGCAAATTTGGTGGTATTGGAGAGCTTGGCTGCAAATTAAAGCTTTCTTGGTGTGTTCAGGGTGATTGCTGGTTCTGTATAGATATGTATATTGGTCTGTGGGTTTCTTGTATATGGTGGTTTATATTTTACCATTTTGGATATTGATCATGGTATCCGAAAAGGAAATGCTGGTTTTAGAGTATTCAAGCACTAGTTTGATGCAGGGGTGATGATTGTTGAATTTTTGGAGGAAATCAATCAGAGACTGCAGGATTTTGGTTCAAATGATGAAGATGTTATGTATGTATCTCAGGTATAACATGGGTTTGATGATGCAGTTCTTGAGGAATTCTTCCTCCAGTAGGGCCATAAAAATTTCGGCACACTGTGAGGCCATTTTTGTGCCCATAGCTGTGCCCATGGTCTGGAGGAAGTGTTGGTTGTTGAAACTGAAGTTTTTGTGTGTGAAAGTGAAGTATCTGAGATCAGTGATACCCTGAGGTCTGTACTCTGAGTTGTAATCTTGCTCTTGTAGATATGTGAGGCAGGCTTGGATGCCATCCTGGTGTGGGATGTTGGTGTATAAGCTAGTGACAGATTGAGCAGACAGCATTTACAAGTACTTTACAATTGGATAAATCAAGGATGTCGAACTCAAAATCTGAGGAGCCTCATTGGCCAGATCTGGACTTGGCAGTGGGTGAGTGGTAGCAGTGGCCACATGATCAGTAACATGAAGGTTAATGCTGTCCTCCCCTCCTTGCCTGACTGATGTATCTTCCCAGAGAAAATCCATTGTTGGGACTTCAGTGGCAGGTGCTTCTGCTTGCTCTGTCCCATCATATCAGGCCCTTCTAGGAGCCCTGTGGTCTGGGTGAAAAGGCTGTGTGTTTTTGCAGAAATGACTGTGCAAGGTGCAGGGAAATGCAAAACTAGGATTGATACCTGAACATCCTCCACAATAACCACAGGTAGGGATTAAATTAGTGTTTAGTAGCCCATAGTTACAGAGTAAAGAGAGATTCTCCTTTCAGCAGACCTAAGAAAGAAAAGCCAGAAAACTTAGCTTGTTTTTCATGTCTGAATTGACTTTGTTTATGGTCTGAACATAGTCCCTCTGAACGGAGTGTTGAAATAAGTTTTGACCTTTAATAGCTATAGAGTTACTGTTAGGTAGCTGTTTATGCACTAGAGTATGGGAGTTCGAATCTTGGCTGCATGAAGGTCATAAAGGGAGCAGAGATCTCCTTCAAATTCCCTTGTGGAAAATATATTTGATATGATGGATTCTGCAGAAGACATGGAGGTAATCAGCTGTGTTAGTCTGAAGCCAGGCAGAAGGTAGGGCACAGTGGCAACTTAGAGACTATCTGATTCAGAGAGGGGAGATAGGTAACAATCTACTTCATCAGATGAAGGCAGCAGACAGAATCTGAAGTAGATTGTTAGGTATGAAAGTTCATGCCTCTGAACCAGATGGCCTCTGAAGTGTCATCCTGCCATACCTTCTGCAGAAAACACGGAGGCTGTGCAATGAACTTTTCTAATCCATTTTGCAGACTCTGGAGCAGTGAGCAGACAGGAAGAACAGTCCAAATGATCTGAAAAGGACCATAGACAGATGGAGTAGATAAGAGCTGCTATAAATAAGAGGAACCATTTTGCCAGGCTTTACAGATCCCAAATACAAAAACTTCAAGGGTCTGCAGCTGAGAGCATACCAGAAGAATGTTATATAGATATGGCAGAAGCAAGCAAAATCAATGAAAGGAATTGGATTTTGCCAGTGAAAGTGCATGAAACAATTGTTTCATTTAAATTGGACAATGGAGCTCAGATTAATATTTTACCAGAGCATGAATATAGAAAATTATAGAATATAGAAACCAAAAGTGATTCCAGCGAGCATCACAAGAACTGGCTATTTAGGAACAAATATACTAGGGAAAGGGACATGCATTTCTAGCATCCAGTATAAATATAAACCACACAGACTCCCATTCATTGTGGTACCCATAGAGGGGACACCAATTTGGGGTTTGGCAGTTTGTGAAAAACTGAATCTAGCTAAGCATGTACTTGCAATACAAGAAGACAGAGGCCTGGCATATGAGACACTCATGTCAAAGTATAAGGCTAGACTTCTTCCCAGGTGAATGTACAAATGAGATAAATAAACAAGTACCTCCCGTTATTCAGCCATGCAGAAAAATGTCTTTTTCTCACTATGATAGACTCAAGATGGAGTTAGCAGAAATGGAAAAATTAAAAGTGATAGGTAAGCTCCTCAGTTATTATGGAGAAAAATAATAACTAGTTACGTGTATGCCTGGATCCAAGATACCTCAACAAGGATATCAAACAAGAACATTTTTAATTGCCAAGAAGAGAACAAATTATGACCCAAATGAAAAATGCTCAATTTTTGGGTAAATTGGATACCTCGTCAGGATTTGGGCAACTGAAACTCATTGATGAAACCTCTAAATTATGTATATTTATTACTCCCTTTGGAAGGCAGATTTCCACATCTACCTTTCATATTGCCTGTGCTCCTAAAGCACATCATAAAACCATATAGACTATTTACGGACATATTCGTGGTGCAGACACTCCTATGGATATCCCTATCACATAGGGCTCCAGGAAAGAATAACATAAAAGTAGGCTTTGGAAAATTTTGGAGTTACTACGAATATTGTTTGCCTGTGAGAGATTTCACCAACATATTTTTGGCCAGGCAGAATATGTAGAAAAAGAGAACACAAGCTTATGTCAACAATTGTCAAATAACTCCCAATAGCAGATAGGAAATATCACCAAATAAAAACAGAAACAGAGAAGACAATTCATTGAGACTCTTGAAAGAAATAATATTTAAAGGTTGGCCAGAGTACAAAAGTGATTGCAATAGATAAAACAATTTTCTGGAATTGCAGACTAAAACTTTTGGTGGTAGCAGGCATGCATTTTAAAGGCAGTGAGTCAATGATACCAAGGAGCCTCCAAAAGGATTAAATAATGCAGAAGATCCATGAGGACCATTTAGGAATTGAGAAATGTAAAAAGCAAGCATGTGAAGTGATGTCCTGGCCCAAGATCAATAATGACATTACAAACATAGCAGAAAAATGTTATACCTGTTTAAAATTTGAGCTATGTCAGCAGCCGAGCCACTACAACCTCATCTGTTTCCCTATGAAGCAAATGAAAAAATTAGCATTGATTTATTTATATGGAATTAAAAGGATTATTTAATAGCTACAGATTATTATTTCCTGTATACAGAGTATGTATTTTGTCTAATACTACTGGAAAGTTGGTGATAGGCAGCCAGAAGGCCATATTAGCAAGGCATGGGATTTCAGAGGAAGTTTTTTGTGGTAGTGGGCCTCAGTTCTTAGGTTCAGAGTTTAAGTATTTGCTGAGGACTGGGACTTTTTGCACAGAACATTGAGCCCTAATTATTCCCAATCAATGGCTTTGTGGAATGCTCCATTCAGACTACAAAAAATCTACTAAAGAAATCATTTGATAGTGGTGCTGGTTTTCTGAAAATGTTATTGGCATACTGAAGTCCACATCTGGCAAATGACTAGTCACCACCACAGCCAATTAATAGTTCAATGGTTATGTTCTAATCTGCCAACCCGTGACAGTTTACTAAAAGATAAGGATGATGAGACTATCTGGGAAACACCCCCCCATAAACTAAAAAGGCATTTTGACAGAGGAGCCTGGGAGCTTCCAATACTAAAAACTGGGGATAATGTCAGTCTGAGAGCCATGTTACGCATTCATTTTAGTTGGCTCCTGGAGCTCTTAACCCCTGGATTGTCTACACATTAACACCTGAAACAACTTTTAGCACACTTTAAGCAGCTTAAAGATGTACTACTCCATGGCAGGTTTATCTCTGATTTGTGTTACCCAGCTCATGTTCCATTAATGTGTGGCCACTCCCCACGGATGAGATGCCCAAATTGCAGTATTCCAGTATCCCCTCCCTCCATCTTCCTGTTCTGTTTGGACAAACTTTGTGGGCAGGAGAGATAAGGTGGGGGGAGTTTCTGGTACCAAGCCAGCTCCCTCTCTCACCTCCAGGGATGTGACCTTCCCACCCCCAGGTGTGCAACCCCATGCAAACAGCCTGCAGAGCACATGCCAGCTACCCAGGTTGCAGGGCATGGGCTGGTCTGGGAGTGGCGTCGAGGAGGGATTGAGGGGGAATAAAGTAGGGGACTGGATTAGATCCTCATGAGCTGGGGCTTCCTTCCCAGGACAGGGACAGTAGCTCCCCCAAAAACACTTTTCCTCACCTCTGCCACCTCCTAACCATCCAGGAAGCATAACTAGCACCCCTCAATCCAAAATCCCAATTGATTAAGACATGAGACCTTGAATTTACTTTCTCTTTATTTCTTTTTAAATCCTTTCCCCCCCACTCCTTTTTATTTTTTCTTTCAGTGGCTTATTTCCTCCATTTCACCCCCATTTCCTTTCCAGCTCCCCTTTCATTACCCACTACCATCCCATTAACTCTCCACCTCCCAGCTTCATGTTTCCATCCCTGTACCATCTCCCACACATCCCTGCCTAGAACAGTGATAAACGTCTGTCCTTGTTCACAAGCCCTCTAGTGGCAACTAACAGCTGTACCTCCTTGCCAGCCCCCTAGTTCCTGTTTGCCAGCCCTCTAGTGGCAAGTCATAGCTGTGTAGGTTGGGAGGAGTCAGAGACATTTTTTAGTCTGAAGGTGTGATTGCTTCAAGCTCAAGCTGGTATAAACACGGGTCAACATATAAGTAGGCCAATGTACACTGTGTAAAAGGGTCTTGAGGAATTACACCTTAAATTCATGGGACCAGCATGGCAGTACCATGTGTCTAGTTAATCTGTGATTGTGCCTGGTCCAAATGGACCAAGACGGCATATTGAGATCCAATTGTTTGGATTTACAAGAACTCTCAAGAAATGAGAGAAGTGGACATGGACTGTTTTTATCCAACAGTTCCTACCTTAGCACTGGAAATAGAAACAGAACCAGATCAACAACAAGCAAATCCTTCAAGTGCCTCACAGGATTAAATACTTTGTTGGCCCAGGGAAGAAAGTGAAACCTGAATGACTCTTAAAGACTTGCTAAAACAGCTGTAGAAAGGAGGGAATAGGAAAGTGAGTGGTAAAAACTCACTCCAAAGTGATGTGCTAGTAACCTCTTCTCTGCAGATGGGTGTTAGTTAATTTTTGTATTTACTGGTATCTGTACTTATTGTTAAAAGGGAAGTCATGATAGAAGCTGAAATTTCAAGATGCTTCCTAAGGAGAACGAGGAATTTGGTAACTGGAAGATATTTCTTCAGTTAAGAAGAGACTAAGGGACTTTAGAGGTTACCTGTGGTATCAACATTAAGTCAACTGTTGTTAGCTCTTGTCAATCAATATATGCCTGTATTATTGAACTGGGTGATCACTATATTCATCACTGGAAATCTTCAACAGCAGATTGGACAGACACTTGGTTGGGATAGTTTCATCAGGGACAAACCTTCCTTGAACAGAGGGGCTGGACTAGATGATGCCATGTTGTGCCTTTTAGCTCTGCTTTCCTATGATCTTATGATCTATTTCCAATTGGCTTGGGTCAGTCATCAAGATGTTTTTGAAACTACAGCAACAGAAATGTCTGAAGGAAGATACCAAGAAACAAAATGAAACTCCAAAAGCCTACTGTAAATTAAACAGTTGCAATACATCAGTTGCAATAAAGAAAAAAACCAAACAATCTTCAAGTACGTTCTTATATATAGTATAAAATTGTGAGGGAAATTAAGGTTTTGCTTGACAATATGCTACAAGGTAAGGGTACAATGATATTCTAGTTCTATAGTACCCCAGGATCACAAGTCACCTTATAAGCACTAGTAGAGTAAGCACGCTACATGATTAGACAGTGCCCCTTTTACCAAATGGGAAATAGAGGCAAAGAGAAATTTTCTGGATATGTCAGTGGCAATTCTAGGGTGGCATGAGCTGTCCTGATTCTAGTTCTGTTCTTTACACTATACGACCATCATTTAAAAATTAAAAACAGGTCATTAGAATTTTTCCTTCTCATTGTGTGCACTTTTTTTATCATTCATCAGGGAAAAGTAAGTGGTTATAATGTGCTCATCTATTAAATTATTACGGACTTTGCTGTAGTTATATTTTTTTCAGTAAATGGCTTTAACCTACCTACTTTGCATCTGACTAGTCAGCCACTGAAGGCCCTGCAATTGTGCATTCCCTTTGCTGCCATGAAAATCTGCTTTACTCTGATGTTCCATCGATTTAATTGAAATATCGATTTAAACTGTCAGAACAAGAGAAAATGAGGAAATATGTCCTAACAGTGAGATCTGTTATCTTGTAGGATAGCTTTCCAGATAGCATACAGTCTTCACTAGTATTTTTTAACTGCTAAAGAACCAACTTTATCATGATAATAGTATTTTGATGCTTTCTAAACATTTAAACTTGTGATCTGGCAAAGTTTTGAGTCAGATGTCCAGAAAATTTACATAACAGGATTTTTTTTTTTTTGGCATAGACCATCTACACTTAATAGAAACACACCCTAGTTCCTCTAATAGCTCTACTTCTACAATCTGCTTACATAATGTATTCACTTGTGTAGACATACTACCAAATGACAGATGAGTTGGTAAGGAATTTTCCATCTGGATGGGGAGAGTCAAGTGGCAATATTTAAGACAGGGGGTCCACATGAAGAAATGCTGAGGCATTCATTTATGGAAAAGCAAATCCATTGCTAGTTGCATAAGTCTGTTTTCTCAAAGCAGCCCCATTAACTCTGCAATGAGCTGTTGAAATGCAGTCGGAAGCTGCAATACAGCAAGCTAATTGGCTGGCTGACATATATTACCTGTTCCAGTCGTATGAACAGTGAAGTTTAAAACTTTTGAGGACATGACGATGGTGATAAAATGTAGTTTGAAAGTCCAAACAAAAATGTGGGGTATCATCATAGGTAAAGGTTGAGGAGAAATTTCACCTTAACAGGATATTGCCTTCTTTCTGTTTTCCATCTCAGTGACTTAATTTACCCTCCAAATTTAGCATCCTAACTCTTTATAAACCAATTGAATCTATAAACCAGGGATTTTTTGTTGCTACTGCTGTTTGTTTTTAATATCTTAAAACTTCCTTTGAAATTCTAACATTTTCCCATTTTTTTACTTACACTTATAAGACTCCCCAAACTAGCCATCAAGCACTCCAAAATTTAGATCAGATACTTAGAGTAAAGCCAGAAGTAAGTTATTGTCCTAGTCCAGAATAACCTTATTTATCTGGCAAGGAAGCCAAAGGACCGACCCGCTACTTTAGACCTCCAGTTATCCTCAACTCTCCTGAAACAATATTAGCAGCCAAGAGATCCCAGGAAATTGCTAATGACGTAAAGAAGAAATTTCCCATATGTGCATTTCATTCCATCACTATCCATTATGAGTTTCCTTGCACCCTATTCTAAAGCAACTGGTGCTTCAGAGAGAAATCTGAGACTACATGGAGTACTGGCCTGAAGCGTCTTAGCAGTGCCTGTGTTCTTGAAATCTAATCTGCCTCATTTGGAATCCATCATTGCAGACAAAAGTAGTACAGTAATTGCCTAGAATACTTTACAAAGGGCTATTTATTAAAATCCCCTGGATCGGAAACATGATAATGAGCAGAAGTTATTGTCTCCCCTTGAAATAGCAATATCAAGTGCTTGGATAATGGTTGTAAGTTGTTTTCAATATGCAGGGCATGGTCAGACAAATGCATACCCTCATGTAATTTAAATTCATGTAAATCACACTATAATCAAGAATGGATGGATGTGAAGCTGTACCAGAATAGCTGTGACCAGTAAGTGGCTGCTACAGTGCTTTGCCACTAGGAGGTGGGGGCGGGGGAGCAGTTGATAGCTTATTGCTCCTGGAAATGGTTACCTAAGCCGGATATGGACAAAAAAATACCCTGAACTGCTGTAGCTTTCATGAGTGGAATTTTACTTCTGATTTCTTTAGGGATAGTTCTTCACCTGTTTAGGTAAATTATTCCCCGTTTAGGGTTTGCAATATCTCTGTGCTCCTTTTTATACTGGGGTAAGAATGTCATCTGTCCATACCTTCTGTAACATTTGTATGTGCTACTATATACCTGCTGAAATGCTGTTTATTATCTTCTTTTAACACTTACGTAAAAAGGATGTAATATATACTCATGCACTTCCCAGAGCACCAATAGGAACAAAGAAATGCTTTCTCTCTGTTCCTGTGTCTTGCCCATTAGTTAAAAACCCATGCCAATAGTGATTAAATATGATCCAGTTCAAGCATCAAAACAGCAGCTAAATCCTAATCATGGATCAAATATTCACTTCCTCTTTGACCTTGGGCAAATTATTTCTTTCTTCAGTTTACTCCGATGTAAAATGAAGATTGATAATATGAAGCATCATTTAATGTATCTAAATTTCTTTAAAGATTCAAAGTGCTTGTATACGTATGCACAGCTATTAATAAATAACACATGTACAATACTACACTCACAATGATATTTTTCGAACACAGGTTCAGAGATGATATATACAACACAGGAACAAGGCAACACAAATAGATGATGATATCCAAAATAATAAATGTGCTACGTTACAAGTTCCTGAAAATCCGAAACCACCCCAAGCATATATGAGAGGGTCCAAAAAGAAGATGAAAAATACAGGGTTCTCATTTAATGGCTGCATCCATACTCAGCTTGAACAAGTGAGACAATGAATGTGTCCTCTTCTTTAGAAGGTGCATAGGAAGAAGTGATGAAAGTCACATTGAAAAAAAAATCATTTTAAATAAAAAAACTCTTAAAGTTCAAAGCAAGATTTGTACAAAGCTCTATCTGATGATTGCTTATCAAATTGTGATACTTGTCAAACCCTTCTAAGTCTATGTCTTATCATATCACAGCAAGTAAAATAGGATGTTTTATCATCCTGTGCTAAACTACTTCATAAAAATCTGATTTTAAGATGCTTGATAAATAATCAATACCAGGAAACCCACAATAGAGACCAGGTTCTCTCATTAGTAACCAGGTTCTCTCAAGAATATATTAAAGAAAATTATCTTCCTTTTATACCTAAACTTTGTTAACAAGATCTCCAGATTGTATAAAAGTAATTGCTCTCTTGCTTGAGCTAGTTAAATCTTTAATATTTTCAGCCGGTACAAAATTGTTTTTGAAGTTTTATTGGTGTCAGTTCTGGCTACATTTGAAATCTTCTTAGCACTGCACTAAGAAACCTTTATACCTTCACACCAATGGCTGTGTTCTTTGCTTCTTCTAATTGTAATTGATAAATTAAATATTTTGAAATTCACTAACTAATTCTACAGAAAGCCTCAGAATGAATAGAAACAGAAAGGGATTCTCTAAATAGGATTATTAAACATGCATTTTATATTTGCATTAAAATCTCACCCAATCAGAACGGGGCTCTGTTGTGCAGAGGGCTATACAAACTCATGGAAAAGGATATTGAGCTTAGTACACAAAGACAACTGTAAATCATAAATGAGATTTCAAAGTTTCAAAAGTTCACAAGTTACATATAATGTGAGTTTTCCCACTCTTCATCTAAGCAGCTCCATGGCCTCCCAGCCAATAGAGGATCTCACAGCTGAGCCAACATTTATTTTAGCCTATCTGTTGCATGAGAATAAATCCAGGTAGAGGCAATAAATCGAACAATGGAAAAGACTGGTGGGAAAACCATTCATGCTTCTACAACAAAAAGTCACAGGTTGAGACAGAAAGTCACCAAGGAGGAGTCTGGTTCTACAGCCAATTAATAATTCCTGTGCATGTGCTTTAGCCATAAGTATTCTGGAAAAACTGAACATTACCATTCCTACTGCTGCTGTTTCTCTTTGGCTAGAGCTTTGCAATTCTGTCCTCAGTGCATAGCTTCTTTGGAAAAAAAATGTTTTGAAGTTCCCTTTTTCTCTCTAATCATTTATACAGATCTTAACTGTCTTAACAGCACTTTTTTTTCCATCCTCTTGAGGCAAGAGACCTATTTTTAGGCAGGGTGAAGTCTAAAATGGAGGTGTCTATTAAGCCAAACTGAATCTGCCCAGGTGTTGTCATTCACAGTAAATTTTCTGGATTTACAAAAGATCAGAGGTAAGTAGGTAGGCCTCCTTGCTATTTTGTAGTAATATTATGATACAAAATGCCGGCTAGTTATACTTAATATAGGGACTGAGTCACATTCATATTTTCTTATCAAACAACCTCATGTACTTGATTGGTAAGCTTTCTGAAAGGAACACAACACATGTTATTCATTTTTAAGATGTACATGGACAACAAAAATATACTCACCAGTACTTTGTGTGTCTTTCATCCAACATTCTCTTCCTGCAAATAGCTACCTTATTTTAATTGGCTTTGTTTTTCATAAGAGCTTATGCAGGAATTATTTCTGTTTCAAAGGCATTGTTTTACATTTTAGGACAAAAACTTTAATTAGCAAAATTAACAAGGGTAACAAAAATCTAGCATTTATTAACTGGACCATAATTTAAAAATGTATATCTAAAAGTCCTTTTGCTAAAGAAATGGGATCAGTGTAATACATGCTACCGAGTTTTCCATTTCAAGTTTTTATTACTTCAATATTTCAAGGTTATGCAAAATGACAATTGTATTAAATCAACTATAAGTGTTTATTTTTTGTTGTGGTGTTTCCTGCTGTGATCTTCTCATTTTGCAATTCAGAACAGAGTTAATGTTTTGTCTTTATAGGATATTACATGCCTCCATCAGTGTCAAAAGTTTCTTTTTTTACCCATACGAACTCTTAGGGAGCATCGAGACGTGCGTGGACATTTGGTTCCATGGGGACAAGTAGCAGCAGTACACCTTGTGCTGCTGCTTCTTGTTTCCAAGGAATGCCTGTGCCAAGAGCACTTTGGTATGCGGCAAGTTGCCCTGGGTGACATAGGGGAGGCCGGGGGCAGCACAGTGCTGGCCTCAGCAGCCTTACCTTACCTGACTCCCAGAGCTGCAGCCATGGCAGTCCTCCTGGGCAGAGCCTGGCTGACAGCTGCAGTGTGGCTCTGAGTAGCCTGGCTGCACTTTTTAGCAACACACACTGCCCAAGCATGCTCTGCCTTGGGTTTTTTTTTAGCACTCGCTGAGGTAGTGTACCCTTGCAGTGTGGAGAACTATGGACTGTGCAGCATGTGGCTCTGGTTTGCAGTGCCACATATGGCACAACTGAGCCTGTCTGGAAGTGCCCAGAGGGTGCATCTACACATACTTTACTGCAAATTGGCTAATTAGCTCCACAGTAACATGTCACCATTCATACATGCCCCCATATTAGGGTGCAGTAAATTAATTAACTCTACCATAGGATAGTATTGACTGGGACAAGGCCTATCCTACAATGAAATAATTTATGCCACTGCAACACATGTGTGGACAGTGACTGGGGCTGGGTGGGGCACAAGGATGCTACAGTGAAGGGGGCTGCCTGCTGGCTAGCCCTGCACTGTAGCACCTTTGTGCCCCAGCCAGCCCCACCGCCAGTCACAGCTGACCCTGCCCCCCAGTCCAGCCCCTGTTCCAGCCCAGGGCTGCTTGTCCCAGCACAAATTGCTGTGATCCTGGGTGCACATGTAAATGCTGTGCCTAGGAGCAACTGACTCTGGCATGAACTGCGCTGGACTTAGTGTGTCAACGTAATTGCATGCTTCCTCAGCCTGACAAAGGGTATTTGTACCTGAAAGCTTGCAAAGAAGATTTTTTCCAACTATTTGAGTTGGTCTAATAAAAGATACCAGATTTACCCAAAGAACTTAGTGCTGCATGTACCCAGATGTACCCAGAGAGACTGCATGACTTACTATCAGATATAGTGGAAGTCTGTGGATACAGAAAAGAAGTAGACACAAATCTCTTGAGTCCTAATGTAGTGTTTTTTAAACATTTAGTCTCTTTCATTATTATCCTCCTCCTCCTCTAACATTATTTGTTACCCCTAACTCCCCAAGGGTTATTGACAGTCTATTGCTACTATATTTTTTTCTCAATATAAGGAAAAAAAGACTCTTAGATGAATACTCCCATTGATGGTCATAGTCATCCTGGCATTTTTATATGTACTCTGTGGGGGGGGGGGGGGGGGACCTTTAATTAGAGCGGCTCTGAGAGTTGCTCTAATTAAAGAGCCTACAGAATCTTGTGTACCAGCATCCCCATGCTTCAAAATAGTGGTGGGGGCACTTTAATTAAAGCTCATCGAACAAGCTTTAGTTAAAGTGCCCCTGCCACCATTTTGAAGCACAAGGATGTTAATACATGAGGCATAGAGGCTGGCTGGAGTGCACTAATTAGCATTTAATCGAGTCTGCTTTGACACACTGTAATTACAGTGCATAGGAGCGGCCTCCCTGCATGTGTACAGGCACCCCCTGTGAGTAGAGAATACCTGAATCTGCATCCTCTCTACTCAAAGGGACCACTTTCACCCCTTGATTGCCTCCTTTTCCTTGCCAAAATAAGCAGCAGGCTCTTTAAAAAGCAAGGTTTTTCTAGCTAGCTGTTTGTAATAGCTACTTTGGAATAAAATATGCTTATGTTAAGCATATTAGTACTATCTCTTGAAACCTATTTAAGACTTAAGCATTTATTTTTAGTAGATTCCTAAATCTTGCTGTTACTTCCTATTTATCATGTATGCCAATTAATTGGTAAAAGCAATACAAATGATGGTTGACTAATACAACAAAAAGACACATTTTAAAGTATTCCTAAGATCTTCCTAAGAGCCCTGACATGGGGACTACTATGACGATGACATCCAGCCAAACCCTTTCCATCTCTGAAGACTGCAACCATGTATTATTTAACATTTGACCTTTTGGTCAAATTTGTTGAGATTAGATTAAAACTTGAAGCAGAAATGTTTTTTAAAAGGTCCTGGAGTATCAGAAGGAAGCTCTACAGTTTACAGTGAACTGAAGAATAGTTTTGATATATGCCTGTTAATAGGTATTTTGCTGAAAAATAAGGAGGGCAATTTTATGACAGTGTGGTTGAATTTTGGAAACAAGTCAGCCTGAAACTTACTGCTGCTATATGGATGCTGTGCTGCTGGTTCATCCCTAATGGTCCAATTCTGCTGCCCATTAAACTCACACAATTCCTGTTGACTTCAAAGGTAGTTGCATGGCTCTGTCAAAGAGTGGATTTGGGACCTAAGTGTACAAAATGTGTGCCAGCATTTCAAGCTTGACAAGGTTCTCTCTTTTACTGTAATTACAGGAAACAGCCTGCTAAGTCAGGGTTGAAAAAGTTCAGCCAATCTGATGCTGACTTTGAGGACATTTGCTAACCTGCAAGGCAGCTTCTTAATAGCAGTCTGAATGCTGCTTTATACTTTTGCAATGAAAAAATAGTATTGATCGGATTTGTTCTCCACCCCCACCCCACTGTCCCCACTTCATTGCTTTTATCCATTTTATTTTTCTTTTCTGGATAAGGTACATAACCCCAGTAATTTATCCACACAAATACAACTTGGACAGTAGCAGCAAAACAAACTTGCCCCCACCATTTCATCATCATGCCTTATCTCTGACCTGATAATTATGGCTAGCTTGTCAGGGCAGGTTTTATGGTACAGATTCTCATCCACTATTGATGTGACTAAGGCCAAAAAATTATTTCAGTATAAGTCATCAACAGTCATAGTTTTGATTGGCTATGGACACTTACTTTTTATTTCAAAATTAAACTCTCTGACCTGTAAAAATAATTGGAGTAAGCATTTGGGGAAGGTGCAACATTCCATGTGTGAAATATTCCCTATGTCTTCTACTTTTAGTGGGCAGAAGTAAATGTGAGCCTGAAAATGGGAAGTGATTGTTTAAATGTGTGGGTACATCTGTACTGCATCAGCAGGATGCCCTGTCTGGGATGCTGTGACCAAAGAGTGGGCTGCATTCTAGTCTGGGGAAATCAGTTGGTTTGGGGGTTTTTGGTTTTTTTGTTTGGTTTTTTTTGGGGGCGAGGGGGGCTCAGTGTAAGCATTTTTTGCTGTAAATAGTTTACAGGGAAGATGCATCAGGCCACAGAGACTGCTTCATGAGTGGTTCCCCATAACATTGTGCTTCACTTGGTTAGGTGGGCTTCATTTCCGAGTTAACACTATAGTTCTGTAACAGTTTTGTTGTAATGGTGGCAATCTGTGTCAGAGAGAAGGACTGATTGTGAGGGAGCTGGACTGTAAGTAGGAATGTGAGGAAGGACAGTGGGAACTGCAGTAGCACAACAAAGACTGCTTGGAGTAGACCTGTCTGCTGTATGATACGGGATGTTTCTGACCTCCTCCTTTTGAAGTAGAACACCCTTCTTCCTGGGACCTGAGCAAAGAGGGAGCTCTCAGGGGTGTAGGGCAGGGGGATGCTACAGGTAGCTGGGAAAACCAGACACAAAGCAGAGCCAGGGTTTCAAGTCAGAGGCTTTCCCTTTGTGAAACTACACCAGGGCTGGCTACAGGGGGTCCTTCAGGATGAGGGGAGTCCCAAGGAAGAGCTTCCCCTAAAAAGCAGTGTGATCCATGACAGTCATTCCCAAATATTGTAACCATTCCCATTCTATATACCCTCCGAACTCAGGACTGAGGCAGTGAGGATGCTCTGAGCAGACCACATCCCTCAACTATTCTCAAGATCTCTGTCTTGGCCATGCTTGAGAGCAATGCTTATCTTCCAAGCATCCTTATTCCCTGACTTCTGGGTTCAGTTCATGCAGCATGGGAGTGGGTGGGTAGAGATTATTTTATTATGGCAGTCTTGACATAGTAGACTTACCCTCTCTTTTACTGAGATTGAATTGGTGAGGAAACTTGGAAAAGATGTTTTAATTCCCCTGTTTGTTAAATGAAAGTAGTCTTTATTTACATATGAAACAAAGTTTATGAAGAGCTGTGTAAGTGCAACTGAGTGAGGTCGGCTGGTGAAGAAGTTAGGAACAGAGGGCAGCAACAGCTTGTTTATAGACTCCTATTAATCTGTTAGATCATGTGGCTTCTTGTGGGTGGCAGATATATGACAAGCACATTTGCTTCTGCAACTTTTTCAGAGCTCACAATAATAAAACCTCGAAAGTTTACACATGTAAATGTTATGATGAACTCATTTTAGTGTGCTTATACTTACTGCAAATATCTTTCAGTCCTTTGACAGTTTACAAAAATTGAAAATCTGAGTGTTGGAAATCATGCAAAAGGAACTTGTGAATAATATTTTCAGATTATTTGCAAACTATTTCTCCAAAGTATACCCAGAATTTACCATTAGCTTTTTTAATTGAAATGTACTAAGATGAAGTTGCAGTGGTTAGCTCACTGGGTAGATAACAGATTTCAACATGCTCACTTGGACAGCTCTTGAAAGTACTTTTTAGTCAACTCTATCTGCGTGAATCGCCATCCTAACATCTAGGAGTCAGTTAAAAAGTATCTTCACTTTATTACAATTCATGTACAAACCTGTGATGTGCTGGAGGGCAGTAGCAAGGGCCTACTTTTTAAAATTCTGAAAGTACATGTAAGGTAAATTTGAACCATTTTCCCTAAGTGATGGAATATACCCATATCCAGAGAGGAGGTAAAATCTATCAGAGTTAGAGAAACAGAGCCTGTTTCCCTTTCATGTACTTCCAGAATTGAAAAAAATGTTCTTTTCAGAAGTGTCCCCAACAGAAATGACTTGTCCTGGGGCTAATAAAGTACTTCTAAAGCACACTTTTTTTCAAGTTTTGAATGAGCCAGCTACATGGGAAGGAATATACTTTTAAATGTATGTAAAATCTACCAGGGAATTTTACTCTTCTCCCATCCAATACTCCCAATACCTTCCATCCCCTTCAAGTTGTACTTCATAGTACATAATCAATATTCTCCCTATAGTTACCAGGAGTAAAGTATAAAAATGTCCAGCAAATGCATTTAACATAAGTCTGTTTGCCAAGCAACATTGCCTCCCATTATACTTAGGTTTAAATAAAGCAGTTTTGCTTAAATGAGTAAACAAACTAATAGATTCCACAATCTTTCCCTTGTCTTCCTTCAAGATGACATATTCCCAGCAGAAAGAGAACAGTGGGCATTTCTACATGTGAATTTTAAGCAGCTTAATTTAATGTGCATTAAGCTAATGCGCATTAAGCATTTTTGGCAGATGTCTACATGTGGTGGGATTTGGAATTAACTTTCATCCCAGATCAGTGCAGTCCTGCCGTGTGCCGCTGTAACCACTGGGAGGAGCTCCAGCCTCGGGACACATGGCTGCCAGCACTTGGCAGCCATCTTGAAAGCATACCCTTTGTACTGTGACCTCTGGGCTGATGCTTTCTATGTCACAACAGCAGTGTGGCAGAGACACAGGCAGCATGTGCCTGCTCTGCTCATGCCACAGCTGCGCTTCCCAGCCCTGGCTGTGCCAGCTGCTGGCCCTGGCACTCAGAGACAGGGTCCCTGCTCCTCAGGGCTGCCGCAGCTGTCCTCCTTGCCTGCCACCATTCTATGTGCCTGCTGCTTGGCCACCTAGTGCCGCCCAGCTCCTTCACCCACTCCAGCCACCTGCTGGATGACTGGTACATGGCCTTTCAGGGCCCCCACCACTGCACAGATGATTCCACCATCCCCAGTGACCACAAGCTCCAGGATGCCACCTCCAAGACTGCTGTCGCTCTCCTGTCCCACCCACTCCACCACCTCTGGGCCCACCACACCAGCCAGCACTGATGACAGCACATCATGCTGCAGGAATGGGATGATAACTAGTGGGTCAACACATTCCAGATGAACTGGGCCACCTTTGAAGTCCTGCTGTGCCAGCCCTGGATCCACCTGGAGTGTCAGGACATGGAGAAGCACCTGGCCATCCCTGTTGACAGCTGCCTGCTCCACCACCACACACCTGCTACCTACCCCCCAGCACCACTCCAGGACACACACATTTGCGATGAAAACTTTTGCCCCTTGGTAGCATATCAATGCCTAGTTTGATAAAAATGAGAACAAAAGAAAACAAGTGTTGCCTTTTGAACTGGAGAGTTGCTACTGTTCCAAAATTAAATTCTGAGCAAAAATTTGGGAATAAACAAAGTTGTTTTCATGCATTTAGCCAAAATGGAGGGCAGGTGTTAATGACATATTTAAAAGTCGAAGGAGGAATTACAGCACACCATCTCTAATGGGTAGCTCACTTTACAAAAATGGTTTGAAAATGTAATGAATAAAATGTACTCCACTTAATTACAGTAGATGTACCAGCCAATTTTTGCTTTTTATATTAAATCACTACTCCCTTTCTCCCCCAGTTTGAAATAGTGAAGTCTTTCCCACCCCCAAACATGATAAAACTTACACTTTTTATCAAGGTTATAAAGAGATTATTATATGGATTGGCTGTTGCAGAATGAAAGGCTCATTACTGCATTAAAAAAAACAAAGAGCTTTGCCAGGAAACGATAATTTGTCATAATGGGGAATATTTATCCATTTTACACCTAAGGGGAATTTAAGTTCTTGAGCAAAGCAGTAATGTAACAGAACATGAGTAAGACATCAAAAGTAAATACAAATCTTGTAGAATAAGAAATATATGAATATAGATATCTTATAAAAGCTTTATGTTGTAGATGCATTCATTACTTAAGTAGCTGATACTAGATTCCATGTATTTTTAACACTTTGTTAGTTCAATATTTCATTGCCTATCCTAGAAGAACAACATTTTATACAAATTTAACAGAAAGTTGGTATCATACTGCCTTAGTGGCTTCCATTTGTTTGATGTTTGTTTGAAAAGGATTTTTTGTGTCAGATACTAGGTTTGGATCACTTTCCATTTACAGATAAAATGTAGTGTGTTATCTGTGGGTGGGGTCCATGGGTAGATCTAGTATTTTGAAAAAGGCAGGTACAGATGATGTGGCATACCATCACTTATAACACAGGGCATCTTTTCCTCCAACTAAAGAGAACATAGAAGCTTTACTAATATACTAAAATGCCCTATAGTATTCAGATGCACTCTATTACTCAGTTTAAGATCAAAACAAAAGCAAATATAAATATTGGAATATGCACTGATTTGCTAGATTATATATGTTTAAACAAACAGCATACTAGGAAAAATAGTCAGAAGAGTCAAAAGATATTGTCATTAGTCCCACAGTCATTATAGTTAAATGAATATCTCAAAAAGATTCATAAAACAAAATCTAGCCTTCTTGATCATCTTGACAGTGCTTCCAATACTTCAGTGTTAGTCCATTCTACATCTGAGTTAATATTACCACACCTGAGTTAAGGTTTTTAGCTATAGCTAAAAACAGTCTGCAGGCTGTAAAACAAAAGAAAGACATTACATGGAACAGCTAATAGACAGTTAAATTGCAGAAGAAATGATAGTTTGAATAGTGGAACATCAAGACAATTAAAAAGGACAGGGGGTCTTTAATACCCATGGAGTGGAGACAGTTTAGTAAGAATCAGAGAACAGATAAGAATCCATTAAATCAGTTGACTTTATTATTACTGCCTGAATAGAAATGTTGCTGCCCCTCCCCTTTAAAATCAAGCTCTGATTTTAAAGTTTGGGTGGAACAGGGAATAAAGGGAATGGGTGCAACAGCACCACTGCATCCCCCCTGAATCCACTCCTAGTGGGGTCTGAGTGACTGAAGGAAGGGGTAAATCTGAATGATATTCAGTCACTGTATATTCTGTTCAGATCAGACTGAGAACTCTGTCTCTTTACATAGATATTTCATCTTGATCTACAAAAACACATTTAACATATGCTTCTTCTTTCTTTATGCTGGTCATGAAAAGGGTAACCACACAAGGGTTTGGCTTGTGTTCCTTTATGAGAGTTTTGGAAACTAGAAACAGGATATGACCCTTATACAAGAAGCCTAAGTTATTATCAAACTAAATTGTTTACCTTTTGAAAATTGCTGGGTCAAGCAAATAGAAGAGCTTTCTTTGGGATGAGAGGAAGAGGGATCAAAATTCTCTTACTTCAGCTCATGGATGAATGGGTTTTGGCCTTGTTCTTTCTTTTAGAAATTGACAAGCTGAAGCAAGTGCATAAGTTTGTAACACTTGCCTTCTTGTGTTATCACTCTTCTCTTTATCTCTTTTCTTTGCTTTCAAAATTTCTTTCCTTCTGGCTTTTTGTCTTCACAAGCTGTTAGGGACTTGTTATACACTGCACTTTTAGATGCTCAAATGTTGATTGGCGTTAGTGCTAGCTAGACTTTTGAACACTCACAATTTGGGTATTTTTACACATGCTGCAAAGGTGGGGGGGAAGGGAGGCACAGTATTCTCAACCCCACAGTATAAAAAATCATGTGACAAACTCTTAAAAATCAAGGGATTTGGAATGTAAATCATGAGATGCAATTTTTGAAGTGTTTTTGTGTGTGTGGGGGGGTTATTTGTGAAGGTCTGGGGGACTGTGGGTGTATGTATGGGCAGTTTGGAGCCCCAGGGGAGCCCCCACTCACCCCACACACCATGGGTCAGGAGTGAGGGGCAGCAGCATGGGCTGTGGCTTGGGAGTGAGAGGCAGAGAAACAGAAATACACACACACACACACACACACACACAGAGCACCCAGCAGGTAAGTAGAGGGAAAGGGGCAGAGGCAGGGCTGCCCATTGTGGGCTGGGGCTCCCTGTGCCCTGCTCAGTGCTGCCTTTGCTCTGGGAGCTGCATGACACCAGTGTGCCTCCTGCTGCCTGGCATCACATAGCTCTGGTGGCAAAGGCAAAAGTGTACGGAGAGTCCTAGACTGCAGTGGGCAGCTTGCTTCTGCCCTATGCACAAATTTGGGGGATACGTGCTTCTCATACCTCTCCTGGGGATGTGCGCTGTGGCAGAGAGCTATGTTGCTGACCACCCCTGCACCTCTGGACAAGCCTCCCACAGGGTGCAGAAAGCCCCAGGGCCCCATTCACCCCGGGCCCTGGCCCCGGAAGCTGTGTGCTGGCCATGCAATGCCAGTGTGCCTCCTGTTGCCCTCTGAGTGGGGACCTGTGGTGCAGCTAGATCGTGGCTCCTTGGGCCTCCCAGTGGGTGGCAGGAGGCACACTGGTGTTGTATGGCTCATGTGTGAAAGGCAGCAGGGTGCACACATCAGGGAGGGGCATGTGCCCCCCCATGCCTCCCCCAGGGGCATGACCCACCTTGGACCTGCTGCCCCATTCAGTCCAGCCCCTGCCCCACTCCCTCCCTCACCATGGGGGTCTTGATATGCCCCCTAGCCTCTTCCCCTCCTTAGATTTACCAGCTGGGCACTCTCTACATGCACTGGATGGAAAAACCCAGAGATTTGAGGTTTGTATCCCGAGATCATGAGTTGGAGTTAATTTGATTTGGATATCAGAAGGCTCACAAATGTTTTGTTCAAGTTGGCATTACTGGGGGCACTTTAATTAGAGAGGCTCTGGGAGCCACTCTAATTTAGGGGCCTGCTGCGTCTCATGTATCAGTGGCCCCACATTTCAAAATGGGTCATTGAATGAGCTCATTGAATTAGCTTTAGTTAAAGTTTCCCTGCCACCATTTTGAAGCATGGGGATGCTGATACATGAGATGCAGAGGCTGGCTGGAGCACTAATTAGCAGACTCCAGCAGCTTTGTGATGAACTGAGTCTGTTCTGACATGTTATAATTACAGTGCATTGAAGCAGTCTCTCTGAATATGTACAGGCACTCTTTGTGACTAAAAACCTTCTATGACTGTCCCCAACCTATACAGCTGTGATTTGCCACTAGAGGATTGACAAGTAGAGGCCTAACTAGGAGCTACACCTCTGAGTTGGAGGGTATAGATGAGAGATGGGTTGATGGAGGCAGAAACATGAAGCTGAGAGGTGGATAGTTAATGCAGTGGGTGGGTAATGAAATGAGAGGTGTAAAGGAAATGGTGGTGGGGGAAGGATGGTGAAATGAAGGAAGTTAGCCACTGAAGGATAAAAGAAAAAGAAAAAAAGGATTAAAAAGAAATAAAGAGGAATTAAATTCTAGAATGCCATATGCTTTAATAAATTGGGATTTGGATTGAGTTGTAGGGGGTGCTGCTCATGCTTTCTGGGGTGGCTGGGAGGTAGGACCAATGAGAAAGGCACTTTTGTAAGAAACCTGTATTTAAAAAGAAAGTTTGGGTTGCTAAGTGATAACAGTGAACTAATTAAATATACAATTTATAAAATCTCATACTGAAATGTAAGGAGTTACTTAGAAATATCAAAATACTAAGAAAGTCACCATGCCTCACTACTCACCCAGAATTCTTTGATCATGTAAATAGAGCAAGGGAAAAAAAAGAACTAGATAACAATCTATTTAGACTTCAAAAAGATCTTCATTAAGGTTTGGCATAAGTGTCTACAGAAGAAAGAAAGTGGTCTTTGAACGTGAGACAAAGTTTTGTTAAGTATCAAAACCTGGCAAGGAGGCAAAAAAGAGAATCAAAAGCTCTATTTTTCAGCATATCAAAATGTTAATATCAGAGTACTTCCTCTGTTGTTTTACTAAATAAAAATATTAATTAATATGGAAAAGGGGAGGGGGAGAAAGACTGAGAAAACCAAATCTACAGGTGACACAATTATTTAAGTTGAGAGAGCCTACAAAAACATCAGCGGGTGCTAACCAAGGTAGGTGACCATATTCAATGGCAAATGGATTGTTTACAGATGTACATCAATTCACAGTGAAGAGAAAGTATTAAATTGGTCACATACCTCAGAGGGTTTTGAAAGAACTGAATCACCTCAGAAAAGGAAACAGAATGTTACTAAAGACAGCCTAATGCAAACTGCTCCATGAGCAGTTGCTTTCAAAGAACAGAAAGAAAACTAAAAGTAAGCTGATATCTAGATACATAAGGGATAGGCTAATGAATTACACAAAGAATATTACAGTGGCATCATACAAATCAGTGGTGTAGCCTTTTCTGGAATTTAGTATACAGATTACTGCACCCTACAAAATGGGTGCCACAGAAGGGGAGGGAGTTTAACAAGAGTGATTTCAATCACTCACAATGATCAATCACAGGCACAGCCAAGCAACTATACAACATGTAGAGCAGCACTGTCTTCTGCAGTACTGAATGTAGCAGTGCAATAAACTATGTTAGTGGGCTTCCACAAAGGCTGCACCTGGGAAGATATGGCCTTAGGGGTTGGCATTGTGGATGATTGCCCAGAACACCATGGCCGGGGGCGGGGGGGGGTGTGCCAAACACACGCACGCACACACACACACACGGACTGGGCATGTGCGGGCAGTGTGGCACCTGCTCCAGTCTCACCCTCTTACTCCCACGCAGCAGCAATGGTGCTTGCCTCCCTGGCACAAACAACTTGAGAAAACTCTCATAGGAAGTAAGACTGAAAAGACTGGAGTGTTTCCCATAAAAAGGAGATGAATAAGAGATGTGATAGAAATACATTAAGTTATGACTAGTAGAGAACACGGGAACTTCTGTTTTCCTTATTGTAAAAGCAAGGGGGCATTTAAGCAAATTAATAGGTAGTAAAATTCAAAACCAATAAAAGGAGATGCTTTTTAACACAATTTATGATCATCAGAGAAGGTAAAAGTTGGGATACTTTACTAGATGGACCTTGGGCATCATCCACTATGGTGATTTCCATGTTCCTATGAACCTTAAATTGCCCACAAAAATAATACTTGTACTCAGCAACAAAATACACATTACATGAACAACAGACTTAATTATAACCTGCTACTCAGAAGTGGTTGGGAATGTTCTGACAAATAAAAGGTTGCACTGATTAATCATAAAAATAATGAATAGTTAATCAAAGTTAAAACATGCGGTGGATACATGAGTTTTGGTTAAGTTCCAGACAGAAGGTTTGGTGGAGTGGCACTTTGGAGACTAACTGGTTCAGAAAGGCATGATCTTTTATAGATCAGTCTTGGGCAAGAGTTATTAGGTGCTAGATCCTATCCCACTTATTAGATATGCAAGTGAAATTAAAAAAAAAAAGCCCCACACTCACTGGCTCCTGCCAGATGGGGGGAGGGGGGAGACGATCCCCACTGCCCAGCACTGCTGGGGGTGCTCTGCCATGAGCCCCCAGAAGCCTTGATGGCTGCTGCAGCACTTGGTGAGTGCAGGTTTTGTTTTGTTTTTTAAAGAGCCAGGATGCTGGGGCCAGGCAGGGCACCCATTGACAGGGCTGGGAGACCTGGCAAAGACTGGAGGCACTGGGGGGCAGCAGGGATTTCTCTCCACCTGGCAGGAGTCACTAGGTGCAAGGTTTGTTTTTTTTTAGGAGCTGGAATGCTGGGGCCAGGCGGGACATACATTGACAGGGCTGGGTGAATGGGAGGGGGCCAAGGGGTGCTCATGGGAGCTGGGGGGAAGGCAGGGGTTGGAGCCTGGTGGGGGTTCCCCCATGAACCCCTCCCCAGTCCTTCAGCCTCTCCCCCCACCCCCTACTTACTGGCATGGAGCCCATGTCCAGCTCCGTGAGGTGGCAAGTAGGGACTGCCCAAATTGTTGAATTTCTGAATCTCCTCTGAATCTTTTTCTGAATTAATTCAGAGGCTTTGAATCAATTCCAATCTTTTTATTGGTCTCCCAATTTGATTTGGATTTGGAGATTTGGCAGCCGAATCAGGTCAAATCTCCTCCAAATCGAATCAGCACTCGAGGCTTCACACAGTCCTAGTGAGTATATGGTGCTTCAGAACCCTAGCCTTCACTGCCTTTTGGGTACTTCTTGGTTGAAGAAAGGCTAAGGGACATCACCCTGACAGAAACATGCCCTCACTGAGGTATTAAGCAGTTAGTGGCAGCTGTAATCTTTTGCTCTTTGGCAGAAGCTACAACCATAAAAGCACTGAATATCTGGACTAAATCTGGCTTTTAGATTCTATCTCAGTGGTAGATCTAGGGTATACTCCACTCTTCTATATTCCTGCCTTGGTGTGCATGCTGAAGGTCTTGGTGTGGTGGTCAGACCTCTTGCATTTACACCATGACTGAGAAGATCAACAGTTGCCAAGAAGAGGTGAAATAAAATCTAGCCCTCAGCTGTGGTTTTCAAGGTTTGTGGGTTTCTTTGGCTCTACCTTTCAGGCTTCCCAGGTTGGAGACCACAACTGTTTCAGAGCTTCCAGGCTCACTTCTCCTGGGAGCCGACAGCCTCCACCACCTATGGCCTACCTTGTGCTTGATTCCTAGCTTTATTGTAAAGGACCCTTGAAGCTCTGAGATTCCTGACTTGTGCCAAAGTTTTCAGGTCTTATAGGTTACCTGCTGTTGGCCTGGGAACCCCAGCTCCCAAGCTCTGATGCTCCTAGTTTGGCTGTGCTTTTCAAGTTTTCTGGGTTCACAGTTCTTTATAGAACCACTTGGCTACATAGGAAACCTAAAATCTGTATGAGCCAAGGCTACCAGGATTTATTTTATTTCAAAATGTTCTAAATCAAATATTTTAATTACTCCTAGAGAATTTCTCTCTCCAAAGGGGATTTTTTTAAATTCCAATTTTGGTTCCAAACCATTTATACAAATACACACACAATATATATACACCATAGGTGACATATATTTATATGCATTATATATAACAATAGTATACTATATTAAATATAGTATCTGTGTGTGTGTGTGTATTATATATATATGGTGCCTATCTTCAAGAAAGGGAGGAAAGCGGATCTGGCTAACTACAGGCCCAACAGCCTGACCTCTATCCTGGGGAAGGTCTTAGCAAAGATTATTAAAGAGGCCATTCTTAACAGACTAGCTGACAGCAACATACTGAGGGATAGCCAGCACGGGTTTGTTATGGGTAGGTCTTGCTTGACCAATCCTATTTTCTTTTACGACCAGGTGACTTATCACCTGGACAAAAGAGAGGAGATTGAGGACAGACGTAATCCAGGCCAGGATCAAGCCCACCGATTACTACCCCATGGTCCTTGTCCATGTGGGTACTAATGATGCGGCCAGGAGAACCCCCGATCACCTGATGGCGGACTACCAGGCTCTCGGCAGCGTGCTGAGGGAATTTGGTGCACAGGTGGTATTCTCTTCCATCCTACCAGTGAACGGACGTGGAAGACGGCATGAGAACTGCATCCGAGAGACCAACTGGCGGCTTCGGCAGTGGTGTCTCGGGGCAGGCTTCGGCTTCCTGGACAATGACCCACACATTACAACGAGGGACATGCTCAGCTGGGATGGGCTTCACCTGTCCCCCAAAGGTAAGCGTGTGTTTTCTTCCAGGTTGGCGGATCTCCTCCGGCGGGCTTTAAACTAGGCTCGTCGGGGGGAGGGGAAGATGAGGGTGGGGGAGGCTGTGGACCACCAAACCAGGTGGCACCCACAAGGACAGCCCAGCCTGAAGAAAGAGAGCTTTGGGAACGTGAAAGGCAGGGGGTGGACAGCAATACGGCACAGGTAAGGAACGGGAAGGTTAGAGACAAAAAGCCCTTTAGGACTTGGAGCGAGGGGGTAGCAAAAGCACCAGTCACAGGGCTCAAGTGCCTATATACTAATGCTAGGAGCATGGGGAACAAGCAGGATGAACTAGCGCTCCTGGTTGCACTAAACGACTACGACTTAGTGGGGCTGACGGAAACCTGGTGGGATCCATCCCACGACTGGGCGGTACATATTGAGGGCTATAGATTGTACAGAAAGGACAGAGTGGGGAAAAGGGGGGGAGGGGTTGCGCTCTATGTTAAGGAGCAATATACATCAACCCTCATCAAGACAGAATCAAAGGATGAGGAAGTAGAAGGACTGTGGGTTAGGCTACATGGGGGGCAAGGAGAAAAGGATTTGGTGGTAGGGGTCTGCTACAGACCCCCACATCAAGGGGAAGAAATAGATTTGGGGCTCCTGAGGCAACTCTCAGAGACCATAAAAGCTAAAGAGGCGGTGGTCATGGGGGACCTAAACTACCCGGACATCTGCTGGGAGACACAGACAGCAAAGTCCCACCGCTCACGCAGGTTTCTAACCTGTGTACAGGACCTCCACCTGACGCAGGAGGTACATGGTCCCACTAGGGGGAATGCCTTACTGGATCTGGTATTGGCAACGGGGGATGACATAGTAGGGGACCTACAGATCGGTAGCCATCTGGGGGACAGTGATCACCTAAAAGTACAATTCAACATAAGGCGTCGAGTGGGTAAGGTAACCAGTAGGGTGAACGTGCTGGACTTTAGGAAAGCTGATTTCAGCGAACTCAGGCGATTAGTGAAGGATGCACTGCAGAGTAGTAGTTTTGAAATGATGGGAGCCCAAGAAGGGTGGCTGTGCCTTAAGGAAGCTATCCTTCGAGCACAAAGCGAGACGATCCCCGTGCGAGGTAAAAGAGGGAAAGGGGCCAGGAGGCTTCCCTGGCTGACCAGAGAAATCCAGGGCAGACTAAGGGCCAAAAGGGGAGCACATAAAAAGTGGAAACAGGGAGAGATCACCAAAGAGGAATATACCTCTTCTGCTCGTGCTTGTAGGGAGGCAGTTAGACAGGCCAAAGCTACCATGGAGCTGAGGATGGCAACCCAAGTAAAAGACAATAAGAAATTGTTTTTTAGATATATAGGGAGTAAAAGGAAGGCCCAGGGAGGAATAGGACCCCTGCTAAATGGGCAGAAACAATTGGTGACGGACAGAGGGGACAAGGCTGAACTCCTCAACGAGTTCTTCGCCTCAGTGTTCCTAAGCGAGAGGCATGACAAGTCTCTCACTGGGAGTGTAGGGAGGCAGCAGCAAGGCACCAGACTTCCATGCGTGGACCCTGAGGTGGTGCAGGGTCACTTGGAGGAACTGGATGCCTTTAAGTCGGCAGGCCCGGATGAGCTCCATCCAAGGGTACTGAAGGCACTGGCCGACATCATTGCAGAGCCACTGGCGGGAATATTTGAACGCTCGTGGCGCACGGGTCAAGTCCCGGAGGACTGGAAAAGGGCCAATGTGGTTCCCATTTTCAAGAAGGGGAGGAAGGAGGACCCGGGTAACTATAGGCCAGTCAGTCTCACCTCCATCCTTGGCAAAATCTTTGAGAAAATCATCAAGGCTCACATTTGTGAGAGCCCGGCAGGACAAATTATGCTGAGGGGAAACCAGCACGGGTTCGTGGCAGGTAGATCGTGCCTGACCAATCTAGTCTCTTTTTATGACCAGGTCACAAAACGCCTCGACGCAGGAGGAGGGGTGGATGTCGTATACTTGGACTTCAGGAAGGCCTTTGACACGGTATCCCACCCCATACTGGTGAACAAGTTAAGGGGCTGTGACTTGGATGACTGCACAGTCCGGTGGGTGGAGAATTGGCTGGAGGGTCGCACCCAGAGAGTTGTGGTGGATGGGTCGGTTTCGACCTGGAAGAGTGTGGGCAGTGGGGTCCCGCAGGGCTCGGTGCTTGGACCGATACTCTTTAATGTCTTCATCAGCGACTTGGACGAGGGGGTGAAATGTACTCTGTCCAAGTTTGCAGATGACACTAAGCTATGGGGCGAAGTGGACACGCCGGAGGGCAGGGAACAGCTGCAAGCAGACCTGGACAGGTTAGACAAGTGGGCAGAAAACAACAGAATGCAGTTCAACAAGGAGAAATGCAAAGTGCTGCATCTAGGGAGGAAAAATGTCCAGCACACCTACAGCCTAGGAAATGACCTGCTGGGTGGCACGGAAGTGGAAAGGGATCTTGGAGTCCTAGTAGACTCCAAGATGAACATGAGTCGGCAGTGTGACGAAACCATCAGAAAAGCCAATGGCACTTTATCATGCATCAGCAGATGCATGACAAATACGTCCAAGGAGGTGATGCTTCCCCTCTATCGGGCGCTGGTCAGACCGCAGCTGGAGTACTGCGTGCAATTCTGGGCGCCGCACTTCAAGAAAGATGCGGATAACCTGGAGAGGGTCCAGAGAAGGGCCACTCGTATGGTTAAGGGCCTGCAGGCCAAGCCCTATGAGGAGAGATTAGAGGAACTGGACCTTTTCAGCCTCCGCAAGAGAAGGTTGAGAGGCGACCTGGTGGCTGCCTATAAGTTTGTCAGGGGGGAACAGAAGGGAATTGGTGAGTATTTATTCACCAAGGCGCCCCTGGGGGTTACAAGAAATAATGGCCACAATCTGGAGGAGAGCAGATTTAGATTGGATATTAGGAGGAACTTCTTCACAGTTCGAGTGGCCAAGGTCTGGAACGGGCTCCCAAGGGAGGTGGTGCTCTCCCCTACCCTGGGGGTATTCAAGAGAAGGTTGGATGTGTATCTAGCTGGGGTAATGTAGGCCCGGCACTCTTTCCTGCTTATGCAGGGGGTCGGACTCGATGATCTATTGAGGTCCCTTCCGACCCTAGCATCTATGAATCTATGAATCTATGATGCATATATCTTGACTTCAAAAAAACCTTTGATCTGGTATCCCATGATCACCTCTTACCAAAACTGGCCAACTGTGGCCTCGGGTCCACCACAATCTGCTGGCTGGGGAATTGGCTCCATGGTCAGACCCAGTGGGTGGTAATTGACGGAAGTCAATTGTCATGGTGTCCTGTGACCGGTGGGGTCCCCCACTATTTGTTGAACATCTTCATTAATGATGTGGACATTGGAGTCAGAAGTGGACTGGTCAAGTTCACCGATGATACCAAACTCTGGGGTAAAGCATCCACACCTGAGGACAGGCAGGCGATACAGGCTGACCTTGACAGGCTCAGGAAATGGGTGGACAAGAACCTGATGGTGTTTAACACCGAAAAATACTACGCTGGTTAGCACTACAGAGGTCAGGAAAACAGACCTTATCATGACAGGCTGAGACTATGGTACTCTTTAGCCTGGAAAAGCACAGGCTCAGGGGTGATCTGATGGCCACCTATATGTTTATCAGTGGTGTTCACCAGGATCTCGGGGAATGATTGTTCACCAGAGTGCCCCAAGGGATGACAAGGTCAAATAGTTATAAAGTCCTGCAAAACTGTTTCAGGCTGGACATAACGAAGAATTTCTTCACTGTCTGAGCCCCCAAAGTCTGGAATAGCTTGCCACCGGAGGTGGTTCAAGCACCTATACTGAACACCTTCAAGAGAAATTTATCTTGCTGGTATCCTATGACCTCAGCTGATTTCCTGCCCCTCAGGCAGGGGGCTGGACTTGATGACCTTCTGAGGTCCCTTCCAGCCCTAATGTCTATGAAATCTATGAAGTCTATGAAATCTATATTATATATATTTATATATATATATATACACATATATATACAAAATACACACACAAACATATATACATACATATATTCACATATTTGTATATATGTATAAATATATGTGTATATATTTTAACAAAATATTTTGAAAAAAAATATACATACATATACAGGCAGTCCTTGACTTACAATGTTTCAACTTACAACATTTATAAATTGACACCCTGTTTCAACTTTACAATGCCAGTTTTGACTTACAACGCTTGATCTGATGCAATGCCATGCCACCAAACAAGTTTGCTATGTTGCTCATCTCCCTGGAGAACATCTATCCAAATTTCCTTTTACACTTTCTTTAAGAAATCAGACAAGACTCCAGAAAAACCTGCAGCTAAGACTCCTGAGAAGACTCCAGTCAAGAACCCTTCAAAAAGTCCAACCAAGAGGCTTTCAATAAGTCCAGCAAAGTCACCTCAAAGAAGTCATTCCAAATCAATATGATTGCTATTTACAATATAAATATATTAATGTAGCTATATTACTCATCTTTAATTGATTGAGTACAAAATTCTGGGGTATTTTTGGTGAAAATAGGGTATCAGGCCTTGGTTCAGGAACCAATCCCCCATTTAAACCATTGTTTCTTATGAGAAAATTCATTCGGTGTTACGATGTTTCAACTTAAGACGTGGTTTTCAGGAACCAATTGTGTCGTAAGTCCAAGGACTGCCTGTACACACACACACACACACACACACACACACACACACACACTCCAGAATTATCTGAAAGGCTTCCTTTTCATTTTTTCAAACATTTTTTTGTTAACATTTGATGGGCAGTTTCAATTTTTCCAAAGGCATTTTCACCCTTTTTTTTCACTTTCTTGAAATAGAAGTTGCATGCATCTAACACTCAAACTATTGTTGTGGCAACTTGTTCTTGGCTATTTAGTTCTTATATCTGATATAAAAGCAGTTGCACATTTTCATCTCTTTGGGATAAGAGCATGTGCACTCTTAATGAGGACACTACAAAGACTCAGCTATGATTAAAAAGTCTTTCATCCCCTCATGCCCCCTTATGCCCAGATGATGGATAATCAATTAATAGTAGTAATAAACATAGATAACAACCTCAATTGTGCCAGTGGATGAAGATGACTATTGAAACATGTTGCTGCACTGTGGATTAAGAGCCAGATCTTTAGGATGCGTAAAACCCCATAGTTTAGTTCCACTGGTGTCCTCTTTCTTCATCCATTTTACACACAGAAGAACACATCCATATTATGAAGCCAGACACATCAACAGAACTTGGAATACTTTGATTATTATATTAAACTTTTACATTTTAATGCTTTCCAATTGCTGTGTGTATCTTGTTTGAGGCTAAAAATGTTTAGAACTTGCTTATATAAAAAGTATTATTTACATAGCGCCCAAAGCATGCTTGGTAAATAAATACAATCCCTGCAGAATTTATAAGCTGAACAAAGTGAGCTAAAGGAGGATAAACATAAAGTGTAACAAGGGGCTTTGGCACATTGGATAAAGTCTCCAGTTATTGCAGTTTGGAAAAATGTAAATTGATAATAAAAAGTATGCATCCAATGGGATTTAAAATTCCTTTGAGGACTGCAACATTTGAGTCTTCAGCAAAGAATTACAGATAAAAGATGGCACAAATCAATCTCAAAGAAGGAGGCAAAACATGGAAGGAGATAAAATATGGGTGGTTACGTGTCTGTAGTTGCAGGGTGGAGGGAAGAGAAATGGGGGATAACAAGGAATTTGGAAGTGTTTTGGATCTGGTCATTTCTTAAAACAGCTAAGCCTCCAAGTTTTGAGGTTTAACTTTCCTTCATTGCAAGGTACTTGTACATCTCATATGGTCTTGTGGAGTTATCATTAGTGTTGTTAATTTAAGGAATATCTGTTCTAAGTCACAATAATAATTGTGATTTACAAGGTTAGCTAACTAATTGGTATGGTTCAGAGAGGACTGTTGATTCTCATTTTGTTTTTCAAGACATTAAGTGATATACTAAGACACAGACTTCAGACTCTCAGAGTTTTTTATTTGCTTCACTAAAAGTCTCTAAAGTAGCGTGCTGTCTGTGTTCATTTCACACAATTTCTATTTGGATTATGTAACATTTGGAGAAGTTATGATGTGTGGCTTCATTACCATATACTGCAGGTGCTTCTTTCCCCCTTACACACTTCAGGCTTGCTTTTTTGTATGCTACTTTTCAAGAGAGAGTTATCAGAAATCATCATGTCTGTGATTCCAAACAAGAGACCATAATTGTATATAGGTATTGCTGGATGGTCCCCAAAATATAATTTAAACCTTGGAATAGGTCCAGACTACTAGGAGTGACTAATGGCCTAACCATGCTGTTGATGTCTATTGGAATTTTGTCATTTATTTCCAAGTAGTATCACAGTTTTGTTTCATAACAATGCATCTTTACCACCTTTAGCATTATAGGGGAAAATAAAACTCTAGATCATAGCATGTATGCCTTGCCCATTGACTTGTTCCCACTCCCACCTCTATCCCATTTAGATTTTGTGGTAGAGAAATCCCAAGTCCTTTTATGAAAGGAATCCAAGAGATGGAAATATAATTGGACACCTCTGAAAAAGGCAGGACAAAAGGGACAAATCACATGTATCTTTACTAACTAGTGCTCCAATGGGCTTTGTTATTGTACTCTTGTTTATTACAATTGCTATTAATTTTACATGCATTGTTAGTTACAGGACATACACATTTGAGACCCTACCTGCTGCTTATCCCCTTACAGAGTCATTTGGATGTTGCATTCTTCTTTTTCAGTCTAAAAGTATTATGGAATGAGAGTCATAGGATTTGAAGGAGCTTCAAGGGCCAACTTGTCTAACACCCGGCAGGAATGCTACACCTAAAGTTTAATGTGGTTTTATATGGCTTGAGTGCTTGCCACAAACCCCATGATATTTTAAGGTCTTCATTAAAGGTTGTGCATGTTTCCTCAAGTTTATTGATATGATGTGTGTAGTCTTATTGAAAGCCAATGTTGTTCTGTCTTCATTTATGTCACTTCCGTCACTTTATGGATTGTCATGTTTTCTATATATATCTGTTGAATCAGAGGCTCTTTTCCTACCTTGATAGTGCTTTGAATGTGGTGCTGTTCGAATAAAAGCCACCAGACCCCCTAATCTCCAGCTTCAGTTGCAATTTTGATAAAGCTGCCTGTCACTTAGGGGTTTTTTTTAGGTCTAATGACTTAGGAGGTGTTTCATCCAGTCGCAGTCCCCCTTTAACTCCCTGGATTTAGAGTTCAGTGAATTTCTTTTTGCTATAAGACTCTGGGGCTTTACCACTTGTGATACCCCAGCTTTATGCCAACTTGATGATTAGTGACTTGTCTGATAAATTGCTTGTCTAAGCCATCACAGTCATGATTCTAGCTTCAATGTCCTGTTCTCTTCAGGTTCTTCAGACCCAATGTCTGCCACACTCTGCTGCACTGCCTCCCCTCAGTGTGTCAAGTACCCCAGATTTGCAAGTATTGCATCTCAGCCTTATCTGAAGTGCACATCGTGTTATCCATATTGTCCCTTCCTGTTGAATCCTGAAGTATAACAAACAACAATCTAACTCATAACTTATAAAATGCACCACCTTATCTAGCTGAATGTCAATGGCAATGTAACAGGGGTTGTGATCATGTTGATCTAAGGACATAGGCAGACAAGGTTCTTTGGGTGAATCTGATATAATTTCTTAGACCAACCTAAATAGTTGTGAAATTTTTTCTTAGTAAGCTTTCAAGTTCAAAAACCTTTTTGTTAGGCTGAGGAAGCATCTTCAATTAGTGTGTGCTCTTCCTGGCAATGTAAAGTCTTTGGTACTGAGATCTAAAGAGCTAGGCAGGAAAGAGTTAATTTCTATCTGGTTTTCTAAGCTAGAAGTGGCTGTTCCTGCAGTTCACTTAACACTTCTTTGATACTTGGTTTCAGATATCCTCTCTGTCTTCTGATAACAAGGTTTAGGAAGCAGCTTCTTGTACTGTATTAACTCCATATACCCCTCCTGCTCCGGAATGCTCTCACCAGATTGGTGGGACTACAGAGAAGTTTCTGCTTTGCCTCCCTTGGGGCTCTGTACCAGTGTCCACCCTTTCCCCCCAAAACTGCCATTCCCAAATACATATAGAAGGAGCTATTTTTGAGGTGGCTTTAAGTCATTTTGGGATGCATCTAAATCATTGCTCTTCAAATCATTCTTCACCCAAGGCACTTTCTACTTTTAATGGAAAATGCAGTCCCAGAAAAGAAAAGGCATCTCAAAGAAATGGCCCATTAGCTAAGGCAGTGGTGGCCAAACTTCTGGCCCCATGGGCTAGATGAGTAATAAGCGATCAGTTTGTGGGCTAGTTTTTCCAGAGGATTGGCATGTAGGGTGAGACTATGGGCCCTATCCCATGCACCTACATCTGGCCATGCACCAGCCTGATCCAGCTGCCCGTTGCCTTGATTGAGCCTGCCCAAATTCAGCCATACCTTACCCAGATCCATTGTGCTCTACCCACATTCTGCATTGCACTGGTCTCATGCTAGCTTAATTTTGCTGTATGCTGCCCTGATACCACGTTGGCCCAATCTGGCCATGTGTTCCCCTGATCTTACCCTGACCCAACCCCACTCTGCACCACCCTGATCCCACACTGCCCTGATCCAGTCATGTGCTGCCCCAATCCTGCATCCCCCATATCTGGTCTGATTCCATGCTAGCCTGGCTGCGTGCTGCCTCAATCCAGCATCAGCCTGATCTACCCATGAACCACCCCACTCTGACTGTAACCCAAGGGGAAGCTACCTACAGCCTGCAGAGATTCCTCAGCTGCATTTTTGGGGTCCAGTATAAGGGTAGTGGAGCTGCATCTTGCATGGTTAAAGACTTATCTCACCTTGATCTACTCCTTGATGTTCTTCCCAGTTCCATGGTCAAACATATATAAACATCAGAATTTAGAATAACTAATATATGAACCCTCTGAACAGTGCTGGAAAATAGGGTGCTCTCTAGATTGTAATAAATTTGGGGAATATAGGCTGGACTCAGTACCGTTATTACGCCATGACTATACAAGGTTTGGGTCATCAATTTAAAAGAAGGACTTATTTACTTTATTTTTTCCTTAAAATATGCCACCAAATACTCCCATAAAATTTGAGATTGAACACTTAACATTTTATTATGCTAGCCCAAGAATAGATAGAAGTCAACTGTCAAAAAATCAATCTCCAGATAAAGCAAATCTAAACAAATTCTACATCATTTTTGAGTTTTTTCTTAATAGGAAGAATTTTTACCTAATGAACTCTTGTCTGTTTGAAACATTGTTCTCTAAATCGTCTACATTTTCATGTTTTAGTAAATAAAGAAAGATTGTTAGTCATGTTAGCCTATAAGTGCCACCTTGCCTATTTTGCCTAAATTAAAACTAATTCATTCAGAGAGACATGGTTTTTAATAGGTTACAGCCTACTTTATCAGATGTTATGTCAAAACATCTGACCAAATAGGCTGCAGCCTATGAAAGCTCATGCCTCTGAATGAGTTAGTTGCCACTTTGACCTTGGCAAATAAATACATCATATATCTTTGGAGATTAACCAAAACTCTACCTTTACATAAAAATATAAACTCCTTCTACTCAAATGGAATGAAAAAGCTTAATAGTATAGAAAAATACTGTTTATTCTAGAACTGGTAACTTTCTGGAAAACCAGCCAAGTCACTGAGGTTCACTGAATGTAAAATTATGGATAGCTATTGGCTCACCCACCCCTGCTTTAATGAAAATCTAATCCAAACCTAATCCACAGTAATTGCCTAACATTATTTTAACTAAAGCAATTCAGTTTCAAAACATACATTATTCTTTTCCTAAAGAGGTGAAGCTTGATTAGCTCCATCTTTTCAGAACACCCAAATAATGTGCCCCCATTCAAAATATTTTCAATTGCCCTATATGTCTAAGAGCAAGGTTTTGCCACATTTATTTATACTGAGTATCAGATTCCTCCAATTATCCCTTCACTTCCTTCCTTCCTTGATTTTGAAATAGTAAAGGACTACTCAGACCAGTGATCATCCATCAGGGTGCCAACTGTTAGGAGATAAGCAGGTGTGAGCAGTTAAATGAAGGCTCAGGCTCCTCTTACCTGGCCGCTGCCCTGCCTCCATTGCCCAGCCCCTACATAAAGGTGACCACGGTAATTTACACAGATCTTGAGCTTGATCCTTTTATGATCTGAAAATGTGGGCAAATGACCAATGGCCTGGCAGTGCACTATAATCAATAATGGAGTGCAAAAGGAAATTTATCACCACATGGTGAAGATTTAGGGTAACTGGGAGACTCAATAAACCTGCCAGAGTGAAGTAAGGCATGGTCTACTACTGTATAAATGCTGAGGGTTTAATTAAAGAAGAAGTGCCCTTTTGCTAGCTTTGTAAAATAGTTTAGTAAAGAATCCATTTAATATGGTGTATTTAGGATACATGGAGTGAAATAAACTTTGACTTTTCTTAACAATGGGATTTTATTCTAATATAAGGACAAAATAGTGACCGTATAGCTCTGGAGAAGCAAAACAATGAAATCAAGATACTGTGAAATAAATAAGAAAATTCTGGAAAATATTCTTTCAGCACTGAAGGTATTATAGAAAAATTTAATTTCAAGATCTATTTTTCCCTTTCCCACACAAATAGAAACTCTATACTGAATCAAGTTCAAAGGAAGGCATTCTATTAATACGCATAACTCTCCTTGTATTAATGTGCCACTGCAATATAGCATCTAGGCTTTAATTAGGTAATTTTATTTTGGTAAAGCACCTATAGTTTAGGATTCTTTTGTAAATCACTGTAAATACATTTATGGTAAGTACTTCAGCAGCCCATAAGTATGATTCTTTTTTAGTTTCAGTTGCAGATATGTATTTCTCAGTTACCCACACACAATCAGGAAAAAAATTATTTGAAACTGTAAAAAAGAAAGTCATAATCGCTCACCACTGCTGCTAGTTACTATTGACCTTTTACCTCCTGTCTTTTCCTGAAGACTTTCAAGAAAAGTTGTTCTTTTTAGTGAACAAATAATACCTCTTTCCTTTCCCTCCTAAGTCAAGTGCCATTGCAATTACACATCTTTAAAATCTGTATTTCTAAATTTAGCAATTCTAAATTGTAAAACAATGTCCTTCCTTTTGATGCTAATAACTAGCCAGTGTTTTGGAGGCCTCAACTTATTTAGAAGAGAAAACAATGACGGAGTCAGATATCTTTGATGAATTCTTGTTAATAGTCAAAGAATATACAATGTTCTTTTTCCCTGAATCCAGAAAGAACCGAATAATGTTCACTTTCGGCCAGTACCTGACTTAAAAGCTTTCTCTCTGGTTCATTCTGCCACTGTGTCCATGGCTGGTTCTTGCTTTCTGCTCCATCTGTGGCTTGCTTTTTTGTTATTTGTGTTCTCCTTTCCACTTGCCCCAAAACAGTAGGCCATGAAGCCCTTTGCTCGTGTAGTTGTAATTCCTAAACAGATTCATGTGCATTTTTGTTTTGGTCATGATACATTATTATATTCTAATTTAAGCCCCCTCTTGTTTCTTTAACTGGGATGAAAGACACTTGCTACACTCACCTATGTCCATGAGGTTTAACCTATCTTGTGAGAGCATGTTAATTTTCCCCTTGTGGGTACTACCATAATTTCAGTTTAATAGCGTGTCCTAGTCCAGACTCTTCTTCCACAACTGTTGCTGTAGGAAAATGGAGGGAAATTCTAGTCTGAATCACAATGTTTCAATATGCAACTTCTCTAATGCTGACCTTTTTGGTAAAGGTCTTTTTGCAGCTGATATGTTGCAGCTAGGGCTACAAAAATATACTTTGAGGGAAATCCCTACTGATAATTATTCTCAGAGGGTGTGGACATACTTCTTATGGAATAAAAGGGGCTTGGGATTTCCCACAGGTTACTGTGCAGGAGCTCATGGACAAAATCTTACCTCAGGCAAAATCAAAGCTTGGCCGGGGTACTTCATCTAGCTTTCATTGAGGGATAAGCTATTGTTGTTACGCTTTCACTTCTTATAGGGGTTAAAGAGTTCATACAATCAGTTCCCACTTAGCAGCTGACACATGGAAAAACCTCATCACCTTCTACCTCATGGCAAATTGTTTGAATGTCTGTACCAGATTGATAGATTGTGTATATATTAATGATACTGTCAGAATTATATCATTACAGAAACAGAATACTGTAATTCTCAATTACAGGGTTCTTACCATCCATCTAATCCATTTAACTATATTTCTACATCATGTCCACCACGTTATCAAAGCACCTGCCTTAAAGTGGAAAATGTTGGTTAAAAAGATGTGTACGACTGACAACTTGAAAAATGTAAATGAAATATGTCCATACATTTTTCATAATCTATATGACTTTATGTGTTCATATTCAACTGCACATATAGCATTCACCACTATATTCTTTACCTTTGCCAACGGATAACCTTTACTTTGATGTCTGTTATTCAGCATAATATACAGTATAGTAGTACCACTTATAGAGTATTAACATTAATTACTTTCAAACACCTTTGTAAAAGGTATTTAGGTTTGTGCAAGGGAATGTACAGAGACTAAAATTTTCAAAGCCATGTAGGGGATTTAGACCTGTTAATTAAATGTGCCCACCCCTACCCAAGTCAGTGGTAACTGTCAGTAATTTCTTCCTGAGCCCATCAGGTGTAGGATATACTGATGCATAAGCTGTTTGGGACAGGGCTGTACTTTTTGTTCCTTGTTTCAGTCTAACACAACCTGGCCTTTATCTGTGACTGGGTCTTCTGAGGGATCATGCAATGCAAATAATAAATAATAATGTTGACAGCAGATGAAAGACTAGCAATACAAATACAGATTAAGTGGCATCATCTGTTTAGATTTCCTGAAAATATGTTCTAATTCAAATCAAGCTCATTATTTTTTCTAACATTTTCAAGGCTTTTTTTTTTTTTATCTATGACTAATTTCAAGCTTGTTGCTCAGTAGTTTTATCAGTTTTCTCTTTTTTGTGTTTGATCAGCTGGAAACACACAAGAGAATGGCCCACAAGAAGATTCTGGAGTTGAAAGTAAACTATTATCAAGGTGCAAGTTAAAAACTTTTGAAACAAGGAAAAAAGATGATCCCAATCTTCAGTTCAGCCTTGCGAAAGCTGCAAATGTTAAGATAACAGATAGAAAATGAGGAACAGATGGAAAGAAATATATATATATATATATATATTGCACAAATGTCTGATAGCTGGTACTTTGGGTAGATATTTTTTATAAATGGAATGAACTAAAAAAATTATAGTCCAGGTTTCAGAAAATGGTATAGGAAGTGGAACTGTGCAATGAAGATATGCTAAAAAGATTTATTTCTTGAGTTGGAGTTCAGTGGTTTCCATGTGGGATGGATAAAGAGTTGTTCACATGAGCACTTGCCAAGAAAATAATGTTGGTAATCATTAGATCCCAAATGAACCCTGTAAACCCCAATGCATGACTGTACATTCTGATTAATCTCTGTACTTAGACTGACACAGAGGAGACCCAAAATATTTTCCAAACACAGTTTGTGGCATGAATGCTGCAACTTCCTGTATTCACTATTTGTTAATGAATCACTATCTATCGCACTGGATTCAATGAAAAAAAATGAAACCCAAAACAACCTATTCCCGTGCAGAGCATTGCACTAGGTGACCCTTGAGAGCCCTTCCAGTATTATGAGTCTTTTGAACAAAGTACCTTATCAATTCCAAAATTAAGGGGATGTTCTAGGCTGGAACCTAATTGCTTTAGAGGAAATCTGGAGAACCAAAAGGAAGAAAACAAAGGAAACATATGGAGCCTCTGCCATCTCTTCAGTTCAGCCATGCCAACCCCTGCAATTCTTTAGATTAAACAATTGACTTGTATCACCCATTAATGCCATGCAGGATAATGTAACCTGCCTCATCTTTTCTTATCCTCCTAGTAGAGTTTATCATTTTGACTGATTTCTCACTTAAATAAAAATATTGAAGAGGAGGAAGGGGAATGGAAACAAGTGGAAGAAATAGCATACAGAGCCTCTGCCTAGAATGAAGACAAAATATGGGGGAAAGAATGAGAAAAGGGTAAAAAAATCCCTGCCTTATTTGGGACTGGAAAGAGAGGAAGGGAAGGAGATATGGGTGATTGGAGGATCCCTGGAATGAAGGATACAGACACTGGTATAGGAGCAAAATGGGGCATGAGGGAAAAGGATGTGGCCTGGGTAAGACTGATTGACACTCATATGAGGGGAGACAGATACAGGTATGCACACAAATACACATGCACGTGCACACACAGCCCCTAACACTGGTGTTTTGAAGGGGCTGGGGAGAGAAAGAATACAAGATCCTTGGCATGAGGGAAACAGGGCAGAGTTAAGAAGGAGATGGGGAAATATGTTAAGTCCCAGGTATGAGGTGGCGGGGGGGTGGGCAGGTGTTACAGGTTTGGCTTATAAGGAGCTTGTGGGGTAGAATGGAATTTTTCATGGTTCCCCTGGCAGATGGAATAGTTACTGGAGCTTCTCCATTTTAGATGGAGAACGTTCCTGATAAGGAAGGAAAATAAATTATGTTAGCGGTTTTAAATACAAGGTTTGCAGAATAAAGGCAGTGGGCTTCTTTTACAGATAAAGAGCTAGTACATACAAAAGCAAGTTAACATGTGATACAAACAGCAGACATAGAAATAGCACAGATGGATTAACAGGTGGTGTGGGCACAGCAAGAAAAGAAGATGGATGGAATACTGATAGTGGAAAAATATGACCAGTTTCAATAAAAGTCAGCTGAATTTCAGGGCAGGATACTAAATTTTGGAGAGCGGAATCAAAAATCCATCTGGGGCATTTACCATTGATCCAGAATAGTTGCCAACACCTGGGACTAAAATAAGGCAAACAATAAAGGAAAGAAGATAAGTTATCAAAGATATTGATGATCAAACATTAGCCTCAGATTTCAGTGGGCACTTGCTCTGCTGTTTGTGAACTTAGAAGAGTAGCTTCCCTTAGCTGCCAGGTTATGCACTAATGCAGAATATAACATTTTAGGATAAACAGAGACCAAGAAGCTCATTCATTTCCACCCCCACTTCTGAGTTAGTGAGTAATAATGCACAATATGTTTTTCATCCAAACACTTGTCTAACACTTTTAGAAAATGAAGTATATTAACTGTAAAAGCTGTTAACATAGTAGTACAATCAAGAAATGCTGAAAGCATCTGAGGAAGATTTTTCCCCCCAATCTAAACACTATCAATTTCTGCAGTTTCATAGTTTCATAGTGAGTAGGGTCAGAAGGGACCTGAGCAGATCATCAAATCCAATCCCCTGCCATGGCAGGAAAGAGTCCTGGGGTCAAATGACCCCAGCAGGGTGATTGTCTAGCCTTGTCTTAAAGACCCCCAGGGTAGGAGCCAGCACCACTTTGCTTGGTTCCAGATCCTAGCTGCCCTGACAGTGAAGTAGCGCCTCCTGATGTCTAGTCTGAATCTACCCTCTGCCAGCTTGTGACCGTTATTTCTAGTCACTCCTGGTACTACTCGGGGAAACAGAAACTCCCCCAATGCCTGCTGGTCCCCTCTGACTTGTTTGTAACAGGCCACTAGATCCCTCCCTCAGCCTTCTCTTCTGGATGCTGAACAGGTTCAGGTCCTGTAGCCTTCAGGTCCTGTAGGGCCTGCCCTGCTGCCCCCTGATCATGCGAGTGGCCCTCCTCTGGACCCTCTCCATGTTGTCTACATCCCTTTTGAAGTGTGGCACCCAGAACTGGACGCAGTACTCCAGCTGCAGCCTGACCAGTGCCGCATAGATGGGGAGGATCACCTTCTTGGACCTGCTTGAGATGCATTTGTGGATGCATGACAAGGTGCGGTTGGCCTTCCTGACTGCATCTCCATACTGCCTGCCCATATTCATTTTGGCATCAATGATGACTCCAAGATCCTTTTCTGCCTCTGCACTGATGAGAAGGGAGTTCTCCAGTCTGTAGGTATGGTGCTGGTTCTTCCTCCCCTTGCACTTATCAATGTTGAATCCCATCCTATTCTTGTCCTCCCAGCCCTGTAACCTGTCTAGGTCCAATTGTAGCCTATTCTTTCCTTCTAATGTGCCCACATCCCCCAACATCTTAGCGTCATCAGCAAATTTGAACAGGGTGCTTTTTACCCCCTCATCCTAGTCACTAATGAAGATGTTAAACAGTGAAGCCTGAGGACCGAGCCCTGTGGAACCCCACTGCCCACCTCACTCCAGGTGGAAAATGACTCATCCACCACCACTCTCTGGGTGCAGCCGTCCAGCCAGTTGGTGACCCATTTGACTGTGTAGGTGTCGACACCACAATCCTCTGGTTTCTTAATGGGAACAGGGTGAGAGACAGTGTTGAAGGCCTTCTGAAAGTCCACTGCTATCCCTGAATCTAAGGATTTGTTGACTTGGTCGTAGAAGGTCACCAGGTTGGTCTGACAGGACCTGCCTGCAATGAACCTGTGCTGGTTGCCCCTAAGCATAATCTACCCTGCTGGCTCCTCGTGGACGTGTGCCAGAATAATTCTGACAAAAAGCTTACCTAGGATCGAGGTAAGACTAACTGGCTTATAGTTCCCAGGGTCCTCCTTCCTCCCTTTTTTGAAGATGGGAACTACATTGGCCCTCTTCCAGTCCTCTGGCACCACACCAGAGCACCACGAGTGCTCATAAAGCCATGCCAGGGGTCCCGCAATGACCTCAGCCAATTCCTTCAGTACTCTGGGGTGGAGATCTTCAGGACCAGCTGATTTAAATACATCCAGTCCCTCCAGAAGTTCCTTGACTAGATCCTCCCTGACCCTTGGCCTAGGTGCACCTCCCCTAGGGCCTGAGGGGTCCTGGTGGGGGGCCGATCTGGTCTCTGCTCAGGAAAATGGAGGCAAAGAAGTCATTAAGTAGGCTAGCTTTGTCATCTGGTGTAACAACCAAATTTCGTAGTGTGCCTTGCAGGGGCCCCACGTTACCCGGTACCTTCTTTTTGCCCCTTATGTAGTTAAAAAAGAACTTCTTGTTGTCCTTGATCCAGGAAGCTAGTCCCATTTCCATCTCTGCCTTGGCCTCCCTGACTGTCCCCCTGCATCCCCAAGCAACCTCAGTATAATCCTCCCTGGTGATGGCCTTCCCTTCCACTGGGTGTGCGCCTCCCTGAAGACATTCCCGGATGCATTTGTTGAGGGCTTTTGTACCCTCCTGCTCCCTTTGATCTGTGTTGTGATTACCTCCCTTTGGGCTTGGAGGAGTGTCTCCTTAAGGAGCGGCCACTCTTCTTGGACACCAGGCTCCCCTCTCCTCTGGGACCTCAGTGCTTCCCCGACTATTCTCCTTAGCTCATTGAAGTCTGCCCTCCTGAAATCTAGGGCTGCTGCCTTGCTACAAGCCTTTGCCAACTTGTGCTGGATGATGAATTCCAGCAGGCGATGATCACTGTCGCCCAAGTGGTCAAGCACCTGCAGCCCCTCCACCAGGTCATCACCCATGGCCAGCACCAGGTCCAACAAGGCATCTCCTCTGGTGGGGCTGTGCACATCCTGGGTTAGATGGAGGTCCTGCATTTTGGCTAGGAACCTACGTGAGCAGTCCTCTTCCCAGCAGGAAAGTTCTGGTCAACCATGATGATCATGTCCTTTGACCTAATTACCTCTGTGACCTGATTTAAGAATTCCTGGTCTAGCTCTTCCCCTTGGTTGGGTGGTCTGTAGTAGACCCACACCGTTAAGTCTCTTTCCCCTTGACTGCTTTGTATTTTACCCAGAGCACTTCTGTGTCCCCCTCCTCTCAAGGTTGGACAAGAAGATAAAAGACAGACAGCGGAGATAATTGTGTTTAGATAATTAGCATGGTTTTTCAATTAGGAACTGACTTGGCAGCCTTATACACATTTGTTTCTTAAAGGCTGAATTTTCTGTCAGTTTTGCTGTGGGGCAATCCTGATCATCTAGTTCATGTGAGTAGTTCTATTTAAGTTGATACTTGTGTAAGACATTTTAATAAATGAGTCGGGATTAATTCTGTATGTGGTTGTCATTTCTGGCATTCTGATTGTTCCAATGTTTGGTTCATATGAACATTATATTTTGCTTTCTGGTAGGAATTTCAAGTCTTGTTATATCAGATATTCCCAGCTTTAATTTTTCTTTCTATTTCAGTTAGAACATTTTTGTTGCATAAAACGGAAGGGATGGGAACTCAGACCTGGAAGACTGAAATGGATTTTATTCCCCATGGGGTATTTTGGTACTTCAGTACAATAGGACTACAAAAGTCAATGCAACTCCATTTTATGTCTTACATTTAAAAGCTTTGACGTACCATATCTTTCCTTGTCTTATGTATATTCATGCTCATCACTGATGTATCAGAGTACACAGTCAAATTTGCTATATTACTTGGAAAACAGTTTAATTTAGGGAGGGCCATATCCATTTTTTTAAAGTACTTCTTATGGCTAATGGTAAGCTTTCACACCTTTGATTACCAGGTTCATTGGGCGATCCCTAAAGCTCATTTGGAAGGAACTGTCAAAATGTTTCTTCCCACAAAGCCATTTATAAAAACCTTTGTTTCTCCATGTTTTTTCTGAAAAATGTAGCTTGAAAGCCCAGGGAAGAATTTAATTAATGAATATTAAATGTATTCTCTGCTGTATTCTTCAGTATGGAAACTTGTGCATTTATTTTGCTTTTATACTAGGAAAAACATGTCAATATAAGATTTCTAGTTTCTATGTTCCAACACAAAAGTTACATTTTTTTGCCCATTTCATGAGTTATGATTCACAAAAGTCACAAAAGCTACCATAGCCCTGAAGTTTTTCCCCCTAAGATTTTCTCAAAAAAATCTTCCCACTGTTACTTCAAATATCTCTTCCAAGACTTTGAATCAAAATTTCATTTGGTAGAACTCTCTACTAAGGGTGACAAAGATTCCCTTACCTGATGACATCCAAATGCTAGAAAAGCTGAATGTAAAACTTTACCTTCTTTACCTCAGAACTTCATATATTAAGACTACAAGTGGAATTATCCATCAAACTAAGCAAGAAGCTGTTCAATGAATGGAGTCCCTTTAACATATGATCTATTATACTCTTGTAAATAAACTGGTAAACTTCATATTTAGGCTTAAAAAGAATAGTATGTACCATTTAATTAAGTAATACAGAGTTTCGTGCTTTTCAGCAGTTGAAATATCTCTAATCTCACTGTAAAGAAATGCCACAGCTCACACACAAGTCAGAAAGTGTGATGTACAAAACTACTAAGTGACATTATATGGTCTCTGATATACAGAAGACCAGACTCTAAATCATAAAATGCGACTTCTGGCCCTAAAAACTATAAGTCTCTATATATTTTTCAAACTCTTTAAGGTATTTGTCCATCTCTGAAAGCTCATGTTATTTTCTGATCTGGAATATTATTTGTGATCTTTAACGGTAGTCCAAGACGAAGGCAGGGCAGAGTAGTACCTTATAAACTAATTCAGAGAAGCATAAGCTTTCATAAGCAACAACTTACTTCACATCATTAGATAATTATTGCAAAATAAATTTTAGTTTACAAAAGCAAATGCCTCTCTGAATTAGTCTATAAGGCCAAGCACAAGTACAAAAAGACTGAGGCGGGAGTGCTCTTACTTTGGAGCCTTATTTTAAGCACTCAAGGTTAGGTTGGGAGCAAGCAGAACACATGTTAGCCCTTATGAGGGAGTAGTCTCAGAGCCTGCCTGTACAGCCTGAGCCCAATTGATAGGGAGGAATCTGGCATGCTTCCTACAGTGCACCACAGGCTCCCTGGGCTGCCAGAATCTCCCGAGTGGAGCCAAGCAGCTGAGCCACCCCTGTTTGGCTGGCAGGCACATTGTGGCTCCCCACATGGACCTGATGCTGCGGCAGCTCATCTTGGCATGAACCCTCACAGCCACAAGCCATCAGCCATCAGTCCTGAATCAAATGCAACCTGTTTTGCACACCCCTGTTGACTGGGCCACCTACTTTCATGCAGCCAATGAGGACTATGTCTACCTCTTGCACATGTCTCTATTTCCTGGGGTGATGAAGAGCAGGTGCTATGCTCTTGGGGTCCTCAATTTCATCAGCAGCAATGTCATCACCCCTCCAGCCCTGATTGGCAGCCTGGCCTACCCCTCTTGCCCTGGATCATGAAGCCCTATGGGATGCAGATGGACTGATGGAAAGAGAATTTCAGTTATGCATAAGACCTGGCACTGCAAGCACACATGGTGCAGGGGTGGGGAAGAGGGTGAGTTCCCTGACAATGTGTGTGGTCCTGGCCCTGCACCATGGTAGGCAGTCCAGGTGCACAAAGCTGACTGCCTCTTCACCTGCGTAGACTGGGAGCCCTCCTCAGACAAATAGGGCTGGATGGCTTTGAATTCCCCCACCTTGACACCAGACCATGGGTCTCCAGCCCTAGGCTCCTCTGGCCCCACATCCTGAGCACCACTGCCCACAGTCCAGGATTGCAGGGCATTGGACAAACCTCTCCTCCTCCCAACACCATCCAGTGGCATACATCAGGGGGTGGGGGAATGTGGTGCAAGGAAGACACATGCCTCAGTTTAAAACACTGCAGTTGCAAAACATTTCCTGTGTTTAATAAAAAAGATAACCTGTTGAACATTGTTCATGTCTCTGTCAGTGTGGTCCCTCTTCCCAATCAGCACAAAACAGCAAATGTTTGGTGGTGGCAGGGTGGCTGCGGGGGTGTTGAGAATGGGACAGATGAACCAGGAAAGGGATTTGGGGTCAGAGGGAATGATGCAGGACCTGGAGGGGAGGCACAGGGTAGGGGGTTTTTGACCTGGCACCCTACTTTCAGGGGTCCAGAGTCAAGAGAAAGGACTTCTCCATGTAGGATCTGAACAGATGTGGGGTCCCAGATATCTGTCCCAGTGTGGTCCCCAACATCTGTCTGACAGACCTGCAAGCCAGGAGGCAGCAGCTGGGCTTTGGGTTGTGGGGGAGGGGAGCACTGTGAGTTAGGAGGCATCATCTTAGTAGAAGTTGAAGACTACTGGCCCTCCCACATGAGACTCCCAGCCCGTGGCTTCTGTGGCCATGTCTCCCTCTTTGAGGACCTTGGACCCACAGACCTCACCAAAGCCTGGGGCTTATGTCAGGCAGCCAGGACAAGCCAGGGGACTACATATCCCCACCATGGGTACACCACTCTTCTGCAGTGGGACCCAGGACAGGAATGGGGTGACATGGAGTGGAAGAGCTCCTTCCCGGGCTTCCTGGTGAGGGTGGATGAAATGGGGCTTCCTGGCTGAACTACTAAACTACCTAGTTGACCATCTATCTGATATCTGATCAGTGAGGAAGAAACAGAGGAGTCAATGCGTGGTGGACAGAGTAGATATTATGGACTGCAGGTATCAAAACAAGAAATACATTTTGCTTTTTTGTATCATTTCCCCCCCCAAGAAGCTCTTGGATGGAGTAAGTGGAGTGCTATTAAAATATTTGAGGCAAGATTTTGCTTCCTAATTTACAGCCACACACATAACTGGCTATTCTTCTTATTTTCATTATAGGTGTATAAAGCGCACTTGCTTCACCTGATAAGCCTTGGTTGACTTAATTTACCTTAAAAATGCTGCCTTCCCTTCCCTTGGCCCCCAAACTGTAGAATTTTTTAATATTTGTAACTGCTCTTAATGATTATGCAGTTGGGGATGGAATTTTCCACAGCTCAGGCAACTTCTCTAATTAATTGCTGGAATATAAAAAGAAAGCAGGATAGAGATATACCTTATAGACTAAACAGTACAGGACAAAGACCTAATCGTGCTCTTGAAATCAAAGGAACATTAATCTAATTTCAGATTTAAGTATTACTACTTTTTAACAACTTTCATGTGACTGAAGGACTGTGTGATAAGCTTAAATCCACCCCTACTGAAGTTCACTGCACGACCCATTAGACCAGTTCAGAAAATATACAATGGGACTGTTATTGACATGAGTGCAAAAAACAATGCCTTGGAAAAGTTTTGAACAATTTCTTGGTAAGCAGTGTATTATTATCCTGGCTCTGCAGGTCATGGTTCCACCGCTTGTCCTGCAGACACACAATGCCTCCTACCGGCTGGTAATGTTAATTAGGCAATTAAAAAAGAACTGATGGAATACTTACACAGTACCAAATACCTGGTGATCCTAAGATCCAAATACCTGGTAATCCTTGGCAAGTTGGCAAATGGGACAATCTGAGTGCTTCCACTGACTAGGGCTTCTGGAGGGTGACCCTGGTTATCTCTTGGCTTCCAAATTTCTAGGAACAAACTTTAGTGAATCTACTAGGTTCAGAAGGAAAAGTAAAATAACTGCTTCTTTTTTAGGCAGCAGATTCAGAAGGTGGGGAATTAGAGAATGTGAGGTGATTCCTAAGGGGAACATCATACACACTGTGTCCCAGGGGTTGTTTTTTTATTTTATTGTTGAGTGGTTGAAATAAAGGAACACTGCAGCAGGACTAGCAAGACCACTGGATATTATTATCCATATAGCCAGGAAAAGTGACAACTGTAAAATGGTAACTAATAAAACGAACAATGTGGTATCTTGCCAAAAAAAGGCTAGCTGCTCTATGCTTGTAACTATCCCAGCAGCATACATCAAGCTCTGTAACAGGCAGTCTGAACCAGTTTTCTACCATGTGCACATGGTTTCAAACCATCACTCAAGTGACCAGAATTATTAGAAATTGGCTTTAAGACATGAGAACAGAGGAACACTCTTTCTTCATTATGTGGTATTGAATGCATCCAAGGTTTCTGGGACTTCAGGTCTGAGCTGGACTTGTGTGTTTCTGGTCCTGCATCCTGCATCCTGCATCCTGTATTCTGTATTCTGGTCCTGCATCCTGGCAGCATAAACGCTTCTCACAATCTACATTTTACACATGCATTCTATTTCTCCAGGCAAGCTGGAAAATAGTGATGCTACATATTATTTACATTTTGGGCATGTTCAAGTATATTTTTGACTTCCTTTAGGGAACTTGCCTACTGCCCAAAATCAGTACAGATTAATCAGTTCTTGAGATAGGTTAACTGTAAGCAGAGGCAAAATACTAGCTGACCCACATTCAGCTTTTGCTTAATTGCACCCATGACAATATGCAATAAGAGAAATTCAGGAATAAGCAGTTTTCTTTGTGTGGATGAACCTATGCTAACTGGATCTCTACAGATGTACTGGGGTCATCCCAGGGACAGGGCCAGCCTGGTGCTCAGGCAGACCACATGAGCTCTGGCTGAGGCCAGAGTGATGTCCTGGGAGGAAGAGGTGAGCGGGGTGCTGCAAAGCCCCATGGCTTGCCAGCAGAATGCAACCTACCATGACTCGTGATGGGATCTAGTACAGATGTTCATTACAGCACTCTAAGCTGCAGTGACAAAGTTTGATACCACATCCATCCAGGGTTATCTTAGAGTGGGAGCCACCATTTTTATAGCACTCTGTGTGCCCTGAATGCCTGTTTGATTACAACTATAGTGCTCTTTCTGCACAGCTACTACATGAGAAGTTTAACCTCTGTACCTGGTCTAAGGTTCCACTCTGCACTGTCTTCTGCCTGTACCATACCAAGTAAGCAAACAAAGGAACCTTATCATCTTGGACCCTGAGATGAGTCCACTGTGGCTTCAGGCTTCTCTTCTTAGGTTTGTCTTTTTCCTAGCATATAGGTTCCATACCCCTGGTGCTTGTGCTTCTCCTCACTACCTCCTACCTGCCACTTCCCCAAACTTCTGTGGTTCTGTCTCGCAGGCTTTTTAATTCCATGACCTTATTACCCTTCTGTGACAGGTGTGCCCCTTTGGGGTCCATCCACTGGTGACCCCGCACACCTGTTATGGGCCAACCGCCCACCTTCTTGCCTGCCATGCCTTGTTGTTAATTAATTAATTAGAAGATGTTAATTAAGCAGGATGCTGCCCATTTACTGCCCCAATGAAAGGGGGCACTAACTGCAGCTCCTTTCCTCCCCTACACTGCAGCCCAAGCCTCACAGATGATACTCATATTGTTTAGTCTGGGCCTTGCTCTACTCTGACCCCCTTGTCCTCCCTGGGCTTTCCACAGCCCTATCTCGCTCTGCACCTCACTGGGCATTCATCAATGCTGCCCCCTCTCTGGGCTTCTCACTGCCCCCTCTCTGGGGCTTCTCGCTGCCCTCCTCTCTGGGGCTGGGGTCTCCATACTGCCATGGCTCCCCTATGAGGCCTCCTCCAACCCCTGATAGCCTCACCCAAACCTCTGGTTCTAAACAGCAAAGACAAAACACAAGCCCCTGGGCTATAACATCATTCAATCCCTACCAGGGAGTTCTCCACCCCGTAACAGCAATCAGGAGCTGCTCGTGCAGTCAGACTTCTCCCCTTTCTTTGCTCTGACAGAGCTCCTTCTCCCTTGGCTGCTAGTGGCGAACTGCCAGCCTGGCCCCAGCCCTGGGGGGTTTAAAAGTGAATCAGGCCCTGCCCCTTCCATTCAGCTGACCACTGGCAGGTGTGGGTCACCAGCTAACTCTGGTTGCCCTGGCAACTGGCAGCTCTTCCCTAGCAGTTTCTGTCTTTAAAAGGAGCAGGGCACCTAAGTACTCTGTGACACCTTGCCACCTCTGCAGTCCTTTAGTTTAAATAGCTGTCTTCTCTTAAGGGCATAGGCTACCCTGTTACAAACACCAATATGGAATTTTGCAGGTTTTACTGCTTGTTATATTTTGTATCTGTAAAAAGTAAATATTTTTCTTAATAATTTTGTGCACAATAAACTCTATTAAATGCTGCTCCATGTAATCTATAAAGGTGCTTTCTTCAATAACCAAATTTTTTCTATTACTTAGGGTATATCTATGCTATAGTCACTTAAATGATTGTAGCACAGTACAAAGATAACCTAGACAGATTTAAACTACTTGGCTTGGTAGCCAGTAGAAGTTTAGCCATTGCAGCTTGGGGTTAAGCATGGACTAACCATAATACTATTTAACTGGATGATGTGAGTTTTGCAGCCTGTGCTTAGGTTTCCATGCTGTGACTAGTGAGCTATGGGTAACTACTTTATAGCTGACTTTGGTGTGTCTGTACTACTTTGCCTTAATTACAATGACTTAAGTGTACCCTTAGATTGGAAGTTACTTAAGGGCAGAAAATTAATTATCATTCTCTATCTTGTACAGCATGAGAAATTGTAAAAATACACAAAACAACCCCCACCCCACAAAACCACCCCAAAAAACAAAAAAGACAATGCTGATTTCACCGAGTCAAAATGTTTCATGGGAATGCAGAACTTCTAGCAAAAATGACTGAACTATTTTGTTAGGACAAAGCCAAAATATTTTATTTCAGCTTTGTTATTTCAGTTGTTATATAATATCATGAAACAATTAAGTGAAAAAAATGTTTCAATATTTTTTAACAAAATATTTTGGTAATTTTCCATGGATACTGTTGGTGAAATCATTACATCCCTGATGGAAATATTTTGATTTTGCATAACAGAAATTTACATAATTACACGAACAAGTCAAAGCACAATATTAAAAGCAAATTATTTCACAATTTTTTATTTTGTGGAAAATCCCAAGATTTTGATTTTTCATTCCTCTGTGAATGTAATCAAGTTTCAAAAGCCCAGATTTCCCCTCAGAGTTCAAAATCCATTTTTGCACAGCTCTGCATAATACTGATCATACTACAGATGCTTAATAAATAGGGGCGGGAGGTGGCAGAGCATTGCTCAAGCACATCTGTTTCTCCACTTCCTTTTCTCCACTTCCTTTTCAGTGCCATTTCAATCATTATCCTCTTCTCATATTTGCTTTGCTATTTCCTTACAGCTTCTCTTTTATGATTTTCATCTTTCTCCTCTTGTCACTTATTTCCCTAATTTTCCCCTTCTCTCCATTTCTCATATGTCTAATGCACCTTCTGTCCACTTCCTCAATATTAACTGGCTACTTTAGGATGAATGGTGTTTATTATAAAAATATAGGGAAAACTAGCAGTTAAATTTCTAACTTTTCAGCTAAGGATAGCTGGACCCAAGAATATGACAAATCAGCACTGAGAGCACAAAGGTCTCTATTATTATAGCTCCTCTATGCTTTTATAGCTACCATCTTAAATACCTAGTAACAAATTACTCATAAAATTATCCATTTGCTTCTTCAAACCAGTTTGTACTATTTAAATGGAGGTTTGGCTTATCAATAAACATTATGTCACAGCTCAGCAATTCAGGACAGGATAATTATATTTATTTCAGGGTAACTCAAAGGTTTTGGATAGAAGCTATTGTAATTTTCTAATCTTTAAGGTGCCTATTTTGATAATTACACTGTGCTTCTGAATCATACAGCACAACATTAAATTTAATTTTGCTCCTGCTTCTAATACGTTTATGCTAAATTGATCTACTCAGCTGTTCCATGAATAATTATAGACATAGGTAAGATACAAATATAATACATAATTATTTTACCTAATATGTTATAGGATAAATGAATAAATACCGACTTTTGTCTGCACTGAGGGTTACCTTTTATTTAATAATCATATGAAATCACTTAATAGAGCACAAGACAGCTCTGCATTGAAAAAAACCTCACCTCCATTGGACATACTACCTCCCATGCCAGAAGCAGTAGTTGCATAATTGTAGCTTATAGAACAAAACCAAGCCAACCCACTCTTCCAGATTCCACAGGTGCCACAAGTTAAATGCCATGATAGTCATCAATTTAGGAAACTATATATTATGATAAATAGTGTTCTGTGTGAGCAGTTCTATTGCTTGTCAATGTATATCTATAGATGACCATGCTGCAAAGTTATGAATCATCTGGAGTCTTAAAGCAGATGAAACTTTCATTGGAATTTGGACTGCATGATTATCTCTTATGTGAGGTGTCTTGGAGTTCTGAAGTTGATGACTTAGTGATAGTCCACATTTACAATAAAATTTCTTTTAGTGTTATCTGTATTGCCAAAAATCATGAATCAAGAATGCATTGTACAAACACATATGAAATTGGTTTCTGCTCTGAAGATCTTAGAAGATATGTAATTATTGACCAGCCTGGATACCTGTGGTGTTGCACTGATAATTAAAAAACCCATAGGATTGTAAGAAAAAAGATTAAAGTAACCAATGACACATATTTCATACATATTTATCATGCAGTTTTCCTGTATTTTTTGTAGGCAAGAATATACCAAAACAAAAAATATCATCCCAGAAATATCACACTGCAGGAACACTGTTGCTGCCTGTATTGAAATGCATTCATCTATATTCCCTGTTGTTACCAAGAGCTTTACTATTGTGTGAATAACATAACTATAATGTTTTGAAAATGAAAACATTACTAAATATGGTTTTACAGTTGTGACTCCAAAAGGGTAATTTATATTCCTAGATTCCACTTTTGATAGGATTAGTAGTTTGGCACCAGACAGAGTTTAGGAGAGTGCCTGCAAGTGTTCTGAAGCCACTAATCCTGGAATTACTAAATTTTGTGCCTGCTGTCAGTGGCCCATGCAGTTCTGTGCCTGCTGTCAGTGGCTCCACACTGTGCAGTTCTGAGCTCCAAATTTTTTAAAGTATGTGAAGAAGTTAGAGAGGGCCCAAAGGTGGGCAAAAAAGATGATAAAGGGCTTGGGGAGCAGGTCATACAATAAGAGACTGAAGGAGATAGTCATGTTCATATTTCACAAAAGTCGCTCTAAGAGGGGATGTGAGAGTTTAGCTACACCTGCAAAATAAACTACAGTCTCTCGTTTTAATATGAACTGGTTAATTTCCTTATTTCTCACCTACCACAACTTTGATGGAATAAGGTAGGGAAATAAACACAGTCTTGAGGCACGAAGGAAATATTACATCTGCAGTTCAGCAAAATAACGCTTCTGCACAGTTATTATGTCTCTCTTAGACAAACAACATCTTGGATATACTTAGTTCCCTCTCTGTTTGGGAACTCTCACTTTCTTGGTTGCTTGCCCTGTTTTTCTCTTCATGGGTCCCAAGCAAATGGCAATCCTGGGCCACTTTGTATCTGCTACTGATCTCTAAACGTGGGGTTTGCTTCCCTTTGTTAAACCTCATCCACTCTAGTTTTTTTTCTCTTTTAGGTCCCTGGGAAGGTACCAGACATCCCCAGGTATTGGACTCACCATCTCAGAGGCCTCTGTCATCATCTCACTTCAGCTCTCCTGGTAAGTCTCTCTGACACTCTTCTTCAGTTGCCTTATATTTGCCGTCTATCATCTCTCTTATATAGTCTCTCCGTACTTCTGATTTTCTTTCTTCTTCTTTCAGGGACTGATTCCAGTCTCAGTTCCCCTTTAAATCCTTCTGGCCATCTCCTGCATCTCTTGCAGCTGGCACTTTCTCCTCGCTCTCTCTGCCCTTTGTTTTTATTTTCATCCGGGTCCTGCTCTCCTCCATTCGGGTATCTCTGCCCCTTTCTCTCCTTAGGCTTCTTGCCCAGATAAGTTCTCTGCTTCCTGTCGCTCCCCAAGAGTTCTATGACAGGGCAGATGGGTTTCTCTGTCACAGGGGGCATGACAGTAGTCTTCAAATACCTGAAGAGTTATCATAAAGGAGAGGAAAAGCACCTTTTCTCTCTTGCTGCAGAGAGGAGGATTAAGACCAATGGCTTGAGCTTACAGCAAAGTAAGCTTAGTTAGGATATCAGGAAAAACTTCTTCACTGTTAGAATAGTGAGGTAGTGCAATAAACTGTGTAGGGAAGTTATGGATTCTCCATCACCGGATGTTTTAAAGAACAGGCTGGACACCCATTGGACAGAGATAACCTACGGGTAGCTATGTCTCTGTCCTACCTACTATGGGTACTTCCAATGTTTCTGGGGTTTGCTGGTTATCCCCAGCAACCCTCTTCCCTCCCCCTACACATACACCTTTTTGCTACATGTGTCAGGGTGTACTTCCTCAGAGACATTGGGTGTTGGCTACAACCACCATGGGGGATTTTTATTGGGGTGTACCAATGCTCCTGATAGAACCAAAGCCGAGATTCCTGACTAAAGGGTCTTGTCCTTCTGCTCAGGGTCAGACTGATCACCATAACTGTGGTCAGGAAGGAATTTTATGCCATGGTCAGATGGGTACAGTCTGTGGAGGTTTTTGCTTTCCTGTGTAGCAGGGACATGGACTTCTAGCTGGGATTGCTTGAGCATATATTCACAACCTTTTATAGAAGCAGAACACTGGACGCCATGGTTCCCCTGCTTTACCTGTGGCAGGTTAGGGTATTATGTCTCTGTAGTGTCAGGGTTAATGGTAGACTTAAATAGAGTTTAGATTATTGTTTATTTAGGATGGTTTAGATAGGTATGATCCTGCCTTAGGCAGGGGTTTGGGCGAGATGACCTCTGGAGTTCCCTTCCAGCCCTATTTCTCTATGATTTTATGATTCATACTGTAGTCAGCTCACTTGAGGAAATGAAAGGAAGTGTTGACAAGATTCATAAAAAAAAATCATTTCAAAGCTACATTTTGAAACAAAGTAAGACCAGGTAAACCATAGCTCCCTTACAGAATGCAGAAAGCAATCTAGTTGTGGATGATGTAGAGAAGGCTGAATTATTAAAATCCTTTTTCACTTTAGTCTTTACAAATACAAGTGTGACAGGAGTATCGCTACCAGAGCCTTTCTAGTGGTGACTCTGCCCTCCTGTTATGGGCCAGCCGCCTGCTTACTCTCCTGCCATGCCTTGATCTTAACTGATTAACTGGTTGATGTAATTAGCAGGAAGCTGCCCCACTTTATGCACCCCGGTGCCAGGGGTGCTATCTGCGGCTCCTTTTTCCTCCCCTACACCACAGCCCAAGCCTCGCAGATGGAACTGACGTGGTTTTTGACCTGGGTCCTGTTGTGACTTGGCCCTCTCCTTGGGGACCCCCTTGGGACCTCTCACAGGCCCCCTTGCTCTGGGGCCTCTCGCTGTTTGTGGCCCTCTCTCTGGGCTCCTCACAGCCCACTTTGCTCTGGGGATGGGGTCAATGCACCCCAAAATGCTGTACCTTCTCTGGTGCCAAGGTCCCCATGCTCCCGTGGAGCCCCTATGAGGCCTCCTCCAGCCCATAATAGCCTTACCAAGTCCTCTGGTTAAAACAGTAAACACAAAAAACATGGAGCCCCGGGGCTATAACATAAAAAGCTAGACCGTCCGGCCAAACAACATTCAATCCTTACCAGGAAAACACTCCAACCCCAGCAGCGACCAGGGGATGCTCACACAGTCAGAGTTCTCCCCTCCATCTGTACTAGCTGAGCTCCTCCTCTTCCCTCAGTTGCCAGAGAGGAACTGCGCTCCTGGCCTCCTGCCTGGCCTTGTATCGGCCAGGCCCTGCCCCTTCCTGTCAGCTGGCTCCCCAGCAGTTGTCCCGGCAACCAGCACCTGTTACTCTGGCTGCCCTGGTAACTGGTAGCTGAGCCTCCCTTTTCTTGCCACTAGGGGTCTCTCCTGAGCTGCTTTTCTGCTCTCAGGCGCAGGGCACCTGAGTGCTCTGCGACAACAAGCATCTACCAAATGGCAAGGGCAGTTAGAAGCAAAGATAAGAAAGGTGACAAACAGAGCAATCTTCTTCTATACTAGTAGAAGAAGCGCTACAGGATTCTTCAGAGAAGAAAAATGCTTTCAAATCAGCAAGGCAAATAGCTTTGCATCCTAGGGTACTGAACAAATTGACTGAGGTAATTTCAGAGTCATTGACTAGCGTCTTTGAGAACCCATGGAGGTCATGTGAGGTCCTGCATGATTTAAAAGGGAAAATATAATGCCCAACTTTAAGAAAGGAAAGGAGGAGGATCCGGGGAAATACAGGCCAGTAAGCCTCACCTTGATGCCTGGAGGATCATGGAGTAGGTCCTCAAAGCATCAATTATGAAGCACCTACAGGAGAAAAAGGTGCTCAAGCAAGAGTCAGCAAAAGCAAGTCATGGCTGACCAACCTGATTTCTGTCTATAAAGTAATAAGCTCTGTTGATAGGAGGGGAGGAAGGGGGAGGGGGAGGGAGACAGTATGATATACCTTGATTTTAGCAAGGCTTTTATCAATGTCTCTCACAATATTCTCATTAGCAAGCTAAGGAAATTGAGACTAGATGAAAGTACTGTAAGGTGGATACATATCTGGTTGGAAGATTATACTCAATGATACTCATCAATAGCTCAATATCTAGTTGGAAGGAGGAATCAAGTGGGGTCCCCAGGTGCCTGTCCTGGGTCCAGTATTGCTTAATGCCTTCATTAATGATTTGAGTGACTGGACTGAGTACACACTTAGCAAATTTGCAATCATGCTAAACTGGATGGAGTTGCAGATACTCTGGAGCATAACACTAAGATCCAGTATGCCTTGGAGAAACGGTCCACAATCAGTCAGTCAGATGAGATGAATGCTCCAAACTTCCCCAAAAAATAAATTCATCCATCTTTAATAATTTTCCCCTCCAACTTCTTATAGCCTAGCCAAATTCCTTGAGGTCTTTTGAATAAAAAATGTCCTTGAAAAAAAGACTGGAAGATTGAACAATGTTAAAGTTATTAACACAGAGCAATTTACAATGTACCTGATTCACTAAGTCTGTTTTAGACAACTTCATTATAGCCTAGAAGGGAAAACCTTAAGACTTACTCAGTGTTTAATAAAATTAATAGTCAGGACTACCGCTGGGATCTTCAAAGGAACTGTACATCTATGTATCTAGATTTCAATGAAATCTAATACTCTTGCACTCCATAAAAAATCCCATCCTAACAGATATTGACCTTATATTGTTTTAATATAAGGTGTTCTACTTTAGTTCTCAGTGTAAAACCAGAATGTTTTCTCACAGTCATCAGATCAGTAGGTCTTGGTCTTTTGGCAAACTGCTAGAGTCCTATAAATCTCAAGAAAGTATGCTTTTTACTTCCTCTATGATCCTTGCTACTAGAGAATGCTTCTGGGATTGCCTCAAAGGGAAAGTTGGACAGGTAATATCTTCTGGGACATATGTGTGGAACTGCTGAAGAGAACAAAATATATATACCATCCAGTCTCTAGAGGAGACTAGACAGTCACTTTGTTGGGGTCACCTGTCCCCCAGTTATCTTTCTTGCTTGGTGCAGGGGGCTGGACCCAATGATCTTCCGAGGTCCCTTCCGGGCTTAAAATCTAACAATCTATATCCTCAGGCTCTGTACCATGAACATGTAACATCCCAAGTTTCATCCTCAACTAGGTTTTTCAGAAACAGAGGGATGGTGCTGTCACAGAGACAACTCACCTTCCGTCACGTAAAAAATATTTAACTTGACTGACTGACTGAACTTTAAGTATTTTTCCCTGTTCAGCTTATCCAACATATTTTGAACAGTCTATTAACCAAACTGCTTTTGTTAATCAGTATTTTATCTTCTTTGGGTCACTGGTGCTGAAAGTTTTATGTTATTTGGTTATTAGACTGCAGCAAACCCCATAAAAGGGAGAGGTGCTTCTGTCTTCAGCAATGCTCCGAGTGACATTGTTGCATTAAAACTCTAGGTCCAAGTAATCATCATTTAGATTAATGATGTGATTCAAAACAAATTGGCTGGTAAACACATTGGAAATGTACTTTGTAGAATTCTCCCAAGGCTGACTGGTAATATGCTAATATTGTATGTGACCGGTTAGCTGGCAGTGACCTACCCCAGGGGTTCCCAGCTCTGCTTCCAGCTCCTCCAATCAGAAGCCAGGCAGCTCAATGTGAGGTTGGGGCTCCAGGAAGGTCAAGATCCCTAGCACGCTAGGGCTGTGGGGCATCATTCCTGCTTCCCACCTGGGAGATCTGCGTTCAAGTCCAAGCAGAGGTGATTTAGGGTGAGTCAGGTAACAAAAGGCAGGTCTTCTTGCAGTAGAAAGGGGCCATTGTCCTTTTTCCCCCTCCAGGTACCAAGGCCCTATATTTCCTTGTCATTCGACATTTTACATTTTGTGCCTTTTTATATTTCACCAACCTGTATTGTTTGTTCTGCTGATTGTTAACCCTGTTTTTTGTCAATGATTGTAAGTGTCTAACCTTTGCTGAATCCTGCCCCCTTGGGGCATTGTAGTGTCCACTGTACCCTCTGATTTATGCCTGTTATGTTCCCAGTATTTAAAGGTATATGGTTAAGTCCCCATTGGTGGTCTCGCTTTGCTCTATAGGGGAAGGAGACCCTTATACCTCCTACAGCACTTGTGCACCTGCTTTGATCCCTTCAATTGGAGAGGGGGTACCTCTTGGAGAACTGCCCGGGTTACATGTACATAAATGTGATTCCTATAGTACAAGGAATAAAGCATGTGAGGGTTCAAAATGGATATCAGAAACTATTCAGGTGATTTTAGGTTTTTCTAAGTCATATGACTTTATTCAAATTCAACTGTGATCAGAAATATTGATATATTTTTTAAAAATATGTTGGTTCAGATAAGCTTATTAAGAGCAGATGCCTATCAAAGCATACCAGAATTGCTGGCTTGATCCAAATCCTGTAACGGAAAGACTGTAGTTAATTTTAAAAGACTTCTCATTAAAGTCTAGTAGAATAGGATGGTTCTGAAAAACCAGGACTGAAATAGAAGTCTAGCACTTGTGGTTTCAGTTTTCAACAAGGTCATGCAGTAGGAATGGAGCTTAAAATAAAGGACAGAAAACAATCTCCAATCTTTTTCAAAACAAAGTAAGATTAGGCTTGAATTTTGAAAGAAGTTTAGATCAATGATTATTTTTCTGAAACTGAATTTTCTGATTTTGTAAAAATTACTTTCCTGAAATGGATTGGTAAATTTTTCCTTAAAAAGCCTTAATATTTTTTCCCTAGATGATAAAATCTGAAAACAAAACAAGCTAATATAAACAGTTCCTCTTGTGTATGGTATTTTTACCAAACATTATTTCTAAGAAAAATATTTTGTCTTTTTTGTGTATTGTAAAATGGGCTCATTTTACTCATTCATCATTTAAAGGCAACTAAAATGTATCTAGTCATATATATGTAGGCTGTGAAACAACTATCCTTTATATACAACTGTCCACTTGGCAGTTCTGAAGCCGGTATGGGAAGCAGCTATTTTGTAGGTAAAATAGCATCATGGCAATGCATAATGAAAGAGATTCAAGGAAAAATTACATCTTGAATGTATGTATGTTTAACACTGTGAAGAATATGCTATTAATTTAATATTGACAATTTAAGTATGCCAAGCCACACTCTAAGCTGAATTACATCAGTAAACAGTATAGTTAAGCAAGATATACCATTTTCCATTAAAATGGACTTTTACCCTGTCTGAAGACTTTAAAAATGATTTAAGTTTAATAGGTCTTTGATATGATTATTGTAACTTAATATATTTGATCATGATGTAATTTGTAATAAGTGGTAAACAAAAGTAAAGAGAAGCTGGGAAAGGTTGGGAGCAAAGAATTTTAATTTTGCAAATTATATGGCTGTATTATAGCTTGAGCTTCGTAAAATTGGATTTCAAATTCATGGAAAATATGTATATTTTTAAATTTGATAACAGTTTGAACCATATTAAAAAAATGTTTTGGGAACAACAACACAGTGTTTATGAAACATAATACATTCCTGTGGACCCCTACAGTTGCTATGCAAAACTGACAAGACTGGAGTTAGCTGTTGGGACTGCAACTCATGGGCATCATGACCATTCAGGCTATTCTGGGGCCGTGGAATCTAATACTTCCAGGGCTCATGGTTTGGAACAGGGGTTGGCAACCCCTGGCATGCATGTCAGAGTGTGGCACGCAAAGCCATTTTGCTTGCCACACATGCCACAGTCAGGATGGCAAGGAAGGGGCTGGAGCTTCACTGCCACAACAAGGATCAGGCCTCTTGCAGCAACCTTGTTGCCTGCCTGCAGGTGCCCATGCACCTGCTACCATCGACAAGCTGGGCTGCGTCTCTGTGGACCCTGGTGCAGCTGCTTGCAGCCTCCCCATCACCTGCTGCAAGCAGCCCAGGATCCACGGTGGGCCGCAGGTGTATGCCCAGAGCCTGTGCTAACTGGCAGGAAGCCAGGAAGCTGAAAGCAGCTGCACTGGGGTCTGTGGAGCTCTGGTCTTTCTTGTTGCTGGCGTTGAGTGCACATGTACCTGGGGTGGATTGGTGGGGGAGCCATGAGGGGCCTGATCCTTAATGTGACAGCACAACCCAGGCCTGTTTCTTACTACCCACCCTGAGGTACATGTGCACCTCCCGCTGGCAACAAGCCAGGACAGGGCTCCGTGGAGCCTGGAGCAGCTGCTTGTATCTCAGTTCAGCTTTGCTGTGTTTGGTCTGCATGATCCTGCATTGTTCTAAGTTAGTTAAATCGCCCTAGCTTTGACCCTGAATGAAGCAGTTAAAGATAAAGCAATTTTATTGCACTAGGATCATGCAGACTTAACAGTTACATCACAAGAGCTTATATCAGTACCCTTTGATAGTGATACAGTTGTTATCTTGGACTATACCCTGAGTTTACTGGTGCACAGGTTGTGCCTCCCCTCCCATCTGCACTAAAGGTGGCTAACATTACTTCAGATTTGAAAGAGAGGGCACATGGAACCAGCATTGTATATCTCCTATTTTGCAGCTGCCTGGAACCATAATCAAGTGGTATAGACATATCCTTGGGGTGTAGACTGATCTTCACAGCAGGAATCCTGGTGCTCACACACTTGTGGGGGGCCTGCTCTGATGCACTGGAAATCCAGCATGTTGGAGCTGACTTGATTAATCGAGTCTGCTGGAGCATGGAAATGGATGTGCTCTGGCATGCAAGTAGTATATTGTAGTCACTTGGAGGAAACATTCTTCAATTTGATCACTATAACTGAGAACTGAAAGAGACAGCTAAGCTTTCTTATAAAACAATAGGAGTTTTCTTACAGTATTAGCTATATCTCAATGGCCAAAGTGTGAGGCACCACTTGGAAAAGTGAATTACTTGGAGAAGGGCTTGCCTGGATATTACAACAAAATGTGTGTGAGAGAGAGAGAAATAGAAGAAGCATGATAGAAAATGACACAGAGAAGGAGCAGAAATCCAGACATAGTCTAAACAAGTACTAAGATTATAACCCTGAAAAAATCCTAGCAAGAAAACTTTTGGGCCAAGTATAGGGAAAAACAGGATTGGAGCTATGAGCATATAAACTCCTGTTGTTCTTTGATTCATACTATGTTCTCTGGATACAGGACTTTCTATATTCTTCCTCAAAATAGGACTGCATCAAATGTTCACAATGATGGGAAGAACCCACAGGGCTCCAAGCCTTACCTAACCACTTGAATGAAAAACTATTTTTGCTTTCAAACATAGCTTTTATGGCATGGCTACATCTGTATGTACGCTTTTAGCCATGAATTTTTACTGTGTTGATTGACGCCACTTCAAAAAAATGGCCATGAATATCATCAGTATGTTTCTGAAAAGGCAAATATTGTGACATTTTGCCTTTACAGTAGGTTCCATTTGATGCATTCAGTAGGTGATGCATTCAGAAGTTACCATATAATTCTCTATAGATTGGAGAATTCATATGAGAGGATACTTTCCTTAAGCAATGTAGAATACCAAATTTATTTGTGTGCACATAGACAAAGATATAAATAAACTGTGTGTGTGTGTATGTATGTGTGTGAGAGAGACACTGATGGTGGCATAGATGACATTAAAGAATATACTGAATGAACTCATTACCTACCTATACTCCTCTAAAGCTAGGTGTAAATTCAATTTTAAGAAAAGCTAACACTTTTCATTCTGTTTTAAAGCAATTTCTTACCTAGCAGATGGATAATTTTGCCTTCACTTACATCTGTTGAGGTGCAAATTAATTTTGGCTTCACATAGCAAGTTATTCCTTTTTGTAAGAAAAATTGTAGCAGTAAGTTATAAACTTATTTCTTCCGTGGAAAGAATTAAATGTAGAAAAATCTAAGATTCTTAAAAATATTTATTTATTTTTTACAATTCATTAGCACTTTTTTGGAATTATATATAACCAGAATCATGAAGCTATTTTAAATTTAAATCAATAGTTTCATCTTAAATATTACCCTTTCTTCTACTACTTTTTCCCTACTACTTTTCTTAGTAAGAAATTACATATTTTTATCTTCATATACATTATTAAAACAAGAGAGTTCCATACTTTACTTAAATCAGTAGGAAGACAATGATATTGAATTTAGAACAAACATTTTCTTTAGATTATTGTGGCAAATGGCATTTCAAACAAGATTTATTTAGAAAGATTAAAATGTTTCACAGAGACTTTAATTGAAACTGAGATGATTGCACAAGTTATGAGGGTTTGTTTAAACACAGTTTTTTTTACAAAAAATCCTGATCACTTCTAATCATATATTGCCTTTACAACACTACAAGTGGTATAATAAATTCAGTGAGGATTAAATAATAAAGCAACAACTCAACATTTAACATGCAATCATAATATAGAGGAATTAAAATACCTGACTAAAATCATAGCCTGTATCTACATAGACCATCCAAATATTAAAACGTGTTTATTTATTTAACACGCATCACATTAAAATTAGTGCAATTCTATATCAAGGGAAGAAAATAGTTCATATATATTTGGGAAATATTGCAAGTTGTAGCCCAGATTGAATGATATGCACCAACAAACTCAAGTATTCTTGCATACAGAAACAAAGTTTAATTCTGCTTTCTTTTCAGTCAGTGTAAATCAGGAACAGTTCTACTGCAGTAAGTGAAGATGCATTGATTCTTAACAGAATAAGTGGTAACAACATCAGGGCCTTAAATCTATTAACATAAATTGTACTAAAAAAATATTATGCTACATTTTTGTGTCAAAAGGCAGTTAAGTAATGTGCAACATGTGACCAATATCTATATATCAATATAAACATTTCACAAATCATATACAGATTTATGAAATCTTGGGTGGGGGGAGGAGAAAGTACTTGTCATACAGAATTATATGATGTTGTGAGTGTTTTTGACTTACTGCATTTTTCATTATTGGAATTATATTGGATCCAAATCAGTCCTGTAAAGTTTTGTCCTAGTTTTTAAGGGGTGTGAGTCATAAAACCAATATGTTTATTTTTACCCATGTTGAAATATATTGTTCAGAGAAATTCATATTATTTTCTGGCAAGTAATAAAGTGAAAGAAGCTATTTTTCAAATCATCTATCCAGTTTGTATCTGTTGCTAGCTGTTGTTTTAGTTTTGAAAGCCACATGCTTCATAGCCTTGTTGAATTGGGGACTTATAAATGAATTCTTCCCTCCTAAAAAATGTTTTCAGGAGAAATTTTGGCAGTTCTTTTCCTGTGGTTCCTGCACTGTCACTGCAAATATTGTTCATTTACATTAGAACAGAGTGCTATAACATTATATTCCTGATGTAAAATATGAATTTCATATTTTCAGAGTTTGGTCAAATCAATACTGTTTTCACCAGAATATTAAACATTACTTCTCACTGAACATTGTTTCTTAAATTCCATCTGCCTTTTAATACTTATTTTGAGCTATTCAAAAGCTTATTTAGGGACACCTCTGGAGGTGTGTGCGTGGTGGGGAGGAGTGGGGGGAAGCATGCACATCCCATCTAGTGTCTCAAGGTCTATACTCAATCCAGCACCCTACAGTGGCGAGAAACAAAAATGTGGGGTGACTGGCATGAATAATTTGAAATGGCAGCTGAGTTAAGTGGATGGAATAAGGATACTAAATTAAAGTTTCTAAACCTTTTGCACATAAGGAATAACAGGGATGTCTACTGTGAGCTTAGCAGTAAAGTCAAATAGGATTACAAGAACTTGACAGGGGCCCTCAGGAATTCTTTGGAACCAGGTACAGGCCTTTACTGGGACTACGCAGGGCTTTTTAATTGTAAGAAGACTTTAGCAGAATTGGAGCAAGAGTTGGCTTTGTCCTAAGATGACTCACTGTAAAAGCCTCCCCACAAGTCAGCCCTGATTTGCTGACCCAGGACCAGTTCATCAGCAATGCCTCCAGTGGGGAGAAGCAGGTCCAGCTTCCACAGGAGAAGCCCCTAACTTGGTGCACCTGGATGTGATATATTGAACCTTTCAGGATTACTTGCATAAAGTGAAAGCAATGTTTAAGAGGGTGAAGAAAGCCGGCTTAAAAATTAAACTTGCCAAATGTCAGTTTTCTTGCATGGAAATAAACTTTTTGTGACATGATCTCCATGGAGGGAATAGACCAGGGGTGGGCAATTATTTTCACTGGAGGGCTACTTCAGTAATTTTGATAAGCTGTTGTGGACCAGGAGGGTGGTGGGGCTGACCTGGCCCATGAAGCAGTGGCTGGGGTTGGGGGGAGCAACTGATCCTATCTACCCCAGGCCCATCTACCCCAATCCCACTGCTGAAGTGCTGGATAGAGCAGGCAGATGGGTGGGGACTCCATGGAGACTGGCCAGGACCCCCATGGACTGGGCGTACGCAGGTGGGCAGATGAGGTGGGGCTGCAGGCAGTTGGGGAGCATAGTCCAGGAGTGGGATGGGTGGACAGAACCAGGACTGTGGGTTGGTGACAGCTCAGGGTTTGGGGCTTGGGGAATAGCTGCAATATACTCTTCTAGTGTCCCTGTGATGGGTGCTGGTTACATGGACACCTCGATACACTCCTCCCTACACCCTGGCCCCTTGCTGTCACTGCCCTGTGGATGCAGCCCTGTCTGCTATTCTGCTCCTGGATACTGCTCCCCACCCGCCCATGGCACCAACCCATATGCCCAGTTAGAATGTTATATCAGTGTGAGGTTCAGCCTTGAAGTTCCCCTCAGGGATGACCACTCTGTTTGTGTGATGTTCGTGGGGCTCCACTCCCCTACACCCCAGCATTATACCAACCTCTGGTGGGGCACCAGATCTTGACACAGCTGCCTCTCCAGTGTAGATGTTCCTCATGTCCTATTGTATCCTCCTCTATCCTTGGGGAAGGATAATTAGCTGGCTCGGGATCTAAGCCTGCGATCCCCTTGAGCCAGTCAGCAATCTTCTTAGGGTCTGAGGGTGCCCCTTCCAAGCAGGGGTAAAGGAATAAAATGAAGAAAAGAAACCAAAAGAGGGGACCCAAAAAGGTCTCCCTATCTGGTGTCCTACCGGTTGGCTTTCTCAGCCCTCCTGCCTGAACTTGGCACTGGTCCCGCAGGGTTACTCTCTCCTCTCTGCCCCTAGCCCAGCTCCCTGACCTGGTAACTGGGAACAGTTGAGTGAGGACACCTTTGTTTCCCCAAGGTTGGCTCCATCCTCTCCCTTGAGCTCGCTGTCTTGGTTGTGCCACTGCTTGGCATTTCCCTTGATGCACCTCCTTGGCAGCACTAGGGGGAAACCCCTCCCAGCACTCCACCCCTCCTGGGGCTCGATCTCAGTGCTCCCAGTGTGAGGAGCTCTCAGTGCTTCTCCAGCTGCCCATTGCCTGGGCATTCCAAATTCACACTGGCCCCACCTACTGCCGGCACAGAGAGCCTCTGCCTTCTCATTGGCTCTTTCCTCCCTACTGCTGGAGGCCATTTTTATTCCTCCCAGCTGGTGTGTCCTTGTGACGTCACCCGCTGACCTTAATTGCATAAAGGCATGGCTTGTAAACCACATGGGCTTTTCTTTTAGATCTAGCACTGATCCTCCTGCAGGTAAGTAACTGTTTTGCATTTCTTTCTTTATTTTACTGTTTCTTCCCGCATTGAGTCCCGTGGGCGGGGCTTCTCAGCCCCTCCTTTCACTATCCCTGGGACAGGTACCTTCCTGGAGAGTTGCTCCCTCAGATCTTGGTGTTCCCCCTTGACATACTTGTAGGCAGCTATCAAGTCATCTCTCAGCCTCCTCTTACCTGGACTGAAAAAACCCATCTCCCAGAGTTTTTCCTCATAGGGACTATCTTCCAGGCATCTAATCATGTGGGTGGCCCTTCTTTGCACTCTGTTGAGTTTATCTGCATCCTTCTTGAAGTGTGGTGCCCAAAACTGGGCACAGTACTCCAGCTGCAGCCTCACCAGTGCTGAGTAGAGAGGGAGAAGCACCTCCCTGGATCTGTTCGCAACACATAGGCTGATGCACACTAAAGTTCTGTTTGCCCTGCTGTCAACTTCCTCGCATATTCATCTTCTGCTTGATTGTGACCCCTCAGGTCCCATTCATATGCTGTGCCAAGCAGTGGGCTACCACCTATCCTTTAGTTGTGGTGAAGGTTCTTTCTACTGAGATGAAAGACCCAACACTTTTCCCTGTTGAATCTTATCTGATTCCATTCAGCTCATAGAACCAGTCTGTCAAGGTCATCCTGGATCCTTACCCTATCCTCTGGTGTGCCCACCTTTCCCCACAGTTTGGTATCATCTACAAACTTAATCACAGAGCATTCCACCCTCTCATCCAAGTCATTAATAAATATGTTAAAAAACAAGAGTTCAAGCACCAATCCCTGTGGGACACCACTGGACACAACCTTCCAATGGTGCACTGTCCACTGGAGGGACAGCTCACCATTACAACAGTCTGGGACTGGCCTCTAAGCCAGTTATTCACTCACCTCACTGTAGGCTGGTCCAAGCCAGTACCCTCTGTTTAACTGAGAGAATTTCATGGGAGTCAGAAGCAAACCCTAAGTAAATAATGTATCCCTCATGTCCCTTGTTCAGCTGATTGTAAAAGGACACCAGGTTTGTCAGGCATGATCTACCCTTCACAAAGCAGTGTTGATTGTTTCTTAATACCCTGTCAGTTACAAGCTTGTGATTGATGGCCTCCTTAACAGTTTTTTCAAAAGTTTTTCCTATGATCAAAGTCAGACTGACCAGTCTATAGTTTGGAGGGTCATCCCTCCTCCCATTTCTAAAGATTGGGAACCATATTGGTCCTCTTCCAGTCATCTGGGACCACTCTGAGTTCTATGACTTTTTGAATATCTTCACCAAAGGCCTTGATGAGTTCAGCCAGTTCTTTCAGGACTCTTGGGTGTAGGTCATCTGGCCCAGAAGACTTGAAAATGTCTAATTGTTCTAAAAGGACCCTCACCTGTTTGGGACTGAGTTCATGTTGTATATTGTCTTCCCCATGGTCTCTGGGCCTCTGGAAAGGTGTTCAGCTCCTGTTAGCTTTCTGGAATACTGATGTGAAGTATTCATTTAGGAGCTCTGACTTTTGATGGGGATGAACTGTGAGCTTCCCCTCCATATTCAGTAGGGGTCCCAGAGTGGAGCTCAATTATTTCTTGCTCCCCATGTACCTGTAGAAGGACTTTATTTTGGATGCCAGCTTGATCTCCATTCCTGCCTTGGCTTTCTGTATGTCATACCTGCAGACCTTGTTTATATAAGTGAGCTCTTCCCTGGTTGCTGAACCTTTTTTCCATTGATTATATGCATCTTTTTGCTTTTTCAAAAGTTATCTAATATCCTTGTTGAGCCAAGTGGGTCTCTTGGCTCCTTTCTCACTTTTTGATTGTGTGGGAATGGCCTCTTTTTGAGCAGTGAGAATTGTTCCCTTCAGGAGGCACCATCACTCCTGAACTCCCACATCATCCAGTTGCTGGTCACAGAAGGCCTTTCTAACTAGACTCCTGAGTTTGTCAAAGTCTGTCCTTCTTAAATCTAGGACTTCTGTTCTACTAATTGGAATCCTAGCCTTCCAGTGGATGGTGAACTTAATCAGATCATGATCACTGTCGCCCAGAGTATCTCCAATCCTCAGGTCCCCTACCATGTCCATGCCTTTACCCTAGTTGGGCCTTCGGCAACCTGTGACAGGAACAGGTTGTCAATAGCTGCCAAGAAATTTGCTGACTTGCTGGAGCTGGCCAAATGGTTCTTTCAATAGATGTCAGGGTAGTTGAAGTCACCTGAATATAAAAAAGGACAAGCAGTTCCTTAGTTCTGGTTGCTTCAGCCAGTTCTCTGGAAAATGCCTGATTGTTCTCCTCTTCTTGGGAGGGAGACCTGCAGTAGACTCACATCATCAGGTCTTCCTTTCCTGAATCCCCTTGTATCTTTAACCACAGGGTCTCAAGGGACCTCTCCCCACTATCAAACCTTACCTGCAGGGAGTGATAATGCTCTTTTACATAGAGGACCACCCCTCTCCCTTCTTCCCAACTTGATCCTTCCTGTAGAGCCTAAAGCCCTTGATATCCACTGCCCAAGTGTACATATCATCCCACCAGGTTTCCTTCAGCCAAATGAGGTCAAATTCCTCATCTACCAGAAGGAGAGACAGTTCCTCCTGTTTATTGCACATGTTTCAGTTGAGTGCACCCTGCCTACAGGGGATCATAATGCATTTTCATGGAGACCACACCTGCCCACCTACCCACTCTGTCTGGTGGCCCAGGCAGTGGGTGCAGGGTGGACAGGCTGGGGTATGTGGGCAGTGAGTCTGGGGTGCTGGCCCCAGAAGTAGTGAAGACATTAGCAACAGCAGCCAGATTAAGCCACCACTGTGAGGGCTGCCAGGAAGTGTCTGGCTGCCACACCACCCCCATCCTTCTACGCACTTGGGGGCATCAGGAGTACCCACATGCACCATGGCTTGAGCATCCCCCTGTGCCTGGGCTGGGCAGACCTAAAGGACCCACCATGGGCAGGATCAAATCCCTTGGTAGGCTGGATCTAGCCTGCAAGCCATATTTTCCCACCCCTGGATAGGTCCAGATCCAGAGGAGGTAGATATGGTTAAAGCCTGAAAGGTGGCTATTACCTTAAAATGTAACAGAACTGTGAAGCTTCTTTGGTTTAGTCTCCTATTATAGATGACTTGTGGCAGATTTTGCTAAATTGCAAGGCCCTTTCATAAGTTCTTCAGAAAGGCAAAGTTCATCTGGACCAGGGAATGTCAAGATGCCTTTATAGAGCTAAAGTGGTGGTTGATGTCATTCCCTGTCTTAGCATATCCCAACCCTCAGTTACACTTCTTGTTGGACAATGATGCAAATAATGCTGGCATTGAAGCTGCTTTGTCACAGTTGGAAGAAGGCCAGGAAAAGACACTAGCCTATGCAAGCAGAGCCTTAAACAAGCTTAAACCTGAGGTAGACCACAGTGAGTGTGGGGACCTCCCAGGTGGCTTAGGGACTACATGATATAACTTTAGTTGGATGTTGGGGCACATCCAATTAAAAGGGGGAGAGGTAAGGTAATGTGAATGTAATGCGTGTAACAGCAGAACAAACCAGTGGGTGGTCTGCAGAGATGTGCTGACTCTTAATTTGGACTACAACTCACAGAAACCCCCAGGGACAAAGGGAAAAGGGAGAGGAAGCTTGAAGCTAGAGTGGACCTTCCCAAACTTTTCCTCAGCATGGCCCCTGACTCCCAACCCAGAGCCCCCATTCCCACGACCCCTTCCACTGATGTTGCAACTCCATTTGGAATTGTGACCCACAGTTTGGGAAGCACTGGGCCAGAGTAAGGGAAGATAGAGTAATGTGCACGTGGAACCTGGTTAGCACTACTTGGAGTTGTGCACAGCGGAGCTGGAGATTTCACTGGCTCAGTTAGCTGGGAATGTGGGCTGAAGGAGCTGGACTCAAGACTTGAAAGTAGCTGCAGGCTGCTGTTTGAGTGCTCTAGGGACTAAAGTCTTTTTGAGGGGAACCTCCAGGAGTGTGTGTGTGCATGGGGGGAGAAGGGAGAATCAAGATGCCAACAAAGTGTTGGCATTTCTTTGTCTTTTACCTGTTCCCTCTCTTTGGCCCATTGGCTAGTGATCCTAACACCTATTACTATTATTTTTTATAAAAGTGGAAACTCTCCCTTGATTCTTGTGCCAGTTTCTGAGGCTGTAGGACTGTCACAAAAATTTAACTTGAACTCTTGCATTGATTGGACTTATTGAAACATTTCCTTTAATGACATAAAATTTAAAAAGAATAGAAATAATAAACTGGATCTTTACAAAGTTTGCTGATTGTCTGCTTATTTTGGCATCAAGTGCTGACAAAAATATTTGTTTAATACTGTTGAATCAAATGGTGTCACAGGTTCCCTAATGCCATTTCTTCATGGAATCTTCTTATTACTAAATATATTATTACTGGTAGCTCAACTGTATATTCAGACTGCATATACGTAGAGGGGACAAAATGAAAGGAGTGCAGTCTGAGAAGCACATTCAGAAATCAATCTCCTTCAGAGGCCTTGAATGTTTACCGAACCTAACATCAGTAGGAAAGACATCGATAATAAAGACATATATTTTAAGGTTTGTAGAATGTTGCACTTAACCTGAACTACTATCCTGTCTTCTGAACATGGGATGAAAGGAGAAAATAAATAGTCCCATGATAAATTACACATTTTTTTCAGGAACACATAATTTATTGCCAATCTGGCACTTCCTAGAATAGATATAAGTTTTCAGTTCAGTACCATGGTAAGTAATTTATCCAAATTGATTAAAAATGCAAAACAACAACAAAAAAATCTGTTTCTCTCTTGTTACATTTTAAACGTAAAAGAACATTTTAAAGCAAATTAATTCACAGAAGTCTGGAATAGTGGCTTAAATTGTATAGTTTTTTTTTAAATAAAAATACTTTGCAGAACTTTCAGTTTATAAAAAAAGAACTTGGTAAAAAATAAAAATTCAGTACAAATGTGAACAGAGGAGCACCTGCCTTAAATGTTACTCGAACATATTCCCTAGGTTTCCAATAGAATTATACAATTTTAGTTAAAAGATCACTTTACCTCAGGAAAAAAAAATCTGTTTCCTTATGCAGCTATTTGTGGCAAATTGCGCTGTGTTGTACTGACTGGAGAGAACTGGAGCAAAGGCTAAATATTGCCCTCTGTCTGTAGGGGAAACCAGTGATATTAGAATTGCCTACAGATATTGCCTACATACGCCTTCAAAATAGGTTGGGGAAGTGGGCCTCCAGCTGAGCTGGAATCCTAGATTGTAGCATATCAGTAATATGCCGGGGAGAGACATTGGTCCTACCAGGAGTACATTGCTGCACATCCTTCTTCAAGGAGGTCCATGTGTTAATTTCTGTTAGCTGTTTCTAGTAGGGGTTTGTAAGAAAGTGATAATAGCATTTGGCCCATTCAGCTCCTTTATTTTATACGCCTTATTTAGTCACAAACCTCACTCCCCTTTTCCCCAAAAATCAGCAATAAAAACTGAGGTGTGTACACGAGGAACACAATTCTGAACAGCTTAATTAAAAGGGAAAGATTTTTTTTCTTCATTCTCCTGTTCCAAAACAAGGTGCGCCTTTCTAAAGCAGCTTTCTATCCCAGCCTACTCCTTACTTATTTTAAATGGTATGGTGTATATAATGATTGGCCATTGTGCAGAAATGTAGGTGTACTTGTAAAAATGAAAGCTTTCTTATGAAAAGCAGGGCCCTGGACAGGGAAGAGCAGGCTTTTGGTACTGGAATTTATAGCAATCTTTTATTGTTGTACCATATGATGAATAAGAAAATAGGACTGCCTTAGGGGTGGATCTAGGGAAGGAGGGAGGAGTGCAGTGCTGGTGTGGAACCCCCTTTTATTCCTGGTCCACCCAACATTTAAAACCAACTGCCTAGAAGTAGCAGCAACATTTCCAGTCAGGCAGTGCTGAGGGAATCACTTGACTTGGAAGAGAAGAAGATGATTAGGAACAGTCAGCATGGATTCACCAAGGCCAAGTCATGCCTGACCAACCTGATTGCCTTATATGATGAGACAACTGACTCTGTAGATTTGGAAGACCAGTGGATATGATATACCTTGACTTTAGCAAGGCCTTTGATATGGTCTCCCACAACATTCTTGCAAGCAAGCTAAGGAAGTCTGGGATGGATGAATGGTGTGTAAGGTAGATAGAAAATTGTCTGGATAATTGGGCTCACAGGGTAGTAGTCAATGGCCTGATGTCTAATTGACAGCCAGTTTTAAGTGGAGTGCCACAGGGGTTGGTCCTCAGTTTGGTTTTGTTCAATATTTTCATCAGTGACCTGGAAGATGGGATGGGGTGCACCCTTAACAAGTTTGCTTATGACACCAAGCTGGGGGGACCAGTGGACACACTGGAGGATAGGACTAGGATTCAGAGACCTTGACAAATTGAAGAACTGGATGAAAAGATTTCTCATGAGGTTCAATAAGGACAAGTACAAAGTACTGCAATTAGGACAGAGTGGTACAGGCTGGGGACCAACTGGCTAAGCAGCAAGTTGAATGTGATCCAACAGTATGCCCTTGTTATGAAAAAGGCTAATGGCATACTGGCTGCATTAGTAGGAGTGTTGCCAGAAGATCAAGGGAAGTGATTCTTCCCCTCTATTTGGCACTCGTGAGGCCACGTCTGGAGTACTGTTTCCAGTTTTGAGCCCCCACTACAAAAAGGATGTAGACAAACTGGAGAGAATCCAGCAGAGGGCAATGAAGATGGTTAGGGGGCTGGGGAACATGATTTATGAGGAGAGGCTGAGGGAACTGGGCTTATTTAGTCTGGAGAAGAGAAGACTGAGGGGGGATTTGATAGCAGTTGTCAGCTACGTGAGGGGTGGTTCCAAAGAGGAAGGAGCTAGACCACGGGTGGGCAATGCCCAGCCTGTGGGCCAGATTTGGAACAGAGCAGGCTTCATTTACCAGCAGCCCCTGCCTGTATCACTCCAGCTGGTTTCCATGGAGACCCAGGAGCAATGGGGCTATGACAGTAGTGGGCTGTGATGGCCCTGTGCTCCCTGGGGCTCAATAGGAGACCAGCCCAATTGATGCTGACAAGGGTGCATGGCTGGGCCGGGAGCTGCTCTGGATCTGGAGCCAGGACCAGGATTTTGTGGCTGTGACAGCATGGGATGGAGCTGGGGCACAGCTGTGGTCCATTGTTCACAAGCCCAGGCAGGGGCATGCAGGCATTGGAGCATGGCTCTACTCTGGCCCACACTGTTGCCACTGCAGAATCCCAGCCCTGGTCCCAAAGCAGCTCCCAACCCAGCCATGCACCCTGCCGGCACTGCTTGGGCTGGCCCTGTGCTGTCACAGTCCCACTGTCCCTGGGGTCTTCCTGGAAGCTGGCCAGAGCAAGGTGGACGGGGCTCCTGGGAAATGGAGTCTGGTCACCGGCCATATACATCATTTTGCCCAACCCTGAGCTAGACTTTTTTCAGTGCTGGCAGATGACAGAACAAGGAGCAATGGTCTCAAGTTGCAGCAACTGAAGCTTAGGGTAGAGATTTGGAAAAGCTTTCTCAGTAGAAGGGTACTAAAACACTGGAACTGGTTACCCAGAGACATTGTGGAGTCTCTATCCTTGGAGGTTTTAAGACCGGGTTAGACAAAGCCTTGATTGGGGTGAAATACTTGGGGATAGTCCTGCTTTGAGCAGGTGGTTGGACTAGATGACTTCCTGAGGTCCCTTCCAATCCTAATCTTCTATGATTCTATGAATTCATGACTCATTAAAATCTACCTGACTCCTTTTAATTTCTTCATTCTACAGGTGTTAGCCACCCTCTCTTCTTTTAATGGATTTGATGTTCCACTAATCAACCAGGCCTTTCCTCTACAATTCTGTCTGTTAGCTGATCTTGATAATATAGTTCTTATTTCACAGTCCTGAAGACTGTTAACTCTAGCTAAAAGCATTAGCTCAAGTGAACATCAACTCAGGTGTGGAAATATCTTTCAGTGAAGCACTGAATGCATTGTCAAGAAGCTCAGGAAGGGTATTTTTTATGACTCTGAAACAGAAGTACATTTAATTCTAATGATAAAAGGACTGGTAAAACTAGTAATAATCTTTTGATCATTTTTGCCTAGCTTGCTGTGTTTTTATACATAAGATATAGCAAGTGAATACACATTTCAATAGTTGTATTAGTTTTTGCTTTGAACTTAAACTGAAAAATATAGCCCTAGCCTCCTATCTTATTAGTAAAGCTTCTAGCTTGTTTTTACCTGGAGAAAAGTGTGTGTTGTTTGCATGTAATGATGCACCATAACGTCTACTCCTCAGTTTTCAAATCCTAGATCTTTCCATGGTCTATCTTATTAGGATTCAGTTATTTGAACATTGAGATTAATTTAGGATTTGTTTTTAAATTCTCTCTTTTACCTTGAAAAACTGCATTCGGGGTGGGGAGGGTGGAGTGGGGGGGGTGCAATTCCAGGTTGTAGAAACTCTTGTACCTCCAGGATCAAGGTACACCAGTTGAGGATCCTCTCCAAAGGTATTGGTACTATATTTGTATTTCACAAATCCCATTAATATTAAGAGGTGACATTCAAGTACTTCTGAGTATCATAACCTTTGCAGTTTGGGGTGGGGGTGTTTTTTTGGGTTGTTTTGTTGTTGTTGTTGTTGTTGTATTCATGAGTTACCTTAGCAAATTGACCTGGCTCTCTCTCCTTTTAGTTTAAATCTTTTCCTGAACACATGTCATGCTACTGTTAACAGTATATAGAATACTCAAACATTGTGGGAGTCTATTCTAAAATCCTGGCTTATCTTTGGATAAATGTTTTAACCATAGGTAAAGACTGTAGAATGTCATTTAATCTACAAATTGCTTGGTTTAGATTTTGCCAGAGGGTAGGGAAAAGGGTTTTCTTTATCTCTGCCTTAATCATTGCTAAATCCTTCTAAGATTCAGAGCTTTGCAGACATAGTCAGTTCTAAAGGAAGAAAATATTAAAAAACTGACTAATGGCAGAGGATATGAGCAACATAACCTTAGCAATGGTATCTTCTCTAGAGCTTGTCTCTTTGTCTATCAGATTTAATTCTGTCACTTCATCTGAAACTGATGCCCCTGATACCCTTGCAGGCAGCACCTAGCTGTGTCTCTGCTTGTTCTCTTTTGTGACACTTTCTTTCAACAGTTCTCTTTGAACAGCATTTAATAGAAAAGGAAAGGAGATCTTCCTTTGCTCTTTTCAGAGACAATTCATGGGAAAATATATATATTAATGCAATGTTCTCTCATTACTTCTTCAGGACTTTTCAGCATGACTTAAGACGTGCCGTTCTATTCTGAGTTACAGTGGCAAATGGTTTGAGAAAGACAAAGTTCTTTCTGCATAATTGTTTGTCATATTAAATCTAACATATGAATTCCACCTTTACAGCATTTGCAAAATTCAGTAGTCTAACTTTGCTGTAAATATCTGAAAAGGACAAATTCACATCATAGATCAGACAGGCAAAGAGATGTCCATGAGATATTTCTGGCAACTAAAGACCTGCCAAAGTTTAGGCTCAGTAGAACTTTATATGTAATAGCAGTCAGTCTCTAGGAGTCACTTCAAATACTTTTCCAGAAGGATAGCATTGATTCATATTGGCACTTGAAAGATATTCTTGTAATAACTCAGGCATTGTCCTGAATACATCAGATATAGGAGAAAGAAAACAACCACAGATGGATAGGAATGCTGGAATCATTCACAAAGGCTTAATATTCAAAACAGTGAGGACAGGGTAGGCTTTTAAAGAACTTCAATTACCTCCTTGAATTTAAAGAATAAAGTAATCTGTTGCCTGACCAGGAAATCCTCAAAAAATGTATTTTTTAAGAGCAACAGTTTCTTTCCTTTCTTTATGTTAAAGAATCAGTGAAGACTGAGTTAAGAATATCACAGTTAATTGATATTTACTGCTCAAGCAAATACAAATATAAGACTGATCTTGGGCAGTCATCAACTGCTAAACTTTATAGCGATGCAACATATGTAGATTCAATATCCAAATACCAAGTAAGATAAAGCTATCTAATGTGGGGAAGTGTCTGAGATTCTGTACTAGTCCTTGTTAAATTATTACACTGCATTTGTCATTGCTGTTATCCAAGTATAAATATGCTCAAACCTCAGTTTTGGGCTGGACAAAAATTATCAATTAAAACTGTTTTTGCAACTTACTGCAGTGACTTGAGGGTATAAGGCTCTGATGTTTGACTGCTGTAAGGCACCAAGATGGCATGGGAAAATGGTTTGATATCAAAGCTGGGGGGAGGGGGTTGACCCAGGGACCGAGAAGGAGGGTGTCACTCTTGGCCCAGTTCACACAAGTTGAAGAGGGCTCATAGGCTTGTTCACAGTTGACAAAGGACTGGACATGACCCTGGATGCTAATGAGGACAGTCACACATTAAAATGGCGTTCTTTAAACTAGCTTCCCACAGGGGGACATGAGGACACTTCCCAGCCAAGACAGGTGATGAGCAGAAGAAGTACCCAGGTAAGTGACAGGATAGTCCTGGGATCAGCAGGGTGGTGCATGCACCCATAGAAGGCCTTAAATGCCTCTACACTAATGCTCATAGTATGGGGAACAAGCAGGAGGAACTTGCCCTCCTGCAAACTAACACAAATCTGGAGATAGTGGGGCTAACTGAAACCTGGTGAGATTCAACCCACGATACAGGTGAGATAGAATGGAGAGAAAAGGTGGCACTCTACATCAAAGAGCAATACACATTCTCAACAAACAGCACTGGGACAGAGGAGGGGTAGACTGAAGTGCTCTGGGTTAAAATACAAAGGGGTTGGGGGGAAAGGGACTTAGTGGTGGGTATCTACTATTGACCACCCAACCAGGGGGAAGAGCTGGACTGGGAATTCTCAGGTCAGCTTTAGGAGGCAGTTAAGTCAAGGGACATGGTCAACATGGATTACCTAAACTACCCAAATATCTGCTGGGAGGAGCAGTCAGCCAGGTCTGACCACTCACGTAGGTTCCTAGCCAAAATATAGGACCCCTACCTAACCCAGGAGGTGGACAGTCCAAACAGGAGAAATGCCTTGCTGGACCTCGTCCTGGCCACAGGTGATGACCTGCTGAGGGAACTGAAGATTCTCAACCACCTGGGCAATAGCGATCATTGCCTACTGGAATTCACCAGCCAGCGCAGGTTGTCAAAGGCCTGCAGCAAGGCAGCAGCCCTAGACTTCAGGAGGGCCAATTTCAATGAGTTAAGGAGAATAGTAAGGGAGGCACTGAGGTCCCGGAGGGTAGGGGAGATGGGAGTCCAAGAGGGTGGTTGTTCCTTAAGGAGATGATCCTCCGAGCCCAAAGGGTGACAGTCTCAATGTCAGTCAAAGGGGGCAAGAGTGCTCAAAAGCCCCCATGGCTCACCAAAGGCATTCAGGAATGTCTGAAAGCCAAAAAGGAGGTGTACACCAGAAGGAAGGGAGGGGCCATCACTGAGAAGGATTATACCTCCATTGCTCAAGAGAGGCTGTTAGGAAGGCTAAGGTGGAGACAGAACTAGGACTAGCGACCAGGATCAAAGATAACACAAAGTCCTTTTTTAAATACATAGGGAGTAAAAAGAAGGCACCGAGTAATATGGGGCCCCAGCAGGACACACTTGGCAATCTGGTGGTTGCACCAGATGATAAAGCTGACCTCTTTAACAAAATTTTTTGCCTCCATGTTGCTGAGCAGTGACTGGGACATCCCCCTCACTGGGATTCTGGATGGACTCAGGAGAAGCACAGCCAGGCTGATGGGACTGATGGGACTGAACGTGTTCAAATCAGCAGATGCAGATGATCTCCACCCCAGGGTGTTGAGGGAATTGGCAGAGGTCATTGCAGGCCCCCTGGCATGTCTTTACGAGCACTTGTGGTGCTCTGGCCAGGTGCCGGAAGACTGGAAAAGGGCAATTGTGGTCCCCATTTTCAAAAAAAGAATGGAAGGAGGACCCAGGAAACTACGCCTGTTAGTCTTACTTCAGAAGCACATCTGCAAGGGGAGAGTATGCTTAGGGGCAACCAACATGGGTTCATTGGGGCAGGTCCTGTCAGACCAACCTGGTTGCCTTCTACGACCGGGTCACAAAATCCTTAGATGCAGGTGTTGCGGTGGACATAGTCTTTCTGGACTTTAGGAGGGCCTGTGAAACTGTCTCTCATCCCATTCTCATTAAAAAATTAGGTGACTGTGGTGTCAATGATTACACAGTCAGATGGGTCACAAATTGGCTGGACGGCCACACCCTGAGAGTGGTGGTGGATGGGTCATTTTTGACCTGGAGGGATGGGGAAGTAGGGTCCCCCAGGGCTTGGTCCTTGGGCCCGCACTGTTCAACATCTTCATCAGCAACTTGGATGAGGGGGTGAAAAGCACCGTGTTCAAATTTCAGATGACACTGAGATATGGGGAGATGTGGGCATGATAGAAGGGAGGGACAGACTACAACTAGATCTGGAAAGTTTACAGGGGTGGGCGGATGAGAACAGGATGGGTTTCAGTACTGACAAGTGCAAGGTACTACACCTGGGGAGGAATAACCAGAAGGTGGTTCTTCAGCTACAGGCTGGGGAACTCCCTTCTCATCAGCACAGAGGCAGAAAAGGATCTTGGAGTCATTATTCCAAAATGAACATGGGCTGCCAATGTGGGGATGCGGTCAGGAAGGCTAACCGCACCTTGTCCACAGATGCACCATGAGCAGGTCCAAGGAGGTAATCCTCCCCCTCTAAGTGCAACATTGGTCAGGCTGCATTTGGAGTACTGCATCCAGTTCTGGGTGCTGCACTTCAGGAGGGATGTGGACAGCATTGAGAAGCTGGGCAGACCATACAAGGAGAGGCTCTGGGACCTGTACCTGTTTAGCCTTCACAAGAGAAGGCTGAGAGAGGATCTGGTGGCCAACTATAAACTTTCCGGGGGGACTAGAGGGGAACAGGATAGTCATATGTGACAGACTGAGAGAGGGGAAGACAGAATAATTCTGGATGAACTGTTTGGGGCCCTGTTTAGTGATGTTTGCCAGACAGGATGTCCAGCATTCCTCTGCCCTTAGTCCATTTCATATATGATGTGGTCCTCGCAACCTTCTCCCATCTGGAGTCCCAGAATAAGACATGCATGACTCTCTGGATTCTATGAATGACTTGGTTGGGGCGGGGAGGGGTGGAGATCAGTGTAGTATACAGCAACCCTTTGCCACTCCCCTTGCCCCCCAGAAATAATCCTTTTGGAAGGGGAGGGTTGCCATCTTGGAACCAGAAAAACCCAAATCATATACTAAAAGTCAAATACCTACTATAACATATTTTAATTTTATTACAAAAAAAATTGTCATGATTTATGTTTGCATACTGTATACGGAGGGCAATTCCATAATAACTGAAAAATAAAGTCTTACTCTTATATATTGTGTGCGGGGGGTGCCACATGGCACACAGTCCCTGCTGCCCCCACACTGGGCTGGTGGCTGGCAGCATGCAGCTCTGTCCAGCGCTGTGTGTGAGGGTGAGGAATGCACCCTGTCTGGCCCACCTTTAACACAGGGCCTCCACACAGAGTGAGTCAGCTGCCTTCCCTTCTCTCTGCCATGGAGGTCCTGGGACTCTGTTAGGAAGCAGGGGCCAGGAATCCCCTCCACTTCTGGTGGAGTCCCGGGACCTGCACAGCAGGAAGCAGGGAAGGCAGCCAGCTCCACCACAGAGCTAGATAGAAGTGGACCAGGCAGGCTGAGCTCCTCACCCCCATGGTCAGCACTGGCCAGAGCTATCTGCTGCCGGGCACCAGTGTCTGCATGGGATATGAGAACCCGGAGTGTCCTTGCCTGATGCTACTGCCAGCAGTGGGGGCTGTGCATCATGAGGGTGTGTGTGTGGGTGGGGGTTCCCACACCCTCTTCACCCTCTCTCACACCTACACCCTGCCCAGCCAAGCTCTATGCTCCTGCCCCTCCCAGGCACAGGCCATGCATTGCTGCCAACCCCAGCTTCATGCTTCCTGCTCCACCCAGCTGCAGCTCCCCCCGCTCTTGCTCCCACCCCTGCCATTTCCCTATCCATTCCTGGAGAGAAGAAGCCAAGCAGGTCCCCTGAAGGTAACTGCAGCAGTAGTAGCAGCAGCCCCACCTGGAAGCTCCTTCTGGCTGGGCTGGGCCCTTCCACACACAAGGGTGGGAGTAAAGCACAATAGGGTATGTTGCGGGGGGCATATGTGAGTGTGCCTCGCTCCCACCCCTGTGGGCGGAAGGGCTAGGCAGGGTACAATTTGTTGGTGGGTACCCACGGGCTGGATGAAAGTGCCTGGTGGGCCAGATCTGGCCTGTGGACCATATTTTACCTGTCCTTCCCTTACACGTTGTTGTGTAGTTATCACCCCTCTGCAGGACACTGTGTAGCAGCATGTTTCCTGCCAACTCCATGTGCTTTGCTGAGGAATAAGTTGCAGAAATAAAGGTCTGAAGTTAGGATAGATTTCAGCAGCAGACATCTTTTCTTGTTGTTAGCATAGTCCCATCTCACAGCTTTTAATCAAATTACTCATGTCTTTAGGGAACAGTCACAGATCTGCCAGTACTCTTATGGTTCTATTCACAATATGTTGTTGAGAGTTATTAATATTTGGAATGAAGTTTCTGATAAACAAAGAAATTCATCACAAATCTTTTCTTTTACTTCTTTTTGCTGCCACTTTCCCACATCCCTTTTGATTAATAGTGGATAAACAATACATTTATTTTAGCTACATTTTTAGAAATCTTATAAAAAAACCCACCATGCAGTCCACCATTTTAAATTCCTTTGTTGTGCAAATTAGTATTTGAAGGCTCTATTAATGTTGGGATTGTCAACAAAAATTGAAAATATGATGTAAGCTACAATCTAAAGTTGTCTAAGTATTGTCAATTAAAAATTAGTTCACTCCTCCCTTAAAAATTACCTATGTACTTTGGATATAGTGCAGATACTGAACACAGCTACCAGAGAAATATAACAAAACCATGTAAATATTTAACAACTGTAGCCAACAGACTTTGCAAGAGTGTAAATAGTTACCTGGAAGATGGCATAGAGTGGACCCTCAGCAAGTTTGCAGATGACATCAAGCTAGAGGGAGCAGTAGATATATTGGAGGGATTCAAAGGGACCTACACAAATTGGAAGATTGGGCCAAAAGGAATCTCATGAGTTTTGTTAAGGACAAGTGCAAAGTCCTGTAATTAGGACGGAACAATCCCATGCACTGGTACAGGCTGGGGGCTGACTGGCTGGGCAGCAGCTCTGCAGAAAAGGACCTGGAGGTTAAGTGGACAATAAGCTGATTATGAGCCAACAGTGTGCCCTTGTTACCAAGAAGACTAATGGCACACTGGGCTGCATTGGTAGGTGTGTTGCCAGTAGGTCCAGAGAAGTCATTATTCCTCTCTATTCAGTATTAGTGAAGCCACATCTAGAATACTGTGTTCAGTTTTGGGGTCCCCACTACAGAAAGGATGTGGACAAGTTGGAGAGAGTCCAGTGGAGGGTAAACAAAATGCTTCAGGGGCTAGGGAACATGACATATGAGGACATGCTGAGGGAACTTGGCTTATTCAGTCTAGAGAAGAGAAGACTGAGAGGGGATTTAATAGCAGCCTTCAACTACTTGAAGAGGGGTTTGAAAGAGGATGGAGCTAGACAGAATGGTGGCAGATGACAGAATAAGAAGCAACAGTCTTAAGTTGTGCAAGGGAAGTTTAGGTTAGATATTAGAAAGAATTTTCTCACTAGGAGGGTAGTAAAATAGTGAAACGGGTTACCCAGAGAGGTGGTGAATCTCCATCCTTGGAAGTTTTTAAGACCCTGCTAGACAAAGCTTTGGCTGGAATGGGCTGGTTAGGGCTGGTCCTGCTTTGAGCAGGGGTTAGACTAGATAGCCTCCTGAGGTTGGACTAGATTAGGGTCCCTTTCAACCCTAATTTTCTATGCTTTATTAGGCAAAGATCATCCTTTTCTTTTTCCAGCTGTAACCTCCCTAGTTTTCATAATAATCCATGATTCTGTACATATAGTACAACACAGAGATAAGCTGCATTCATGGCATGATTAGCAGAGGTCAGTTTCAAAAGAAAAGCTGACCTAAAATAAATTATTACCAGCACAGGGCCAGACACTTGAAAGAACTTAGTGCCTATAGCAGGGTACTACCAAATTTTACCAAAATTACTTACCCAAATTAGTCATCCGATTTTCATGGAAGCTGAGCACCTTTGGGAACCTGGCCTTTACTGAGGTCTGTAAATGGAAGCCTGGCTCCTTTACAGGTGCTGCAAACAGTAAAATCTTCCCCTATAAGTCCCATATGTGTCCATCAGCCTTGAAGTACTCAATATGGAAAAAACCTACTGAAATCAATAGAAGCATATCTGAAGGATGGACCTTTTCATTGGTCAGTAGCCATAATGGGTGATATCACATCATCTGTAATGCCACTGTTGGGATCTTGAATAATTATTTTTAAGCATACAAAGATACACGTTTCTCCAGTTGAAGGCAGTAGAATCTTTCCTACATTCAATGGTAGGACAGCTAACCAATGTTCAAATAATATTCTACTCAGCTGTCATAATTACTGGATGAGTAACCAAAATCGGATCTATAAAGATATTCTTATCTTTAAAAATACTCATATCAGAAAGAGGCCTGGCTAATATGAAATGATTATGAGTCAGAAACCATTAAAAACATATTTCTAAACTGGGTATAAGTCAGGACACAGTGGGCACGTCTACACATGCTGCTATGGCACCATTGTCACTACGCTGTCATTTAGCACTTCCTTTTAGAAGTATTAAAAGGTGGCACAGTAACAGCCTGTACTACACTGTACACACCACGCATGGATATTTTTAGGCACTCTGCTGCCATAGTGGTACGCTACAATGAGGGAGCTATGTTACAGCATAGCTGCAGTGTCATGTTTTTTTCCCGCGGATGCTACATCGCTGTAGGGAGTTGCTATGGCAACATAGAATCATAGAATCATAGAAGTCGGGTCAGAAGGGACCTTGTAGATCTTCAAGTCCGACCCCCTGCCTGGGCAGGAGAAAAATTGGGTTCAAATGATCCCAGCCAGGTAGGCATCAAGCCTCTTCTTAAAGACCCTCAGGATAGGAGCCAGCACCACTATTCTTGGAAGTTGGTTCCAGATCCTAGCCGCCCTGACTGTGAAGTAGTTCTTACAGATGTCCAATCTAAACCTACTCTCCAACAACTTGTGGTCATTATTCCTTGTTATGCCAGGGGGCCCTATAGAGACATGCCCACAGTAACAAAATGAAATTTGTTGCAGCTGTGCATTCATAGCAAGGTTCTAAAATTTTAGGCTAACAATCTGAGCACTTTTTAGACACTACTGGGAATTTTTGCTGATGCCCTAAGATTCAATCCACTGAAAACTTAAATAAACTTCATTCTTGACCCATCATGAAAAAAATGACCTCCTTCCCTCCTCTTCTTCTCCTGAGTTCCACTTTTCCCAGATAATAATTTTATACTTTCAAAGATCCATGGGAGAATTTTTATATCTTCACTACAGAGCCAGACTCTTTAAAGGTCTCTATTTGCAATTAAATAAATTCTTCAAATAGACAATTGAAATTCTCAACTTTGCCAATTTGATGATGAATGGTTTCCATGGTGATGGACTCACAGCTTTCTGAAAAGGATTGATTCAACTTGATGGATAGGAGGATGAGTACATTTTAGAGTTATCACATTGACCTTTGAGAAGAAGCTGCTACCATGCCGCTAGTATTCAAGTTTAATTTTATAATCAAGACACTGACTATTTTGGCTGCTGTGGGCTCCTTTACTTGCTACACTCTGCCACTGCCATAAAACAAAAGATAATGTATTCTGTCAAGAGAATGAAATAATGCTGCTAGGTAATAGAGTTTGAAATGTTTACAAACCTATAAATGAAAACTGCTCCATTAATATGAATGAATATAATCAAATTCCTTCATGATAATTGCTACATGCATAATATTGCACAACAGAACTATTTTTAGCATATTAGTTACAGGTTTTACAGACTAGGAAAAACAGACTGTTCATAAGCATTAACTTCTGTTATGCAAAAGGATGTTCTTTCCTATCCTTTCATTAGGAGTTCAAGGCCCTATTCTTCAGGCATTTACTAGTGGCTGAATTTCATTTTAAATCAACTGTCTAGTGTAAAACTGATAGAAAACAATGCATTTGCATGTTTTAACTCATACTTGGTATTGAGGATGTTGATCAAGGGCAACCCCATTATGGTGGTGCTGTACCCCATGCACCACCATAATAATCAAGGGATGGGGACATGATAGATACCTCTTTATTTCCTCATGTATAAAACTATTGTTTCTACTGTACCTTCTCAATGTCATAATCCCTAAATTTCATGTTACAAATTTGGGCAAAAAGTTAGTGGAGCCCTGGCTTCATGTTTGCCTGTATTCAATTTAGCTTTGCATGGAGAAAATTATAAATACAACTGATCTAGAGGTTGGTCAGATTGCCACTTTGATTGATAAGGCTACAGACAGACATCACATTTTTCTCAGAATAAAACATTTCATCTAGGGAAAAAGTACAATTGTTTAAACTTCCATGTTGTTTGTCCTGGGATAAATCCTGAAAAGGGTCACAGGATAAAAAGTACAAACAGCTTATCTTGGCACACTACAAATTGCATCTGAATGGTTACCCTGGGATTGCATCATTGAATCAATGGCAGGAAAAGTGGCAGGTATTCAGCCACTTGTTAAATTCTGAATAGACGGGTGATGTGTGTACACATCAATCCCATGATATTTCTCTTCTAGGACAATCAGGCACAAGCTGTCCAGAGACGGATGCAGTGTTCATTCCTAGCCTAAGGGGTACAAGGAGACCAACTGTAATTCAAGTGCCTTATATGCTGCCCCACTGTCCATATCTCACAGATCTGTTCAACCAAATGATTTCCTTTTACATGGGACTTGAAGACGAGTTATAGATTAGTCCAAATCTTTACATGGCAAATACACAAGGGAGGAAAACACATTCATTAATACCATCAAGTGGAAAAAGAAAAAGAAAAAGAGGAAAGACTCTGTACCATGAGAAAAAGAGAATTTTAAAATAAGACAAAATCAAATAAGATATTGGAAGACAATATCTAATTTATGAACTTTAGTTCTCTTCATAAGTTGTAAGGACATGAATAATAGTTTCATGGTTTCATGAATTACTGTATCAGTATAAGACTATCATCTCTTGCTGGGTTATCAGTGTTGGAAACCCCTTTCACCCCAGGATTTCTGGATCTAAAATAACTATTAATGCATGGTCTAAAAGACCTACATCTCCTAGGTAGGTCTGTGCTGTGGAGTCAATGTATTGTGGAGGGGCTGGCTGGGGCACGAGAGTGCTTCAGTGTTGGGCTAGCCAGCAGGGAGCCCCTACACTGAAGCACCCTCATGCCTCAAGCAGCCTCATCGGCATCTATACTGGGTTCAGCTTCATATATACATTGTGGCAGAGTAAATAATGCTACCACAGGATAGGACTTGTGTTTTCAAGTAGCATCCTACAGCCACATTTATTAGTTTACTACAGCCTAAAAGGGCTGCACATGTAGACAATGAGACTGTGGCAGAGTACCTTTGCAGGTGCTCACCATTTGAGGGCTCTCACAGGCTCCAAGGGGAGCTGGTTTTGGAGAAGCAGCAGGGGAAACCATCCCCTGGTACCATTTAAAGGGTGAAGATGTGTGGCAGGGCACTGTGGGTGCCTGTCACTTTAAGACCAGAGCCAAGCAGCTAGCAGGTGCTTGATTGAGGCAGCCATTTTAGATCCCTGGCTACCTATATAAACAGCTCAGTTCCTGGCTGGTCAGTTAGGTAGCAACATTGCTTAGCTGTAAGGCTGAAGCTATTATCCTGGAGGTAGGGGAGGAGCTGTTGGGGATGGCTAGATGACTCCTGGTCTGGGGCTTGACCTAAAACTGCACAAGTGGGTGGCCTGGTGAGGCTCTCATCCTCCAGGAAATGCCAGGCCAGTGATCACCCTGGTGAAAGGCAGGAAGGGGTGCCTTAACCCTAGCTCTCACCTTTGGGTGGGTTTGTGTATCATTGGAGGTAGTTGGGGCCAGGCATGGATGAGGCCACCTGCCCCTGTGAGGGGTGTGAGACCCTGAGGAGGGAGAGTGGGGGCTAGGCATGGCTATGGCCACCTGAGCCCTGCAGGGTGCAAGACTTGAAGAAAAGTTAGTTGCAGCCAGGTATGACTATGGCTACCTAGTCCACTGGGGATGGAAGCCCCATGCCCTGAGTGGGGGTGGGGGGAAGAGATCTGGAGCCCCAAGTGAGGGGGGTGGAGATGAGTAGCACAATGACTTGCTGCTCTGGGGGGGGTAGTGAGAGTCCCTGTGATACCCTGGTATACCAGTCATGATGTCAGAGAAGAATGCCCTGGTGAGGGGTAGTCCCAGGAAGGGGGCAGAGATGAGTCCCAGTGAAGGGGGGGGCGGGGATCAGAGGACTAAGAGCCCTATATATTTATTTATAAAGAGTTGCCCCTGGAAGGGGCCAGAGTAAGCTTAGACCTGGTCAGGTAATTGACTGGCCAGTACCCTGGTGAGGGTCATGGGAGAGGCCCAAAAGATGGTACATCTGCCACCCAAGGAATGGACTAGCTAAGCCTATGGCCTAGGGGCCTGCTCCAAGAGGGAGCAAGGCAGCATAAGTTGTTGATGGATGAAAGAGACCCTGTGAGAGAGGGTGGAGTGTGAGAGGCCCTAGTTAGAGGAGGGTGGTATGAATGTGTGTGTGACTGAAGCCTGCTGGTGCAGCCTAAGCCTGGTCCAGCTGCAGGCCAGGACCACTGTAACATCTGGATACCATCTGTGAGGCATGGGCTGCAGTGTAGGGGAGGTATGGAGCTGCAGATAGCACCCCCTAGCAGAAATGGGCATCATCCCACTTAATTAACATCATATTAATTACCAACAATGTGTGACAGGCAAGTCAGGTTGGTGGCATGCCCATAGGCAAGTGGAGAACCTAGTACTGTGGCTAGGTAGGGAGCCCCACTTTTTCACAGAGACTCTACCATGGAGCTAATTAGGCAATTCCACATCTTTTGTAGACATGCCTGGTAAGTCTGTAGGCAGAGTGATCAACCTGCATGTGACCTAACCCCAGAGTAGGACAGAACACCACTCTCAGCTGATGCAAGTCATAATATTTAAGATCATAGAGTGATTGGTTTGACTACAATTCAGAACTGAAAGTCCTGCCCTGACACACATACACAACCTTCTATGTAAGGGACAGGCAGAATTTGGCCATTTGACCAAAGCAATTTGGAACAAGGAATAATTTATATGTTCTGCAAAGCACCAGAAATTGTAGAAATCAGTAACCACTATTACTCACACTTCCTTTTTTTTTTTTTTTTTTAAATTAAGCCTGTGCGAAAGGAAAAATAGACTACTAGTAATTTCTAATGTATGATTCACCTTCTCTTAACACCTGAAACACTGGTTAGGAAAAGCAGCAGGAAATATGACTGTTTATAACACTTAAGGTAACCACTTGTACAGCAATCAGCTTTTATGAATTCTGTCCTATTTTCTGTGTGGGTTTGTGTGCATGAAGCTGGACTCAAATGCATCAGGCACTGCACTCATGAACACACACTTTTATTTAAAATTGTTATAAGAATTATGGTGAGAAAGTAGCAGTTAATGTGTAAGAAATATGTCAGTGGGTTGGTGCTGAAGAATAAAATCTTGCCTTTATCTAAATCACAAAGAAACAGAAACCATCCAAAATTCCATTAAAAGCCACTCCAACAAACTCGGTCATGATCCTTAAGAAGCAGCACTGGGATTGCAAAAATTGCTAAAGCCCATTTAGACCTTTCAAACTCAGACTCCTATAAAGCATGATAATTGGTGTTGCTGGTTCCAAAACATCACGGGGAGCTGAACAGTTCTTTTTAAAACTTTGCGATAAATGCCAAGTAACAAACTGCAGAGAAAGAAAGGTGGGGGTAAGAGGGAATCCTCACATTGCATAATTCAAGATTATGAGGTACTGTATGTCCCAGACCATAACATTCCCCACCACCACTGATGAATTTGGCAGTGGGCAAAGGGGTAGGTAGGCAAGCACTGGGAGCATGAACATCCTGGGTATGGAGCCATGCTAAAATTTATGTTTCACATAGGAGTTGCACTGATGAGCCATTGAGTTTAACGAGTTCATTGCACATGCACTGCACAAGAGAAGGGATGTGCAATAGCCTCTCCCTGCATTACTGTCCAGGATTCACTAATCATCAGTGGTAATAGCAATGAGACAATACAATTACTCAGTAAGGCTGTTTATATATGATTATGAAATAATAAAGTATCTTGAGTTGCATTTGTTTGTGATCGGCTGCTGCTGATGGTCAACCCACTTTAGGCTTGCAGGAGTTCATTTCTAATAGCTGAAAAAAAGGGGGTAGTAATAGCTGTGGGACTTCGTTTGTGAAGCTGTTAATATATAGCTTATTGCTACCTATGGTAATAGTCCTCATGTTAATGAAAATTTAGCAGACAGGGTAAGGTTAGACAGCCTATTTAAGGTTTGTTTTCACAGATATAAATCTTAAAGTACCTTGGAACCTCAAAGGCTAGAACTAAATTTACTAAAGGGAATTGTCTGTTGTGGATTGAAAAGATTCATAGTCAGAAATATAATCACATAGCAGAGGTAGCATAGATCTTATGAGCAAGGAATTAGAGCAGTTACCTTCCAAGGCTTAGAAATTATTAACTATGAACCTCCTCCCTATCCTCCTGGGCCTCAAGAGCCTCTTTTCCCAGGTGAGCATGGGACGTAATTCCATGAATATTTCAATGACTTCGTATTTTGCATGAGGCATATAAAGATGACTGAGGAGATAGGATATGCAAACCTCTATCCAGGTGAGCTCCAGATCACCAGGTCAGGATGGTAACCATTCTCCCTCTTCCAAGATTTCTAGTAAAATCTAGGGAAGCTACTTCTATTTCCCGCCCCCCCCTTTCTCTTTTTAAAGCTTGGGGAAGGGAGGAAAACATCTAGACCAGCTCTCCTTTTCAGAATGAAATTACCCCCATTCCTCTACCCTACCCCTTACTGGAGATGAGCCTTCCCCTGTGAAGACATCTTAGGGGGTGAATATTGAACAGACAGGGTATAATTAGGCATATTATCCTTATAGATTTTTAAGATAAGAATAGACTATTATGATTGTTTAGTCTTGCATAACACAGGCCATAGTACTTCACCAGTAAAATCTGCATTCGAGGCATAACTGGCTAGTAATGAAGCATGGGCAAAAACAGTGGTCAGAGGTTGTCACTGCCTTTTTTCACCACGTGTGTGTCACAGGGCACTAAGGTGCCTGCTCCTAGAATAGCAGAAACTGCCTGGGGAGAGCCCAAAGAGACAGACAGAAGCCCAGGTGCAGGTTACCAGGGCAACAGGCTAGCGGGCAAATTAGCCTGCATCTGCACCTGCACCTGGTCAGCTAACCAGAGGAGGCAGGGCCCTGGGCCCATATAAACCCCAGGCTGGAACTAGGGAAGGCAGTTCTCTGCTAGCAGCTAAGGGGGAAGGAGCCCTCCTAGAGGAAGTGAAGTGAAGTGAAGTGACTGTAAGTTCTGCTCCTGGTCATGTAAAAGGGCAGAGCACACCTTGAGCAGTTTGAATTATGGTATAGCCTAGGGGCTTGCATTTTGGACTTTTGTTTATAACAAGGGTGGTTTGGGCTGAGGCTATTGGGGAAGGAGGAGGCCTCATTAAGGGGCCCACTACAGTGTGGGGACCCCGGCGCCAGAGAGGGTGCAGTGTTCGGGGGTGAACAGACCCCAGTGCCAGAGGGCCACAGAGAGTCCAGAGTCAGGGTGGGTGCAGAGACTGAGATGGGGCTGCGGAGAACCCAGTGCCGGGGGGCGCAGAGACTGAGATGAGGTTGCAGAGAGCCCCTTGACAATGCGAGGACCAAGTGAAACCAAGGCCTCAGAGGGATGCTGTGTCAATGACATCTGCAAGGCTTGGGGCATGGTAAAGGGGTGGTTTGTAGCTACGCATGTAGCCCATAAGGCTGGGGTTGTCCTGAGAAGTCCATTTTGAAACAGGACCCACAAGGGGTCTGGGAACCCATGGGGTATAGTGGAGGCTATCAGGACTGTGTACAACCAGACTTGAAGGCAGACTCCCTATTTATTTTAATTACATCAAGACATGGTGGATGAGAAAAGAGGGTGCCCATCAGGCCAAATTGGCAGAGTCAAGGGGCCCTAGGGGTAACACAGCCATCCTTGGCACCCTGTCATGGGATGGGGTCCCCAAGAGGCCATTTAAGCAACGATTTCTTGTGGCAAAAAAGGATCTGCCATCATGGGTGGATCTAGGATTCCAAAAACGGGGGTGCATATTATCAAATGTAACAACACACATCTTTCCCTAGTTAAAAAGACATTAGAATCTTCACTAATAAATAGTGGCCTACAGCCATATTATTCAATTTAAGATTGAAGCAAAAATCCTAACTTTATTGGAATGTGCATTAATTATTTCATACATCTTGTATAAAAACCACTACAAACTAGGCAAAATTAATCCAAAAATGTGGTTTCATTAGTCCTGGAGTTGCTGTAGTTACATGTATGTCTCTCTTTCAGATTCACAAAACAAAAATGAAAGTTTCTTAAGTATCTTGACAGTGCTCAATTGAAAGTGACTGTCACACCTGAGCTAATGCTCACCTGAGTTAGTATTTCCACAGCTGAGTTAGTTTTTACTTAGAGATAAAAAAACAGTCTGCAGGTCTGTAGAATGGGATCTACATTATTATGAACAACTAACAGACAGCAGCATTACAGAAATAAGGATAGCTGGAGTAGTGGAACCATTAACGACCATTTAAAAGGAAAGAAGGTCATTAATGCCTATGGAATTAAGAGTTTAGAAGGAATCAAGCAAATTATAATGAGTCATTTAGTCAAACAGTCACAGAATCATGGAAAATTAGGACCTCAGGAGGTCATCTAATCCATTCCCCTATTCAAAGCAGGACCATCCCAACTAGATCGTATCAGTCAAGGCTTTATCTACCTGGGTCTTAAAAACCTCTAAGGATAGAGATTCCACAACTTCTCTGGGTAACCTGTTCCAGTGTTTTACTACCCTCCTAGTAGAAGACTTTTTTCCTAATATCTATCCTAAGCTTCCCTCGCACAACTTCAAATCATTGCTCCTTGTTCTTTCATCTGCCACCACTGAGAACAGTCTAGTTCCATCCCCTTTGTAACCATCCTTCAGGTAGCTGAAGCTACTATCAAATCCCCCCTCAGTCTTCTCCAGACTAAATAACACCTGTTCCCTCAGCCTTTCCTCATAAGTCATGTTTACCAGCCTTCTAGCCATTTTCATTGTTCTCTGATGGACTTTCTCCAAATTGTCCACATCCTTTCTGTAATGAGGGACCCAAAACAGTACTCCAGATGTATCTTTGCCAGTGGTGAAAAGAAGGGAAGAATTATTTCCCTTGATCTGCTGGCAACACTCCTACTAATACAGTCCAGGATGCTTTTAGTCTTCTTCACAACAAGGCCAATATTCAGCTTATTGTCCACTCTAACCCCCAGGTCCTTTTCTACAGAGCTGCTGCTTAGTTAGTTGATCCCCACTCTGTACCAGTGCATGGAATTGTTCCATTCTCAGTGCAGGACTTTGCACTTGCCCTTATTGAACTTCATGGGATTTCTTTGGTCTAGGCCTCCAATTTTTCTAGTTCTCTTTTAATCCTAGCCCTACCCTCCCATATATCTACTACTGCACCCAGTTTGGTATCATCTGAAAACTTGCTGAGGGTGCACATCATCCCATTTTCCAGATCGTTGATGAAGATATTAAATAAAACTGCCCCCAGGACTGACCCCCAGGGCACTTTGGTTGAGATGGCTGCCAACTAGACATCAAGCCATTGATTACTACCCTCTGAGCATGGCAATCCAGCCAGTTTTCTATCCACTTTACAGTCCGTTCATCCAACACATACTTCCTTAGCTTAGTTGACTTATTCTTGCAACTGACTTCCTTACTACTGTCTGAATAGAAGTGCTGCTGCCACTGCTAGGTAGGGCTTTAAACTTTGGGTGGATGAAGAATCAAAGGAGATGCATGTACACCAGTGCACCCTACCCCAAATTTTCCCCTATATGCCATTCCTCCTCATTCCCACAGCATTGAACTACTGTCCATGACTTCTACAACATGCACTGCTACTGCTGCTCTTCCCTCTCCCTGCTTCCACTATCAAAGGTGGGGCTCGAGTTGGAACCACTATAGCAAAGGTGCAGGGCATGGGGGAATGGTGTATTGGCAGTGAGGATGAAGAGCTCCCAACCCTAAGGCAGCACCTGGGGCTCTTGCTTCACTTGCCCATTTATCAATACACAACTGCTCTTCAAGAACCCTTAAACTTCTTTTTAAACCAATACTATATCTTTTAGAAGATTATCCAAGTTTGCAAGTTTGAAAAAATATCCAAACTTGAAAAGACTTCAAAGTTTCTACTATGGGTACATTTAGATCTTCACTGCATTTGGTCAATGACCATGTGGCTTACTTTTAAGTGCGAGATTGCAGATCAGGAGTGGCATGCACAGATATTCGCTAGTCCCAACAGCTGCATGGAGAACGCAGTGTAACTGGGTGGGCAGAGGGGAAGGTGGGACAGTGGTGGGCAGTCTAGCAAGTTTGGGGGGGTGGGTGATGGAATCGGGGGGGGGATGACCAATCTGTGAGGGGGGGTTGGTGGGTCTGCAGGGGTTTTCCTCCCTAGGAATGGGGAGTCAGGGAACTGAAGATAGCCCACTCAAGAGCAGGGGGCGTAGAAAGAGGTTTGAGTTAAGTGGCTGGGCTTTCCCAGTCCTGAGGCTATGCTCCATAAATGTATAGATATTTGATAGACTGGGTTAACCCAAACAAGATCTAAGTTAGTTCATCTACTTGGTCAATGATCATGAAGCTTACTCAGGTGAATTAACTTAGATCAGTCCCACCATTTTTTGGTCTGCTTTATAACCCTTGAATTTCTGTACAGATTGGCATTTAAATTAACCTAACCTTAGTTAGATTGAGCTAACTATAACATCTGTAAGTATCCCATGTGTCTTTTTTCCTCCAGAATTAAAGTCAACAATGGCCCCATGTAGTTTCTTGTAGCATACCATCAAGTCACCTTTTAACTTTCTCTTGTATAAACTAAACTGAGCTTTTCAGTTTAGTGTCCAAGGCATGTTCTCTAGAGCTTGCGTTACTCTCATGGATTTCACTGAAGTTCTTTCCAAAACTGGAAACAGGAACTCAATATTTGTCTCAAGGTTGCATACTAGTGTAGCAAAACCCCCAGTTTTTCATTTTCTTTCTTTTTTTTAATGCATTCCCTCCCCTTCCCCAACCAATTCTGACTTTGTCTCTCCCTCTCTGTTCCCTATAGATAAGTATAAATGAGCTAATACATAGGACAAGTTTCAGCAGTTTATTTTGGTATCAAGTTTTATTTGTTTCGTTTTTTCTCCTTCTTTATATTGTATAATTATTATGTTTATATTTATTTTTACTGTTTTATATTACTGTTTTACTGGTACTATATGATTTAGGCCTACATATGTAAGTTAGCATAAGTCATGTCAAGTTTCCATTTTATTTTTCAAGTCTCCATCCTGTCCCCAGGCCTGGTTGTGTAACCCATGACTCACACCTACCCCTCCTCTGTAACTTGGTTCCTGAATGAATGGGGATGAATGAGGGTGCTTGAGAGACAAGGGCAGTAGATCTAAAAATAGCTCCCTCTGAATGACCAAACCATCAAACCAATACCTGGACCAATGACCCAGCCCTTGGAGCCGCCCTCAGCATTCAAGAAACAAAAGATGAGGCAACCCATCACTGTGCCAAGCTGCAAACGCTCAGTAAGATCACCTGGAGCCCTCTGGAACAGGACTGACCTTGCCTAGACTGGCCCTCCCCATAGGAGATCAGAGGTAGTCTGCCCCATAACTGAACTGAACAGGTTCAGGTCCCTTGCTGAGTGACCTGAACCTGTTCAGTCTCCAAAAGAGAAGGCTGAGGGGGATCTGGTGGCCTGTTATAAAGTAGTCAGGGGGGGACCAGTAGGCATTGGGGGAGTCCCTGTTTCCCCGAGCACTGCCAGGAGTGACCAGGAATAATGGTCACAAGCTGGCGGAGGGTAGATTTAGGCTGGATATCAGGAGGTGCTACTTCATGGTCAGGGCGGCTAGGATCTGGAACCAACTTCCAAGAGTAGTCGTGCAGGCTCCTACCCTGGGGGTTTTTAAGAGGAGGCTAGATGAACACCTTGCTGGGGTCGTTTGACCCCAGTACTCTTTCCTGCCATGGCAGGGTGGTTGGATTAGATGATCTACTCGGGTCCCTTCCGACCCTAGAAACTATGAAACTATAAAAGGGGTAGTGAAGACTGACTCCTTGGGATGCCCTCTCCATCTGGACTAGCACCATGCCACACCGCCTATCCACTCGGAGGCCCTGCTGGCGAACCCCCTCTGGACAACACCTACTATACAAGGACCGCTTTCTGGCCTGGATAGGTTGCTATCACCCCACCCCGTCTTCAACCAAGGACTTGGACTCTGCTTCTCTTCCCTACCTGGACTCCAACCCTTCCACTGACTCTCTTTCTCCTGCTGCTATTGTGAGTGCTTGTGTGTGTGTATGAACCAATAACTTCATGGGGCTGTGCAGTGTGTTTTCTGTTCAATAAAACTGTTATTTGGACCCCTAAATTAGGTTTTACTTTACTATGGTTTGGCCCTGCTCCAATCTGTGCTCCTTGCCCCTCTAACTTCTGTCTAATTTCTCCCTCTCCTGCTTCTGGCTTACTGCCGCCTCCAACACCTATCTTGAGCTCCTCTCTGCCTCCAAACCCCGTGTTTCTTTGACACTGTCTTATCCCCACTGACTTCTCCTTTCCCCCTGAGCAACCAGGTTTATGCCTCAGTTTCTTTCCTGGCTGTCTCCTTCTTGCCACCACTTATCTGTTCCCCCTCCCCGCAATATCTCAGCTGTCTGCCTCATTTTCCAGCCCCAGTCTACCTTAAGTAAACCCAAGCCTCAGTTCCTCAGCCAGCTTCTCTGTAGTCCACTGGTTCTAATTGTGGTTCTGGGAACTTTCATTCCCTACACTTTAACTCTCTCTCTCTCTCACCTGAACCTTCCCCCAAGTATCCCAGGTCCCAGGTACACCAAGCACACACATACACACTGTACCACCCAAGTTAGGAACTTAGCTGTGTGTATATGTAGGTGGATTGTGTGTGAACTGGTGAGTGTGTGTGTATGTGTATATGTATATATATGGTACTGTGTGCATGATATACGGATTAGTGATCTCTGTCTAACTTTTGGGGTGTATAGTGTATGTGCTTGAATTGGTGATAGGTATGCATGTGCCTAGGCTGGTTTGGATGCATATGTGCCTGGGCTGGTAGAGTGTGTGTGTGTGTGTGTGTGTGTGTGTGTGTGTGTATACGCACCTAATTGATTTGTGTGTTTGTATATGTGCAATTGTGTCACACCCTCCTGTCTAACAGCTCAATATTGAGATCCTGAGAGTTGGCCTGACCCCACAGGGCAACACTAGGGGTGTGCAAAATGGGCTGTATTCAATTTGGATTCAGCCTGAATTGGGGACAGTGATTTGATTTGTTGATTTGAATCATTGTCCCTGATTCGATTCAGCCAAATCCAAATCTGAAGATTCAATGCTGATTCAGAGAATCAACAATACAGCTATAAACACAGTTTTAAATGTTTCTTCTACATACCTCGAGGTACTGGGCACAGCTTGTGAATGGTGCGATGGTGGGGCACATAGAGTGTCCCACAAGAGCACAGGAGAGCCCCCTGCATGCTCAGCAGTGAACCTGGAAGTAGACTGGAAGTATGTCCAGTCCACTTCTGGTTCTGCCAGGGAGCACACTGGGCCCCCCATGTGCCCTTGGGTCGGCAATCAGCCATGGAGGGACTCTGGGTGTCCACCCCAGACCCAGGAGGCACCAGTTGCTGAGCCAGGGGAGTGGAGGCGGGGCCCCTATCATGCTCCCCAGCAGACCTGGAAGTGGACTGGAAGTGCTTCTGGTCCACTTCCAGGCCTGCTGCCGAGAGTGCTGGGGAGCCCCCCATGCTCCTGTGTGATGTTCCATCTGCTCCAGCATCTCAGCATTCATGAGCCACTTGGTACCTTGAGGTATGTAGAAAAAACATTTAAGTCTGTGTCTATGTCCGAATCACAGATTCCCTCCAAATTGATTCAGAGGGTTCAGATTGAATTTGGAGAGATTAAAGGGTCTCCTGATTTGATTCAGAATTCTGATCAAATCGGAGATTCAACAACCAAATTGGGTCAAATCTCGACCAAATCGAATCAGGAACCAAAACTCCACACAGCCTCACTGCATACAGAGGAAATAACACTCCACTATGCCTATACTTACTTGCTGTTATTCTGCTTATACTCTGCCAGAGTGGTGCTCACCTTGCTATCTCCAGAATCTCAGTAGGGTTGAATTCATTACATTTATCTACTATAAATCCTTTTCAGCATCACTGCATCCCAGAATCTGGTCCCTTGTCTTATAAACATAACCTACGTTTTTTGGTTCCTGGATGCATGAAGTTGTATTTGGCTGCAGTAAAATGCAGGTTGTTTGCCTTCCAGACCAGTGATAATCACTTGTATGGATGACCTATCCCCATCTTTATTTGCCACTCTATCAACTTTTGTCATCTATAATTTAACCACTAATGTTTTTATATTATTTTTTAGTCATTGTCAAAGATATTTAATACTAAAATTATTTTTTCCGAGGCTCCTGTATTAAAACAACATTAACTGAGTATTCTCCATTTACAATTAGACTTTGCAATTTATTAGTTAACTAGATCTTGAGCTATTTAATAGAAAGTACACTTGATTTTATCTAAGAACTCAGAATTTCAGAGTTTTATACTAATTAATAAAATATGAATCCAGCTCAGAGTTTTCCAGGTCTAAGTTGCTCAAGAATATTATGCTGTCTTCTTGACAGTGAGATCTGATAAAAAATTGTTACCATTGACTTGTACTTGATTTGAACTTGTGGCCTCAAACTCTATAGTTTACTACAACTTTCCTTTGTTGAACTCTTCAGTTTCTCTTGATGATTTTCCCATATGGCATGGTTATTACTTCCATACTTCTGGGATCTTCTTTGTTATTTCTCAAAAACTTTTACTGCTTAATTTTAATGCTATTCTCCTCCAAATTCCTAGAATGAACAAATGAATTGAGGGGGAGTCATCCTTTGTGAAATATATATTTGGTATCTGACAAATATAATGAACACAGGTAAACAACAGATTATCTGATCCACATTCAATAAACAAAATGAATATTTTGGTCACCCATCCACATTTAGGAAGTCCAAGTATTTCCATTACACCTCTGAATGTAATATATCGGTAGCTGTCAGTACTTCTGTCTTTCATGCATTAGGTTGTCATGTATTGGAGGAAAAAAAAAGATGAGAATTTTTTGGAAGTAGGGGCAGTGGTGAAATCTTTGGAATTTTATTTTTTCAGATAACTTGCACTGTTTTATTATGTATTTGAAAAATCAGGTCTTCTGTTTAGAGGACAGGATTCAGCATGTAACACTATATCTGAATAGAAGTAAGGGTAAAAAGGTAAAAAGCAAGCCTGGGTAAGGGGCAGCTCATGGCAAGGGACTGTATGCACTCCAGTTAGGGCAAGATATAATTCCTTGTACCATTTGACAACTTCCATGCTGGCTGATTAAGTGACATTCATGACCAGTGATGAGAATCCTGTCTAACCCACCTAAACCAAAAGGATATTTGGGCAAGACAGTGTGTCAAAATCATGATGGGAGGAAAAAAAACAGTACAAGTAGAGAAGTGTAAACTAATTCAAAACTCCTACAAGATCCATGATTCCTCAGAAAATATCACTAATGAAATAACCTCTGTATCTGGCCCAAGGACCTATGTGAAGAGGGCTGAAATTAACTTATTGGGAAGTAGGGCAGAGAATATAAGGGACTCTATGTAGTTTGTTACATGCTATGTAATTTGGAATGAGGTAAGGCATATTAATTTCAGTTTCTTTTCATTTACTTCTTAATTGCACCCCTTTTGTTTGTTATTCTATAAAAACTGCTGTGCTTCCATGCTCCTAACTAAGAGAAGAAATCTGGTGCAGGTGGAATGTGCAGCAGGCAGAGATTGAATTAAATACTCCTTCTTTCTTCTGTAGTATGGCATATTAGTTCCTCCATGTAACACTGAAATGTCTGTGGAAGATAAAAAATGCCACACTAATAAGTCAGAGAAATCCCTTGTCACATTGTGAATGCACACAGTGTTGTCCTGCCTTTCAAAAGAGACATGAAACTCTCTATTGCCATTCCACATAAAATATGGTAACACTAGGTAATTTAGCTCTTGAGATATTTCATCAGCAAGAAAGGTTTTTGAGACAGAGGGGCAGATAACCCAACTGCATTCATTCACATTTACTACTTGCTTTGTTGGATACATAAATCATGGATTCAAAAGAAGAACCAAATTAGTGCTAACTTTTTCCCTGAGCTTTAAGTACCTAATCCTCAATGCCATTCCTGAAATGAAAAAATGTTAGAGTTTAGCCATTATTTATTTGCATGGAGATTTTTTTCCCCAAACACCAACATGTCCTAGTGTTTAAAAACAAGGAAATACATTTATTATGCTGTTACTTCTGCTCTTAAGAACAGGGAACAGTTTTCTCTTCCCTAAATGTAGCCTCACTTTTCTTTTTAAGGTGTTGTTTTTATTAGAACATGGTAGCAACAAAGAAGTAAATTGTAAACATTTATCATCTAAACATTGCATTTATTGATTTTCTCATATACAGCACTTTGGGTATGTAGTGATATATGTTAGTACCAATGCAAAACGAGAGGTTATAACAGTTCACTGATTATGGATCATCCCCCCAAGAGAGCAAGAAAACTCAGTAACAAAGTGGCCAAGTTGGACATTACCCATTTATTGTGTTTTAAGTGCACTTGGTGAACCTTAAACACTGAGAGCCTATTTCACCCCGGCATAATTTCCCCAGTCAGCAGAGTTACACCAACAATTAATTTGGCTCTCAGGGCTTATGTTTGCCTGTTTGCACACGTCTTACTTTATCAAAAACTTTCTTTTTTAACTATGAAGTACATTGTATACTTTCTAAATGATTAAGTAAATAACTGCTCAAATGATCCAGGCATCCTTCATACAATGAATAGAAATAAAACTTTATGCAGTCATTTTCTTATAGTTTTATTCTGGTGAGCTGTTACTTAGCCATTCTATGGAAGGGTGGAAATTCCATGACTTTTACTCATGGTATAATGACCAAAGAGAATCACAACCCTGTATTTTGTCAGGGTACGTGACAATAACAGGGAGCAGAAGATGGCATGGAGGGGCAGAAATAGCATAAGTATTGTTTTATGGATGGAAGTAGGCTGTATTCCTTAAAGCATTCTTCTCTGTGCATGTGAGACTCAGAATGTCTTTGGTTCTTCCCTCAGTTAAGTAAAGATGGTCAAAACCCCCCAGATGGAATCAATCCAATCTTTGCAGGCTTCTCTAAACTGCATAGATTGGACTGATAATGAATGAAACCCGTGTTCACTCTTCAGTTTGGGAAGGCAGGCGTATGCCTGCAGTGACCCAGGTTAGAAGGCAGGGAGTGCTCAAACACACTTCCCAGCCTGCCAGCCATTGCTGAGCCCAGTTGAGTGGGATCATCCTGATTTCCTGCCTGGCACACTCTCCCAAACCCCTCCTGTCCCCCTATTGGAGGGGAGGGGAAGGAGCCCCCTGTCCTGATGCCAGCCTCCACCCTGAGCCAGGAGTCTGCCCACCCAGCTGGGGTGATTTTCCCTCTCCACCCCACACAGATAGTTTGGCTGCTCAGCCCTGCACCCTGAGAGTCTCTGAGCCACAGTCTGAAGGAGTCCTCCATCCTGGTGTTGGCCCCCTCAAGCCAGGCATTTGTCAATGTTGGGCTAGTCCCATATCTTGGTGGGGAGCGGTTCTCAGACCAGGGTGAGGGAAATCCCACCAAGATGTGGGGCTTCCCCCATGTGAGCTGATACCTGGGTTGGGGGGCCAGCACCAGGACAGGGGAATCCTTCTTCCTGTGGCCCAGAAATTAGCAGGGGGCAGGGCTGAGCAGCCATCCTATCCCAACTCCCCATTCGAGTTACCTTGCACCATCACGATGCTATGTGGCTTCCCACTAACCTTCTCTTACAAGGTGGGAAGGTTAGCTTTCTCCAGACACAAGCTGAACAGCAGAGGTTTGCTGCCTCAACTCTGTGACAGCTTGGGGAGGCCCAGCCCAGTTCAGTTGGGAGAGGATCTGAGTTGGGAGGGGACCTGAGACAGAAGTTCAATAGACCAGTATTATCTAAACCGATTAAACCTGATACTACATCCATCCAGGTCTATCTAAAACTAGGTTTGGTCATTTTGAAACTGCTCTATGTGCAGTGAACTTCTCTTTTGTTACAAGTTTAGATCAGTTTCCAATAACTTATACCAGTTTACATGTCATTTTTCTCCGTAGCCCTAGAGATGGGGTTGTTTACATCTACCTCTTGCCATGGACAGTGTCAAACAGACACAATGTATTCCTGAGTGTTTCTGGTTAAAAAAAATGTATTCTAACTTCAGATCTTACTTCCTTCAGCATAATAATGTTAGGATATTAGGTGTTTAATTATCCAGTTGTATCTGACTTTCACTTCAGATACACAAAAAAACCCCCTGACTTTTCCAAAATGCAGATTGTCAATGTCATTCCAAATGAACCCTACTAAGACAGCTTTGCTAACAAATGTCAAAAACTGGTGAAAGGGTGGCAGTAGAAAGTGAAGTCAAACTTCTGTATTTACTGGCATGTAACTTGTTTTATTATACAGTATGCAATACTGAACAATATGAAAGAAAAGACAGAAAATATAAAAGTAGGTTAGCAGACTGCTCACAATTTGTTGTTGTCAAGGCAAACTGACATTTTTCAATGGCTGTCATCCTGTCGGCTACTTATATTTTTCCTCTCTATATATCATGAAGCATGCACTTCATCACCTTTAAGATGCCTCAGGCTTTATGAGAGATTACTGGAAGGTGTATTTAGCTTCCATATTTACATTATAAAAAAAATTATTGGGGATGAACAACCCATTTGGAGAAAATATCCCTGTCTTTCATCTTTCATTCATTCTTTACACTGCACAAAACAGGTCTGATTATCAGTGATGCTGAGTATTTTATAGCTCTTATTGACGTTGGTCAGTACCTGGCAGTTCTGGAACTTGGGTCTAGATTGTTGTTTCAAGTTCTAAGAAACTCAATTACCTTTAAAAATGTGTGTTGTTGCTTATGTCCAGAACTGGAAAAATAAAATAAAATTCTCACCTAAGATAAATCAACATAGTTCTATCAAACCTGATTTACATCAGTTGGGGATCTGACCCCCAAAATGCCATGCCTGCTGCCTTTTTGACCAAATTGACAGGTGTAGCAGGAGGGGATCTTATGCCGTTTAACATGTTTCATTAAAAAAAAATCAAAATGTTCATACTTTAAAAACAAACAAACTATGATTTCCTGGTGGAGCCACCAGAATGATTCAAAAGGCAAAGCATCTGTGTTTTGGAACATGTGAATATAAGCTGAAAAAGAGCCTGATGAATATGCCCTTGAATCTCTGAAAGGACATCAGATTTGATTGACCAAAACTAGCATATGGAGCTCACAGGCAAGTCAAATGTCTGGACTAGAATTTCTACTTCTACCCATGAGCAAAGAACAGGAGATGGACAGAAAAATGAGAAATCTCTTGGGAATTTACATTCTTTTGTGCAGGTCTATTTGATAAGTGTCTGACTTCCATGCTGATCCCATATACATTCAAAGAATCTCATTTCTAAAGGCAGGAGAGAAACTCTTGTCAGTTCATGGAGATCATTTGTACAGCCATTAATTCATAGCTTACTGCTGCCTTTAGTAATTGGTTTTCATTGTAATGAAAACCAATCTCAGATATTTTTGTCTTTACAAAAATACACTGTAAAATGCCTCTGAAAGCTAAAAAGCTCATCCTAAATTTACTAAAAGGAATCGTCTATGGTGAGCAATATAGCATAGAGTCAGAATTATAGACACATAGAGCACATTTACACTTGCTGATTTAAGGCCCATTAGCTCTTTTTAAGGCACAGTAAGGTCATGGGTCTACACATGCCCACCCTTAATGTGCCTTAAAAATAGTGGTTTTAGGCTATTCATGCCTAAATTTGATACCTACAAAAGCAAAGGTATTTATCAAATTCATGCATGGACAGCTAAAGCATTGTTATGCATGTATAGATGCTCTAAGGTTCATTAATGCTGTGTATGTTGACTGATTTGGGACTAACTTTAGTCCCAGTTAAGTCTGCACACTGTGTTAATGTGCCTTATTGCATGCATATGTAGACGCACGTCTAAATTGCCTTAATGTGCATTAGGCAGATTTGCATTCAGTTTAGGTGTGCATAAAAGCATGTGTAGACATACCCATAGTGAAGAAAAAGAGAAAACTTTTCTAGGGGGAGAAAGTGAGGCATAACCTACTGAAGATAGGCAAATTAACTGATATTCAGCTATGGTGCCCTGATATTTAGACGCTAGATGAACTTAATAAGTAAAGCTTAAAATATTAGGTACAATTGCCACTTCCTCTTCATCTTTATGGATCCAAAGAACTTCTCTCCCTTTTACAAATCTGCATTTTTCCCTTCAGAGAGTAAAACATACTCACTGTCTTACACTTATACCTTCCATTCATCTTTTTTTAATTGGGGGAGAGCATTTGGCAACAGTCAAATATATCCAGAGTATAGGGAAAAATCCATCTTAAAGTTGCATATGAAAACTGTATTGATTTACATAGATCATTAGATATTTAGTCAGCTTACAGCATTTTATCTGTAAGCCTGAGACTGTGCATATGCCAAAATCTAACCATACAATGTCATAGCTGCAAGTTTACCAGATCATGTTGAACTTTAGTATTTAATGTATAAATATCATTTTGTATACTCTCTCTTCATCCTGGCTCTTTCATATCTTTTTCAAAGAAACTAGAGTCCCCAGTCAATAATGGCATGTTTTATTGTAGCCAGCATCCACACACACACACACACACAAAAAACCCTAAGAAAAGGAAAAAAAGAAAACCTTTCTAAATAAATTAGCAGTCAGTGTTAAACGTTTAATGGCATGATATAATATATCTCCTTATTTGGTTTGGGTCCCTCCTTCTACTCTTCTAAAAACCAGTCAGCTGAAATGAGATCTACATAGTATACCTACTACCTGACTTACAATTGCTTGTGTTTGTCAGTAAATTCTGAAATAAGAACTTTTTGCTCCAAGAAGCTAAATCAATATCACTGCTGGCATCACATCAAAATTCATCAAGTTACAAGTAAAACAGCTTATTTTGGTTTCTGTTCTACACTTCACCTTTGAGGAAGAGACTGCTTAAGTGAAATGCAACAAAAATCACCATCTACTTGTCTTTGAAATGTGAACCTTGACTTTCCTAGTGGTGAAAGGCAACAGTTAACTTAGGTGGAATGATAATCCTTCCACATAGGCACATTTAACTGTCCTGTTAGCTCAAAGAAATTGAGAAGAACTAGATCTAGTTAGTGGGTTAATCCCTTGGCTTCATTTGAGAAACTTTCCAGAAGCAGTACAAGCAGATCTCCAGACTTTCTGCTTACTTCCGCAAAAGAGATGTCTTCCTCCAACTCCTCTACCCCTTAAAAAAACCAAACCAAACCCCTCCTGCATCAGCAGGCACACCTTTTAATGAGATAGTCTTAGAGTTCTCCCTAATTCAGATTCAGTTTCCTTCAAATACAGCCTCTTCATTTTGCCTCTGGTCAGTCACAGTGCTGGCAAACAGAAAGTACTCTATGAACACTGCCCAGTAAATTGATGATCGGACTTGATGATCTATTTAAGTCCCTTCTGACCCTACAAATATGAACAGCTGAAGTGCAGGATTTGTGTTGAACCTTCTCCCATACCTTCAGCTGGCTTCTCATTGCTGCGGGAAACAGCAGACACCACCCTGCAGGCATTGGCACCAGCTGCTTTGGTCTCACCAGTGAGTTATGGCTGTAAGCACTACAGCTGTTAGATTAACATTGGGAATTGTGGCCTTATATTATACAGGTCACATACACTACTATAACCAAGTAAGGGGAATTAGCAGACTTTTTTATATAAACTTCTTAAGCAAAATAAACCCTGGGGCCTCTATTCAGGTTGCCTCCGAATTCCTGTCCTATACAACAAAATACCCTCTTAATCCCAATGCAGTGAAGTTTCACAGTCATTTAAAACATACATAAAACAATGTTTCTTCCACAAGGGGCACAGTTTTTAAATGATATATAAAATGTCAAACTATAGAGGGAAAACATTTTTGTAGGGTATATCTTCTGTAGGTTCCCCTAGTCTCTCTTCTCTTTCTGTGTTTATTTTCTAGATTGTAAGCTCTTTAGGGAAAGGATTATTTTGATATCTGCATTATGCAAGGTCAAAAATATTTTAAGTGCAGAACAATTAAACAAACAGTAGTCAGTCATAACCATAAACATTACAATAGTATGTAAGAATAATACCTAGAGTTGCTAAAGTCTGTGGCTCATCACTGATTTGACTCTAAAGAATGTTATACCTTGCAGTAACACTGTTTTGTTTGTTTGTTTGTTTGTTTTTTAACCAAGATCCTAATGGTGAATAAGTATTGATCCCACTAATATGCACTGTGATAACATAACCTTAGGTTCATTTAATGGGGATGGGCGGTGAAGTTAAATCTCCTTATTCACTCTCAATTAGATACAGGTGTATGTGAGGCATATCAGATCGTAAAGTTGATAAACAGCAATAATATTTCCCCTAAACAGTGGATATATTATTTATTATATGAATTTGCCTTTAAAGGTACAGGCAGGGGGGGAAACCCAATTTCAGAGAGCAGCTTCCTAATCCTTGGCCTGGACCTTTACTGCTACCAGACACATTTGGAAAAGGCACCCTGCAAGCTTTGCTGACAGCTTTGCATGGGGAGCCCAGGACTGGGGGGTGGGTGCAAGTTTATAGGCCATGCTGGAGGTGGGGAGGGAGAACAGAACATAGATACCATGGGTTCAAATAAGAACACGATACAAACCAGCCAGAAGTATGTTACACATTTAACAAGTAACATCTGTATCATTGGTTTGCTATTTTACAAATGATAAATTGATTGCACATGTGGTATGTTATGCTTTAATCATATGATCCAAGTAACATTTAACATGGGCCTGTGAGTCATCCTTTTTCTGCTGTAAACAGGTAGCACATTGCATAGGTACCAAGAGCAAAATGAAGCTTGCATTTTAATTTTGGCTATCCCTAGCTTTTGAAAGCTTGATTTTCAAACCTTCAGATGTTCTATTAACATACATTGAATGTGCAATAATCCTTATTATGCTCTGCCCTTTTCATTTATACTGCTGGTAATGCCAAATAATCGTCTATCCAAAACACTAAGTAGTTATGACATCTATCAAGAAAATAGCCAGAAGAATAAAATAAGTAGCAGGTTTCCCCTAATCTGCAGAATCTCTTCAAGCAAAAGAAATAAGGCCCAGCCTATACCCTTGTGCACAGCTCTTCTACCCTTAAACAAGAAAATTAATAAATGGACTTTACAAATATTTACAAACCTTCTCTGCCTAATTTCACCCTCAGTACAGGGGGGCAATATCCCCCTAACCAGATCAGAACATTTTTCCCAGTTTGGTGAATACCTTTATTCACATGGAAAATAAATGAGTGATCAAGCTGGACTCTTTTTCTGATACAAAACGTGAAGGCATTGCACGGCCTATTCAATGTGAAAAAGTGAGAATCTTTCTAGCTTGGATAGATTATATGAGGTTAGGGTCACTGCTCAATGTAAGACCTTTGGTGGTGATCTAGATGAAGTTTTGACAGGTGAATTTCTCACACTGCTTGACCCTGCCAGTTTTGTTGTATGGCATAATTTGCCTTTGAATGCTGCACAGAGAGCAATTATGCTGCTGTTAAATATCATCTACAGGAGATGATCTACAAAAAAAATCCATTGCATTTTTAATGAAAGGGATAAAGTTATGAAGCAAATATATTATTGGAATATATTTGAGAGAGGACAGTGCAGGAAGCACCCAAGGGCTTAGAGGAAGCTCATGGATAACAATAACAGCCAGAATGCAATAGCTGCTGCTAACTGGGTTCTTGAGCTGGATTTCCCTCTTCTGGTTCAGAGAGCTGCAAACTCTAACCAGTGACAAGAAAGGCTGTGGTGCCTCAGTCACTTTTTGGTGAGCAAGTAACACATTTACTAGTGCCTTCCTTCAGTGATTGCCTCAGAAGCAGAGAATTTCTATCTGTGGTAGCATGAGTGACTGGTGGCTCCAGAATCTGGGGGGGGCATCTGTTGAAGCCACTGATGGCAGTGATCCTGTCAGGGGGGCACCAGCCTTCTCTTGTGAAGGCTGAACAGGTTTAGGTCCCACAGTCTTTCTATGTAGGGTCTGCCCTGTAGTCCCCGGATCATGCGGGTGGCCCTCCTCTGGACCCTTTCAATGTTGTCCACATCCCTCCTGAAATGGGGCACACAGAAATGGATGCAGTACTCCAGCTGTGGCCTGACCAGTGTCGCATAGAGAGGGAGGATCACCTCCCTGGCTGTATTTGAGATGCACCTGTGGATGCACGACAAGGTCCGGTTAGTCCTGCCAACCATGACCTCGCATTGTCGGCCCCTGTTCATCTTGGAGTCAATAATGACTCCAAGATCCCTCTCTGCCTCCGTGCTCTCAAGAAGGGAGTTTCCCATTCTATAAGTGTGCTGCTGGTTTCTAGTGCCTAAGTGCAGCACCCTGCACTTGTCAGTATTGAAACGCATACTGTTTATGTCAGCCCACTCCTGTAACCTATCCAGGTCTTGTTGCAGTCTTTCCCTCTCTACTAGTGTGCTCACCTTACCCCAAATTTTGGTATCATCAGCGAATTTAAACAGGTTGCAATTCACCCCATTGTCCAAATCACTGATGAAGAAATTGAACAGCGCAGGCCCCAGGACCGAGCCCTGGGGGACTCCGCTTCCCCCCAGCTCGAATTTGACCCATCCACCACCACTCCTTGAGTACGACCCTTGAGCCAATCTGCAATCCACCTGACTGTGTAGGCATCAGTGCCACAGTCGCCTAATTTTTTAATGAGGATGGGGTGGGAGACAGTGTCAAAGGCCTTGCTGAAGTCTAGAAAGACTATGTCCACGGTGACACCTGCATCTAATGCTTTTGTGACTTGATCGTAAAAGGCAATCAGGTTGGTCTGACATGACCTGCCCCTAATGAAACCGTGCTGGTTGCCCTTGAGCATCATCCCTGAAGCTGGCCCATCACAGATGTGCTCCTTGAGGATCTTCTCAAAGAGTTTCCCAAGGATAGAGGTAAGACTGACAGGGCTATAGTTGCCCGGGTCCTCTCTCTTCCCTTTTTTGAAGATGGGGACCATGTTAGCTATCTTCCAGTCATCTGGCATCTGGCTGGAGCACCACAAGTGCTTGTAAAGCCGTGCCAAGGGCCCTGCAATAACCCCAGCTAGCTCCCTCAACACCGTGGGGTGGAGAGCATCTGGACCTGCTAACTTGTAGATGTCCAGCCCCTCCAGAAGCTCTCTAAGCCGGTCCTGCCCAACCTGAGGTCTGGAGGCATTCCCCTTGAGTCCATCTGGCATCCCAGCGGGGAAGTCCCGGTCCCTCCACAAGAAAACGGACATGAAAAATTGGTTAAAGAGTTCCACTTTCTCCTCTGGCACAAGCACCAGATTGCCCAGCGTACTTTGCAGGGGCCCTACATTACCCGCTGCCTTCTTCATCCTCCCTATGTATTTGAAAAAGGACTTTTTATTATTCTTGATCTTGGATGCTATTCCTAGCTCTATGTCCGCCTTAGCTTTCCTGACAGCCGCCCTACAGGCCCGAGCAGGGGAGGTATACTCCTCTTTGGAGATAGCACCCCCCTTCCACCAGGTGTATGCCGCCTTTTTGGCAAGCAGGCATTCCCAGACATCCTTGGTGAGTCAGAGGGGCTTTCGGGCACTCTTGCCCCCCTTGCATCTTGTTGGAATGGTCTCCCCTTGGGCCCTGAGTATCGTTTCCTTAAGGAACGACCACTCGTCCTGGACACTGAGTTCCCCTGCCCTCAAGGAACCCAGTGTCTCACCCACTAGTCTCCTCAGCTTGTTGAAGTTGGCCCTCCTAAAGTCTAGGGCTACCGTCTTGCTGCAGGCCCTTGACACCCTGCGCTGGATGGTAAATTCCAGCAAGCAATGATCGCTATCGCCCAGGTAGTCAAGAACCTGGAGGCCCCTTACCAGGTCATCGCCTGTGGCCAGGACCAGGTCCAACAGGACGTTTCCTCTGGTGGGACCGTGCACCTCCTGGATTAAGTGGAGGTCCTGTATCTCAGCTAGGAACCTCCTGGCTGACTTTTCCTCCCAGCAGAAGTCCGGGTAATTAAAATCACCCATGACAACTACATCCCTTGCCTTAAGTACCTCTGCAAGTTGGCCCGAAAATTCCCAGTCCAGCTCCTCCCCTTGGTTGGGGGGTCTGCAGTAGACCCCCACCGTCAAATCGCTCTTCCCATGGTCCCCTTGAGTCTTAACCCAGAGCACCTCAGCCTGATCTTCCTCTGACCCCATTCTGATGGCAGAGGATGTGTAGTGCTCCTTGACATAGAGTGCCACACCCCCACCTTTCCTTCCTTCTCTATCCTGCCTGTAAAGCCTATAGCCCCTAATGCTAACTGCCCAGTCATGGGATGAATCCCCCCATGTTTCTGTTAGCCCTATGACATCTGGGTTTGAACTAGTTATTTTGAGGGCGAGTTCCTCCTGTTTATTCCCCATACTGTGAGCATTGGTATATAGGCATTTAAGGCCTTGCAAGACTGTGTTGCCACCCCCCATTTAGGGAGATGGTCTGCACCCCCGTTTCTTACCTTAGCACTCCTTGCCTTTGTCACCTGTCATGCTCGGATGGTGTCTCCTCGTCTTCCTGCAGCCCTCTCCCCCGGCGAGGCTAGTTTAAAGCTCGCTGTATGAGATCAGCCAACCTGGAAGAGAATAGAGGTGAGTTTCGCAGATGACACTAAACTCTTGGGTATAGTTAACACACTGAAGGGCAGGAAGCAAATTCAGGCAGATTTGGGTGGACTGGGTGTCCAGGAGTTACCCAGACTAGGAGGCTCTGGGAAGCCCCTTTGCCCCAGACGCAGGGGGTGGAGCGGATGCTTACCCAATCCAGGTACCTGGATGAGGCGGCATGGTTAAAAGACAGCCCAGGATCAGACCCAGACCAGGGAGCAACGGGACCAGAAGTGCCAGGATGGATGCTAGTGACCAGCAAAGGAGAGGTGGTGTGGATCCATGCCACCTAGAGCAGAACGGTGGGACTGGAGCTGCCGGGGTGAACGCCAGCTGCCGGCAAGGGAGCGGAGGGGTGGATACACGTTGCCCAGCGTGGAGCCCGGACATTCTGGAGCAGCAGTAAGGCGATGCAGGGATGCATGGCAAGGAGGCTGGGATCCGGGGGTGAGTCGGGTGACTGGGGTGCGCAGGAGCCACAGGATCCGGTGGGTGAAGGGCGGAGCAGAACCCAGTGCCTGCTAGGGCATATGGACTCCAGGTGGTGGCCCTGCTATACGAGAGCAGAGGAGGGGCGCAGGACCCTTCCCCTGGAAGGGCTACAGGGATAGGAGCAGACCGAGTGGAGGAGATGGCCGGAACTTCATATACGAAGGCCAGAAGCATCGGGGACACTATTCCTCAACACCTCTGGTGACATAGGACTGAGATTGCTTGAAAGAGCGATAAGGACACTCACCCCAGAGGACCGGGTGAGGGTGTAGGGGTGGAGGAGCCCTCAGCTAGCTTACGGACCACCAATCTCAATTTCGGACATTTCTGCACGCGCCGCACAAAAATCCAACTGAACCAGGAAAACATCAAAGTCATGGCAGGAGACCACAGCGCACGCAGATTGGGAGAGAGAAGGGACTGGTTATAAAAAGAACGGACACTTGGACCGAACAGCCAGATGAGCGATAGGCTCGTTCACACTGGGGAAGTGGGCGGATCAGAATAGGATGCAATTCAACAAGGATAAATGCAAGGTGCTGCACCTGGGGAGAGAGAATCTCCAACACACCCATTTGTCATGGATGACTTAAATTACCCAGACATCTGCTGGGAGGAGCAGTCAACCAGGTCTGCCCATTTATGTAGGTTCTTAACCTGCATACAGAACCTTCACCTAACACAGGAGGTATACACCTGCTAGGGGAGATGCCTTACTTGACTTGGTGCTGGCCACAGGGGAGGACTTGGTGGGGAGTCTACAGGTACAAGGTAACCTAGGGGATAGTGACCACCAGTTGATAGGATTCACTATCTGGCGTAAGGTGGGAAAGATAACTAGTAGGGTGGTAGTGCTAGACTTCTGGAAGGCCAACTTGAATGAGCTCAGGATATTAGTTAGGGTGGGACTGAGGGGTAATCATATCTGTGAGTTGGGAGTCCAAGAAGGAGTGAAGGAGGGGGTACTCACCAGTCCCCCTCCTGTAGGGCAGGGCCCCCCAAATCCCGGGCAGGGCCCCCCTGGCCTGAGAAGCCAGCGTTCCCCGACGGCAGGCCCACTGCGCATGCGCATAGTTTAAAAGGGCCCACCAGCCAGGGGAAAAAAAAAAAAAAACACACTCAGGTAGGATCTGGAGTGGTGAGAGACGCGCGGGTGAAACCCGCTGTGCCCCCACTCCCCCGAAGCCCCCCAGACACCCCCTCAGCAGCCGCCAAGCCCCCTGCCGACCCCCAGCACAGCCGGAGGTAAGCGGGCTCGTGGTGGGAAGGGGTTAACTCCTCGTTTGCTGGGAGGAGGCCGCTGCCTGGTGCCGGGCCGGGTCAAGCCCCCGCCCAGGCCCCTACTTGGCCCAGCCCCCGAGGGAGCCCCGCCACCAGAGCCGCACGAACAGGCTGCGTAAACAGGCGCTTGAGTTAGCGCGGAGTTCGCACAGGGGAGGGAGTGGAAGGGCACGAGACCCTGCCTGCGACCCCCCCCAGCCATAGCCAGCCTCAGCCGTAGCCAGCCTACCAGAGGCATGACACGGATGGGCATGCACTGCACCCCGAGGGTCCCCTCGGGCTCTGCGGACCCTCCACTGGGCACCTCAGAGATGGCCACCCAGACGGAGCCCATGGTTCCGGGCTCCACGCAGACGGAGCCCCTGGCTCTTGGCTGCGGGCGCTGCCTGTCCCTTTTTCAGGCTCTGGGGCCCGGGAGCATGGCCCCCTCCCCTTGCGGGGTCTGCTCCCTACTGGGGTCTCTGGTGTACCAGCTGGAGGAGCTCCAGGCCACAGTCCAGAGACTGCGTGCCATCAGGGACTGTGAGCAGGAGATAGACTCCTACTGCCAGGCCCTTCTCCCCCGGGAGCCGCAGGGGAGAGCTCTGTCTCCCTCTGTGACTAAGGAGGACTCTGGGACCTCCTGCTCTGCCCAGTCAGGGGCATGGACCAAGGTGGTCAAGGGCCCCAAGGCCCGCCGCACCAATGCCGCTGCCCCGCCGGAGCTTAGCAACAGGTTCGCACCTCTTGCAGCCCCAGCAGAGCCCATGCAGTTGCCAGCTCCCGCAGGCAACCCAGGCTCAACCACAGCTACTGGCCCCACTCTCCGCAAGACAAAGCGTAAGGTGTTTGTTGTGGGAGACTCCATCCTGCGGGGCACTGAGGGGGCAATCTGCTGCCCCGACCCCTTAGCCCGGGAAGTCTGCTGCTTCCCGGGGGCCTGCATCCGAGACATTGCGGAAAGGATCCCGCAGCTCCTCTGGCCCACAGACCACTACCCCATGGTCCTTATTCATGTAGGCACCAATGACACAGCTCGGAGCACCCCCAGCCAGGTCATGAGGCACTACAGGGAGTTGGGAGCGGGGCTTAGGGGTCTGGGAGCTCAGGTGGTGTTTTCCTCGATCCTCCCAGTCTCGGGCTATGGGCTGAGGAGGGAGAGGAGGATCCACGCGGTGAACCAAAGACTGCGGCGCTGGTGTTATCGGGAAGGCTTTGGCTTCCATGACCATAGCGCGTTCTTTGGAGAGAGAGGCAGCGAGCTGCTGGGAAGAGATGGCCTCCACCTCTCTCCCCTGGGGAGGAGGTTCTTCTCGGCCAGGCTGGCTGACCTGCTCCACCAGGCTTTAAACTAAGCCCGCTGGGGGATGGGGGGACTACTGCCCCTGCTGGCCCGCTGAACGGCCCTTGCAAAGCCAGCGGACCAAGGCACTTAAGGGGGCACTTAAGGGAGCTCACCCCTGCCCCAGCCCTGGCACAATCTGTGGGCAAGGCAAGAGCCCCCAAGGGCACACTTGCCTGCCTGTACACTAATGCCAGGAGTCTGGGCAACAAGCAGGACGAGCTCGTCCTCCTGCTCAGTGCAAAGAAATATGATGTCATTGGGATAATGGAGACCTGGTGGGACTCCACCCATGACTGGACCACGGGGATAGAGGGCTATACCCTATACAGGAGGGATCGTGTTGACAAAAGGGGCGGGGGTGTAGCTCTCTATGTGAAGGAAAGCTACATGTCCCTGCAAGCTGATGTTGGCGACCGGCATGGACAGCTAGAGACCCTCTGGGTAAAAATTCATGGGGAATTCGGCACAGGGGACACAACGGTGGGAGTCTACTACAGACCTTCCACTCAAAGTCCCGAGCTTGACCAGGAGTTCGCCCGGGAACTGACTGAGGCCGCTTGCTCTAGGACCTTGGTTGTCATGGGTGACTTCAATTACCCGGACATCTCGTGGGAAGATCACTCAGCTAAATCCGAGTGGGCGCAAAGCTTTCTCTTGTGCGTGGATGACCTCTACCTGACCCAAGAAGTCTATGGGCCAACGCGAGGCAAAGCGCTGCTTGACCTGGTACTGGCTACGGGGGATGACCTAATCGGCGACCTAGTGATTGATGGGAAGTTGGGTGACAGTGACCACGAGCTGATCACCTTCACCATCCGCCGTAAAGCTGGCAAGTCAGTCAGCAACTCAGAAGTCTGTGACTGCAGAAAAGCCGACTTTGACAAGCTCAAGAGACTAGTCGGTCAGGCCGTCAGGGACCATGACCCCAGGGAGATGGGAGTTCAAGAAGAGTGGTTGCTTCTCAAGGAAGCGATCCTCAGTGCACAAGCTAAATCTATTCCAACACGGAGGAAAGGCAGCAAGAAGGCACAGCAGCCCCCCTGGCTCTCCAGAGACCTAGCGGACCTACTGTGGCTAAAAAGGAAAGCCTACAAAGGATGGAGGATGGGATTCACCTCCAAGGAGGATTACTCCGCGCTGGTCCGGTCCTGCAGGGAGCAAACCAGGAAAGCCAAGGCTGCAACTGAACTCCAACTAGCTTCAGGCATCAAGGACAACAAAAAGTCCTTTTTCAGATATGTGGGGAGCTGGAAGAAAAGCAAGGGCAATGTTGGACCCCTGCTAAACCAGATGGGGCAACTGACAACTGACGCCCAGGAAAAAGCCAACCTATTAAATAGGTACTTTGCGTCAGTCTTTCATCAGTCACATGGGATGCCCATGCCTGCTATGGGACAGGGAAATCTGGGTGAGGGGGATCCCCTACCCTCCATCAATGCTGACCTCATGAAGGAACACCTTGAGAAGCTGGATACCTTCAAGTCAGCTGGCCCTGACAACCTGCACCCCAGGGTACTCAAGGAGCTGGCGAGCGTCATAGCCCAGCCCCTGGCACGGATCTTTGAAAACTCCTGGCGCTCTGGTGTACTGCCCAAAGACTGGAAGAAGGCCAATGTAGTGCCGATCTTCAAGAAAGGGAGGAGAGTGGATCCGGCTAACTACAGGCCCATTAGCCTGACTTCTATCCTGGGGAAGATCTTAGAAAAGTTTATTAAGGAGGCCATCCTTGATGGACTGGCCCAGGCTAACATTCTAAGGGACAGCCAGCACGGGTTTGTTGTGGGTAGGTCTTATCATAGATTCATAGATGCTAGGGTCGGAAGGGACCTCAATAGATCATCGAGTCTGACCCCCTGCATAAGCAGGAAAGAGTGCTGGGCCTACATTACCCCAGCTAGATACACATCCAACCTTCTCTTGAATACCCCCAGGGTAGGGGAGAGCACCACCTCCCTTGGGAGCCCGTTCCAGACCTTGGCCACTCGAACTGTGAAGAAGTTCCTCCTAATATCCAATCTAAATCTGCTCTCCTCTAGCTTGTGGCCATTATTTCTTGTAACCCCCGGGGGCGCCTTGGTGAATAAATACTCACCAATTCCCTTCTGTTCCCCCCTGACGAACTTATAGGCAGCCACCAGGTCGCCTCTCAACCTTCTCTTGCGGAGGCTGAAAAGGTCCAGTTTCTCTAATCTCTCCTCGTAGGGCTTGGCCTGCAGGCCCTTAACCATACGAGTGGCCCTTCTCTGGACCCTCTCCAGGTTATCCGCATCCTTCTTGAATTGCGGCGCCCAGAATTGCACGCAGTACTCCAGCTGCGGTCTGACCAGCGCCCGATAGAGGGGAAGTATCACCTCCTTGGACCTATTTGTCATGCATCTGCTGATGCACGATAAAGTGCCATTGGCTTTTCTGATGGTTTCGTCACACTGCCGACTCATGTTCATCTTGGAGTCCACTAGGACTCCAAGATCCCTTTCCACTTCCGTGCCACCCAGCAGGTCATTTCCTAGGCTGTAGGTGTGCTGGACATTTTTCCTTCCTAGATGCAGCACTTTGCATTTCTCCTTGTTGAACTGCATTCTGTTGTTTTCTGCCCACTTGTCTAACCTGTCCAGGTCTGCTTGCAGCTGTTCCCTGCCCTCCGGCGTGTCCACTTCGCCCCATAGCTTAGTGTCATCTGCAAACTTGGACAGAGTACATTTCACCCCCTCGTCCAAGTCGCTGATGAAGACATTAAAGAGTATCGGTCCAAGCACCGAGCCCTGCGGGACCCCACTGCCCACACTCTTCCAGGTCGAAATCGACCCATCCACCACAACTCTCTGGGTGCGACCCTCCAGCCAATTCTCCACCCACCGGACTGTGCAGTAATCCAAGTCACAGCCCCTTAACTTGTTCACCAGTATGGGGTGGGATACCGTATCAAAGGCCTTCCTGAAGTCCAAGTATACGACATCCACCCCTCCTCCTGCGTCGAGGCGTTTTGTGACCTGGTCATAAAAAGAGACTAGATTGGTCAGGCACGATCTACCTGCCACGAACCCGTGCTGGTTTCTCCTCAGCATAATTTGTCCTGCTGGGCTCTCACAAATGTGAGCCTTGATGATTTTCTCAAAGATTTTGCCAAGGATGGAGGTGAGACTGACTGGCCTATAGTTACCCGGGTCCTCCTTCCTCCCCTTCTTGAAAATGGGAACCACATTGGCCCTTTTCCAGTCCTCCGGGACTTGACCCATGCGCCACGAGCGTTCAAATATTCCCGCCAGTGGCTCTGCAATGATGTCGGCCAGTGCCTTCAGTACCCTTGGATGGAGCTCATCCGGGCCTGCCGACTTAAAGGCATCCAGTTCCTCCAAGTGACCCTGCACCACCTCAGGGTCCACGCATGGAAGTCTGGTGCCTTGCTGCTGCCTCCCTACACTCCCAGTGAGAGACTTGTCATGCCTCTCGCTTAGGAACACTGAGGCGAAGAACTCGTTGAGGAGTTCAGCCTTGTCCCCTCTGTCCGTCACCAATTGTTTCTGCCCATTTAGCAGGGGTCCTATTCCTCCCTGGGCCTTCCTTTTACTCCCTATATATCTAAAAAACAATTTCTTATTGTCTTTTACTTGGGTTGCCATCCTCAGCTCCATGGTAGCTTTGGCCTGTCTAACTGCCTCCCTACAAGCACGAGCAGAAGAGGTATATTCCTCTTTGGTGATCTCTCCCTGTTTCCACTTTTTATGTGCTCCCTTTTTGGCCCTTAGTCTGCCCTGGATTTTTCTGGTCAGCCAGGGAAGCCTCCTAGCCCCTTTCCCTCTTTTACCTCGCACGGGGATCGTCTCGCTTTGTGCTCGAAGGATAGCTTCCTTAAGGCACAGCCACCCTTCTTGGGCTCCCATCATTTCAAAACTACTACTCTGCAGTGCATCCTTCACTAATCGCCTGAGTTCACTGAAATCAGCTTTCCTAAAGTCCAGCACGTTCACCCTACTGGTTACCTTACCCACTCGACGCCTTATGTTGAATTGTACTTTTAGGTGATCACTGTCCCCCAGATGGCTACCGATCTGTAGGTCCCCTACTATGTCATCCCCCGTTGCCAATACCAGATCCAGTAAGGCATTCCCCCTAGTGGGACCATGTACCTCCTGCGTCAGGTGGAGGTCCTGTACACAGGTTAGAAACCTGCGTGAGCGGTGGGACTTTGCTGTCTGTGTCTCCCAGCAGATGTCCGGGTAGTTTAGGTCCCCCATGACCACCGCCTCTTTAGCTTTTATGGTCTCTGAGAGTTGCCTCAGGAGCCCCAAATCTATTTCTTCCCCTTGATGTGGGGGTCTGTAGCAGACCCCTACCACCAAATCCTTTTCTCCTTGCCCCCCATGTAGCCTAACCCACAGTCCTTCTACTTCCTCATCCTTTGATTCTGTCTTGATGAGGGTTGATGTATATTGCTCCTTAACATAGAGCGCAACCCCTCCCCCCCTTTTCCCCACTCTGTCCTTTCTGTACAATCTATAGCCCTCAATATATACCGCCCAGTCGTGGGATGGATCCCACCAGGTTTCCGTCAGCCCCACTAAGTCGTAGTCGTTTAGTGCAACCAGGAGCGCTAGTTCATCCTGCTTGTTCCTCATGCTCCTAGCATTAGTATATAGGCACTTGAGCCCTGTGACTGGTGCTTTTGCTACCCCCTCGCTCCAAGTCCTAAAGGGCTTTTTGTCTCTAACCTTCCCGTTCCTTACCTGTGCCGTATTGCTGTCCACCCCCTGTCTTTCACGTTCCCAAAGCTCTCTTTCTTCAGGCTGGACTGTCCTTGTGGGTGCCACCTGGTTTGGTGGTCCACAGCCTCCCCCACCCTCATCTTCCCCTCCCCCCCGACGAGCCTAGTTTAAAGCCCGCCGGAGGAGATCCGCCAACCTGGAAGAAAACACACGCTTACCTTTGGGGGACAGGTGAAGCCCATCCCAGCTGAGCATGTCCCTCGTTGTAATGTGTGGGTCATTGTCCAGGAAGCCGAAGCCTGCCTCGAGACACCAATTCCAAAGCCGCCAGTTGGTCTCTCTTGTTTGATCAATCTCATTTCCTTCTATGACCAGGTGACCTATCACCTGGACAAGGGAGAAGAGATTGATGTCATATATCTTGACTTCAAAAAAGCTTTTGATCTGGTATCCCATGATCACCTCTTGGCCAAACTGCCCAGTTGTGGCCTTGGCTCCACCGTGATCCGCTGGCTGGGAAATTGGCTTTGTGGTCGGACCCAGAGGGTTGTGATTGATGGCAGTCACTCATCATGGTGCCCTGTAACCAGTGGGGTCCCTCAAGGCTCTGTCCTGGGACCCATACTGTTCAACATCTTCATTAATGATGTGGACATTGGAGTTAGGAGTGGACTGGCCAAGTTCGCCGATGACACCAAACTTTGGGGCAAAGCATCCACTCCAGAAGATAGGCGGGTGATCCAGGCTGACCTGGACAAGCTCAGCAAATGGGCAGACGAGAACCTCATGGTGTTTAACACCAAAAAATGCAAGGTTCTCCACCTTGGGATGAAAAACCCGCAGCACCCTTATAGGCTCGGCAGTGCTACGTTGGTTAGCACTACAGAAGAAAAAGACTTGGGGGTCACCATTGACCACAAGATGAACATGAGCCTGCAATGTGATGCTGCGGCTAGTAAAGCGACCAAAATGCTGGCGTGCATCCATAGATGCTTCTCGAGCAAATCCCAGGACGTCATTTTCCCCTTGTACTCGGCCTTGGTGAGGCCGCAGCTGGAGTACTGCATCCAGTTTTGGGCTCCACAATTCAAAAAGGATGTGGAGAAGCTTGAGAGAGTCCAGAGGAGAGCCACGCGCATGATCAGAGGTCAGGAAAACAGATCTTACGATGATAGGCTGAGAGCCATGGGACTCTTTAGCCTGGAAAAGCGCAGGCTCAGGGGTGATCTGATGGCCACCTATAAGTTTATCGGGGTGACCACCAGGATCTGGGGGAACATCTGTTCACCAGAGCACCCCAAGGGATGACGAGGTCGAATGGTCACAAACTCCTGCAAGACCGTTTCAGGCTGGACATAAGGAAGAATTTCTTTACTGTCCGAGCCCCCAAGGTCTGGAACAGTCTGCCAGTGGAGGTGGTTCAAGCACCTACATTGAACACCTTCAAGAGTAAATTGGAAGCTTATCTTGCTGGGATCCTATGACCCCAGCTGACTTCCTGGTCTTTGGGCAGGGGGCTGGACTCGATGATCTCCTGAGGTCCCTTCCAGCCCTAATGTCTATGAAATCTATGAAGGGTGGCAGTTCCTCAAGGAACTGACTCTACAGGCACAGAGGGGCACCATCCCAGTACATGCAAAGGGAGGCAAAAGAGCCAAAAACCCCTTCTTGGCTGAGCAGGGAAATCCAGGATAGCTTTCAGAGGAAAAAAGAGGCCTGCAGGCTGTGGAAGCAGAGGGGCAGCCACCAAGGAGGAGTATACCTGCTTGGCTTGCACTTGCACAGAAGCAGTGAGGAAGGCCAAAGGAGTTACAGAACTCAAGATGGCAAGAAAGATTAAGGATAACAAAAAGTCCTTCTTTAAGTATATAGAGAGCAGGAAGAAGGTGCAGGGTAACATAGGGCTGCTACAGAATGGACTAGGGCAACTTGTAACTGATAGGATGGAAAAAGCAAAGCTCTCAAATAATTTCTTTGCTTCTGTTTCCCTGGACATGGATACAAATACACCTCCCAATGAGTCTTTAGTCTGGAGTGTGAGTAATAGCAATCCATCAACAGTTAGCACTGTAACAGGTAGCCCCTAGTGAAGGGGCACTTGGAAGGCCTGGATGTATTTAAGTCATTGGGCCCGATGATCTTCACCCAAGCGCATTAAAGGAATTGGCTGATGTCATAGCCAAACTGCTGATGCAACTGTTCGAGCCCTCATGGCACTCGGGACAGGACCCAGAGGACTGGAAAAGGGCCAATGTGGTCCCTATTTTCAAGAAGGGGAGGAAGGAGGACCCAGGTAATTATAGGCCAGTTAGCCTCACCTCTATTCTTGGCAAGACCTTAGAAAAAATCATAAAGAATCACATTTTCAGGGGGCCAGAGAGTTACACTATGGTAAGGGGTAATCAGCATAGATTTATAGCAGGTAGATCCTGCCTGACTAACCTGGTCTTTTTTTATGACCAGGTCACAAACGGCTTAGATGCAGGAATGGAAGTAGAAATTATTTACCTGGATTTTAAAAAAGGCTTTTGACAAAGTGTTGCACTCAATTCTTATGAACAAACTTAGTAGCTGTGATGTGGATTTTTTCAGAGTAAGGTAGGTGAAAAGCTGGTTCATGGGATGCACCCAGACAGTGGTGGTGGATGGATCAGTTTCTCCCTGGAGGGATGTAGGCAGTGGTGTTCCCCAAGGCTCTGTCCTTGGATTAGTGCTGTTTAATATCTTCATCAGTGATTTGGATGAAGGTGTTGAAAGCACCTTGTCCAAATTTGCAGATGACACTAAACTATAGGGTACAGTTAACACACTGAAGGGCAGGAAGCAAATTCAGGCAGATTTGGACGGACTGGGGGAGTGGGTGGATCAGAATAGGATGCAATTCAACAGGGATAAATGCAAGGTGCTGCACCTGGGAAGAAAGAATTTCCAACACACCTATAGACTGGGGGTACCATTCGGAGCACCACAACAGTGGAAAGAGATCTCAGAGTCCTGGCTGACACAAAAGTGAACATGAGTCACCAGTGTGACGAGGTAATAAACAAGGCTAACCGCATTCTTTCTTGCATCAGCAGGTGCATCATGAGCAGGTCTAGGGAAGTGATAATTCCCCTCTATGCCACATGGGTGAGGCCGCAACTGGAATACTGTGTCCAGTTTTGGGCACCACACTTCAAGAGGGATGTGGATAACCTTGAGAGGGTCCAGAGGAGGGCTACTCACATGGTTGAGGGCCTGCAGGTAAGACCCTATGAAGACAGACTGAGGGACCTGAATCTCTTCAGTCTCCAGCGATCTTGTAGCTGTCTACAAACTCATCAGGGGGGCCAGCATGGAATAGGGTGCCCCTCAGGGTTCTGTTTACCATGGCGCCCCTCAGGGTTACTAGAAATAATGGCCGCAAATTGAAGGAGAATAGATTGAAATTGGACATAAGGACATAAGAAGACTTTCTTTAAGGTGAGGGTTTCCAAAATATGGAATGGCTTCCAATGGTGGTGGTGCTTTCCCTTACCTTGGAGGTGTTTAAGAAAAGATTGGATAGGCATCTGGCTGGGGTTACTTAACCCCAGAACTCTTTCCTGCCTGGAACAGAGGGTCAGACCCAATGACCTGCCAGGTCCCTTGCAACCCTAGAAATCTATGAAATCTATGAAAAAAATGCTCTCTGAAAGATATTATACATCTGCACCCAAACATATCCCCAGTGTAGAAATACTCACTCAAGTGGTGCCAAACATTTAAGTGCTGAAGTTGTACTTCATACCTGAAAACCTGTTTATATCTCTCCCACCTATTCATTTGGCCCACCCATTCAGCTGACCCACAAAAATCCTTGTGCAAAACTTCTCTTAGGGACAGACCCAAAGAACAAGGTGATTATTTTGACGTATATTAACTGCAATACTGGATTACATTGCAATCCATTTTGAAAAAAAGGTGGACACAAAAATGGTAAAGCTGCATTGATGATAAAGTATCTACATCCATGTGTCCCCAGAACTCCTCAGCCATAACATAGTCTGTTAGATGTTTTCTGGTTTTTTGATACAAAAAAATAAAGTATGAAATATCTTGTATTATACAATTCTTGCATATAGTTACAAACAGCAGATATACATAAGAGGAAACTCTCCAAGAAAAACCATACCTGACACAACATTTTTCCTGGTTTGTTCATAATGATGTTGCAAACAGCCAGCAAGTGCTTTTTAAAGCATAGGACAGTATTTACAGCAAATGGAATGTTCACATGAATTAATTTCGTGTTCATCAGAAATATCTTAAACAAAGTCTCTATGTAGTGGCGAAATCCCAAATCCAAGACTACATTTCCAAGAAAGCCAGAGGCTAGATCTCATCTCAGGATGTAACAAATAGGAAAACATCTTAATCACATGTTCCCAGTTATTGCTTATGTTACAGCCACTCACTTGCATACTTTATGTCAGGGTTTGTTACCAAATATTTTTGCATCTATAGTCCTCCTTGAAACAAAGATGATGGCAACATTAGAGCAGAAAAATTTGGAGGATGAAAATGTCACATTCAGTAAATGAAGCTTGATTTTCCATGCAAGACAATTAATGTTTTAAAGAAATATAAAAAGACTCCATCTACTGAACCATATAGTAAATTGTACATGTGTGGCTACTGGAACAACCTCAATTACTATCAACTATTCAGCCCTCCAAATATTTTATGTCTTATTTATGCCTCAGCCATTTTCTTAGGTTTTGACCAGCTTTTCAGAACAAGGTGCCAAGTGGCACTTATAAACTGAGCACTAAATGCTATTTTTCTTATTCAACTTGATAGTGAATAGAAACTATTAGTAAACATATGGTCAAATACTGTATGTTCCTTACAATAAATGGTGAACACAGAGAGTTTAGCACCCCTGCCACTATTTTTAAGTGCAGAATGCTGAATACATGAGATGCTGTGGCTGCTTTAATTAGAGTGGTTCTAATTAAAGTACCCCCCTTCACCCTGGAGCACATGGATAGACACCCTAACGCCTCACCATCTACACACACAATCATATTAGGACACAATAAATTAATTAACTCCACCAGAAATTAACTCAGCATTGTCTGGGACAGTACTATCTTAGGCTGGTGTTGTTATGTGTGTTCAGTGCATAAGTTAGAAGGTGACAGGGGTTGTCTAGGCCATAGGCATGAATTACATGTGCTGGGGAGGGCACAGTGGCACTGGCGGTGGCAGGGGATTTGTGGTGATGAGCACAATATTGCTGGCAGTGGCAGTGGTGGCAAGCAGCATCACTGACCATCCAGAGACACCGCTGGCGGTGTCGACAGTGAGGGGAAGGGGGTGGTACTACCACACTCAGGGGTGCATGTGCACACACATGCACCCCCTACATGTCGCCAATGGCCATGGTGGTTCTACTGCTAGCTAGACCCACACAGTAGCTCATGCCCCAGTCACCCCTCTGCCACCTGATTCTGCCACCCCGAGCAAGGTTGCTCTTCCCTGGCTCAAATTGCTGCAGTCCCAGGCACACATGTAAATGCTAAGCTGGGAGCAATTTGCACTGGAGTTTATTTCAGTGAATTAATTGAGTATGTAGAGGCACCCACAATGTCTAAACCAGGGATAACCCAGATATGGCCTCCCGGGATCCACATGGGTCTGGAATTTGGTGGCAGGTCAGTGGTGGCAGCACTAATTGTTGTGCCTCCTAGAGCTGCTGCTTATCTTGCTACTGAATCTGGATGTGTGGAGAGTCCCATGGGCCAGGTGGCACAGCCCTGCAAACTGGATTTGGACCACATACCCTCCCAGTTTGATAGATTGGCCTTGTGAGGCTGGATGGGTTGGGCAGCACTGCTTTAAGTCAAGACTATACTTTTATCTAGGAACATTCATGTGATTCAGAGATGCTGAGTTTCACAGCAAACATTTTAGGTATGTAAAATGCTAGAAAATATATTTTTAAACTTTTCTCAGTTAACACTGGACACCTGATTGAACATTGTAAAGTGCCTAAAACCCAAAACACAAAAATTCTACTACATGTAATTGGTATTGGATTTCTGTCAGTGATACTCTTTACTGCATGGTTGGAATAGATTTGGACAAGATTTCGAATGCAATGAATTCTTCTGGAGGTTCCTGGGTGCTATTTATATGTGGAAACTGGTGTTTATTTTTGGCCACAAGGGCTTTTTTCCTTTATAAATCTTATGGCTTCAATATGAATGGTTGGAATTTTAAAAGCCTCTAAGGGTATGTCTACATGGAATAATGTAGTGCCACACTAATACCCAAAGCAGATACCCAAGCTAGCCCGCAACAAGCTAACTTGGGCACTAACATTGGCTAAGTCTTTCCTTACAAGCTTTGAAAATCCTACTCAATTTCTTCATTACTTGTTACCACAGATAAGCTTCTAACTAGTTTCATAAGATTACCATCTAAGTATATCTGAAAATGTTTCATCTGTGCTTCAGTTATTCTACCTTCTCACGCTTTTTTTCCCTCCTCTTTTATTTTTTTCTTCACACCATTTCATTTCCTTTCAGCGCTTGCCTTTTCTTTTTCTTCTTTCCAGGTTTTTCCTCCCTTCCACATTTCTCAGTTTCTCTGAGAACTACGTAAGCATTTTATTGCAAGTGTACTCTAATATTATGAATATTATTTCTGTTATAAAGCAAGACAAGAACATAAAACCGTTTTTGAAATGGGCTTCTCTGGCCTTGTGATAGTTTCAGAGCAAATATGTCTCAGCATCTTAACAGTGGGAATGTGGATTGGGTGAATAATTATTTGAGAACAGGTTAAATGCTGAGTAACTCTCTAAGGTAGTCACCTACATAAAATGGATTTAAGTTACTGGAGAGTAGAAATGCACGCTAACAATTAACAACAGAGAAGTGCTATCATGCAACATGAATGAAAAAATATATTTGATTCTTTTTGGACCACAATTGTCTGAAATCTTTCCTTTATCACTTCCAAAATAGATTAAAGTAAAGACAGAAAGGGCCCACATTTTGGAGTACAGAAGTACAGCAGAATTACAGTATATAAAATGATAAAGACAGGGCTCAGTAACTATATATTGTGTCACTGCCCAATTAAGAAATGCAAAATCAAGTTCCTGAAATAGCTTTCAATTAACACTTATTATGTACCATAGTGTAGTTAGTTTCTTAAAGGGCCATTAATAGTTAATATACTGCAATTAGCCCTTAAGTATGTGGTTAATATTCTGCTAAATGCCTATTTAATGTTATTGGACATTCATTACCAATGAACAGATATTTAATTGAAGGCTGCTACTTCCATAGCAGAAAGGCCACTCTCCTTTCATCCCTTTCATGATTACTTTCTGCTATTTGTTTTTCTTTGGACCATTGCCTTTAAGGTGGTAGAATTATTTTTGTGGTTCACTCAGCTAAGCAGAAAAAAAATCAGGTTTTAGCTCGTAATACCTATTCAGAGTGGTGTGCTGGGATTATAGATGCACCAAAGTACACCAAATTTCAATCAACAAAACAATAATCCTCACTCAGTGAAGATCCATGAAACTTATCCAGGTACAATGTCTATTCTCTCATCTCCTCCCCTTCCTTCTCAGTAAGTCCAGGAAAAGAAACGTAGGGCAAACGAGGCAGAGAAAATACAGCATCCCATAGGTACGGAAATATGATTGCCTTATGGAGAAAATTTTAAAATTGCTTTTCTACAAGATGAGTCTGCCTGTGCTATATTTTACACAAAGCTGATCCAGTGTGGTGAAGTCAGGGGAGCTGTGAATCATATAACTGTCTCTTGACATTGGTACCTATCACTGGCATTTACATTTTCAATCAACCTTTTTCTATTTAAGATAGATAGCATTACGGGAGACTTCAAATGCATAAAAAGAGCCTGAGGTGAAAATTTGCCCTGTCAATAGGGCCTGAATTTCATGCCTGGTATTTAGAAGTGCCAGGCATCCAATACCTGAAAAATCAAGACACTTCAGAGGTATCTCCTATTTTGCACCCACTATACCTAGTGACTCATGAAAGTTTAGAGCCATGCATTTTAAGCTCGTAACTTCATTAGCATTGCAAGGTGAACAGTGAAAAACCAAATGGCTAATATTTTATTCAAAATACTTAATAAAATTTGAATGCATTTATCTTTTTCTCATATTATCTGCTCACTCCACAAGCTGGATGAATAATAAACGACTATATATTTAATAATGCAATTGAAAAATGTTCTTAAATTAATCAAACAATTTATGTGAAAAATATTTTCCACCTAGCTCCAGTAACTAACTGCATCCTTAGCATATTGAAATTGTAACAATTCACTGATTTTGTCAACATTAAGCTTTTACTTTACTGTTTAAAACTCAGCCAGCAAAAACCAGATAACTAATTTGGACTCTCTGGTTCTAGAACACTGCTGCAGCTCATGGATTGCAACCTGTTCTGGAGAGAGTTTATAAGAGAATATAATCCTGTTTGCATTGGACTTTTGAAGAACATCATCATTATAACCTCTACCCCCCATTTTTTAACAGAAAAATCCATATTTGGAGGTCTACATCTGCCAGACTGTATTGTCTTAATAAGAAGAATTCAGACTTAACACAAGTCCTAGCATTAAAGCTTGTATGGGTCTCCCAGAGTACTCAAGGACTGAATTTTTAGCTTCTATGGGCACGTAGACAGCCTCTGTGCAGCTCTCTGAAGCACTTTGTGAAGTGTGTTCTCCCCACTCGACTCACACTCTGCAGCGTGCCAGAAATGGAAGCTGTAGAGAAGTTCTGGGTGCCTGCCAAAAAAGCACATCTGAGACAGAGTGCCAAAAGGAGGAGGGAGCGAGAGAAGGACACACTCATTACTACTGTCAGTTAGCTGCATCATCTTATTTTTGGGAGGTGATGCACATGGAGCAAGAATGCGTGGGTGGGGCATGCTTCCTGAGTGAGCTGTTTAACTAGATGCAGTGTGGGTGTCAACCAGATTTCCTGGGCTGAACTGATCGGACAGGATCATCCTGGTGAACTTTATGGTTTTAACCATCTTATGCCTTTTAACCTCAGTCTTTTCTATCAATTAAACTAAGTATTAGTGCAGCAGCTTGATCAATTGTACCATAGTGGGTGCTCAAAGGTAAAAAACAAACAAAACAGTTACAGCTGCAGAAGCCCTGTCTATGGTACCATTGGTAGAGCTCTAAAATGGGTAGTAACAGAAGTAGTAACAAAGAAACAGAAGTAAGCAACTTCTGTGAATCACCTTGTAAAACTGACTGAAATTGCCCCCACCACAGAAGTAGGCTTGGGAAGGTACAACAGAAATAGATAATTTAGCTTCTGAGTCCTAAAATTTGGTGGCGCCTACTCTCTTTTCGTAAGGTTGCATAATTTCATAGTTTCTAGGGTTCAAAGGGACCTGAGCAGATCATTGAGTCTGACCCCCTGCCATGGCAGGAAAGAGTACTGGGGTCAAATGACCCCAGCAAAGTATTCATCTATTCTCCTCTTAAAGACCCCCAGGGTAGGAGCCAGCATGACTTCTCTTGGAAGTTGGTTCCAGATCCTAGCCACCCTGACTGTGAAGTAGCGCCTCCTGATATCTAGCCTAAATCTACCCTCAGCCAGCTTGTGACCATTATTCCTGGTCACTCCTGGCAGTGTTCGGGGAAACAGGGACTCTCACAATGCCTGCTGGTCCCCTCTGACTAGTTTGTAACAGGCCACTAGATCCCCCCGCAGCCTTCTCTTGTGGAGGCTGAACAGGTTCAGGTCCTGTAGCCTTTCTTCATAAGGCCTGCCCTGCTGCCCCCTGATCATGTGAGTAGCCCTCCTCTGGACCCTCTCCATGTTGTCCACATCCCTCTTGAAGTGCGGCGCCCAGAACTGGACACACTACTACAGCTGTGGCCTGACCAGTGCTGCATAGAGAGGGAGGATCCACCTCATTGGACCTGCTTGAGATGCATCTGTGACAAGGTGTGGTTGGCCTTCCTGACTGCATCCCCACACTGCTGGCCCATGTTCATCTTGGCATCAATGATGACTCCAAGATCCTTTTCTGCCTCTGTACTGACGAGAAGGGAGTTCCCCAGTCTGTAGGTATGGTGCTGATTGTTCCTCCCCAGATGCATCACTTTGCACTTGTTGGTGTTGAATCCAACCCTATTCTCATCCGCCCACCCCTGTAACCTGTCTAGGTCTGATTGCAGCCTATTCCTCCCTTCTAGCATGCCCACATCCCCCCACATCTTAGTGTCATCAGCAAATTTGAACAGGGTGCTATTTATCCCTTTGGCCAAGTCACTGATGAAGATGTTGAACAGTGCAGGCTCGAGGACTGAGCCCTGCAGAACCCCACTGCTCACATCTTTCCAGGTAGAAAATGACCCATCCACCACCACTGTCTGGGTGCGGCCCTCCAGTCAGTTAGGGACCCATTTGACTGTGTGGGTGTTGACACCACAGTCCCCCAGTTTCTTGATGAGAATGGGGTGAGAGACAGTGTTGAAGGCCTTCCAAAAGTCCAGGAAGACTATGTCCACTGCTACCCTTGCATCTAAGGATTTTGTGACCTGGCTGTAGAAGGCCACCAGGTTGGTCTGACAGGACCTGCCTCTAATGAACCTGTGTTGGTTGCCCCTAAGCATAATCTCCCCTGCTGACCCCTCATGGACACGGCTTTACGAGCACTCATGGTGCTCTAGTGTGGTGCCAGAGGACTGGAAGAGGGCCAACGTGGTTCCCATCTTCAAAAAGGGGAAGAAGGAGGACCCAGGAAACTGTAGGCCAGTAAGTCTTACTTCCAACCTAGGCAAGCTGTTCGAGAAAATTATGCTGGCATACATCCACGAGGGGCCAGCAGGGGATTTCATGCTTAGGGGCAACCAACATGGGTTCATCAGTGGCAGGTCCTGTCAGACCAACCTGGTGACCATCTATGATCAGATCACCAAATCAGGCAATGATCACAGCCCCCTCACCAGGTCATCACCCGTGGCCTGTGCACCTCCTGGGTTAGATGGAGGTCCTGCATTTTGGCTAGGACCCTACATGAGTGGTCAGACCTGGCTGACTGCTCTCCCCAGCAGATGTCTGGAAAGTTCAGGTCCCCATGATGACCACATCCTTTTACCTAACTACCTCCGTGAGCTGTCATAAGAATTCCTGGTCTAGCTCTTCCCCTTGGTTGGGTGGTCTGTAGTAGACCCCCACCATTAAATCTCTTTCTCCTCGACTGCCCTGTATTCTAACCCAGAGCACTTCCTTGTGCCCCTCCTCTGACTCTGTCCTACCTGGTGAGGATGAGTATTCCTCTATAATGTAGAGCGCCATGCCCCCACCTCTCATCCCTGTCCTATCCCTTCTGTACAGCCTATAGCCCTTGATATTCACCGCCCAATCATGCATTGGGTCCCAACATGTTTCAGTGAGCCCCACTATGTCTGGGTTGGTGTCAGCTAGCAGGAGATTCCTCTTACTGTTTTCCAATACTATGAGTATTTCTGTAGAGGCATTTGAGGCCTCCTGTGGATGTGTGCACTGACCCCCTACTTCCAGCATTACCCTGGCCCTTGTTGCTTACCTGTGTATATGTTCTGCTCGTCGGTCTAGGCTGGGCTGTACTTGTGGGTGTTGCTTGGTTTGACAGTCCAAGGCTTCCTCCACCCTCGTCTTCCCCTTCCCCCAACAAGCCTAGTTCAAAGACTGCCGGAGGAGATCCGCCAACCTAGAAGAAAACACACACTTACCTTTAGGGGATAGGTGGAGCCCAGAGTTGATGAGAGTCACCAGGGCCTCATACCTGTTCTCCAGCTTTAATGGAGGAACTGGTTATGAGCAGCCCTGGTTCTGGAGGTGACCGTCTGCTACTCTGCAGTGGAGCGCACTTCCCGAGGTGCTTCTCCCTTGGGTGTGAGACCCTGCAGGGAAAGGAAATAGCTGTCAATTTCTTCCTCCACCTCCCTGATTCCCCTCAGCCTGCTAACCTCCTCCTGGAGCTCCCTCACCTGCGCCTCCAGGGCCCTAAGGCGGGAGCTTGCAGAACAGGTGTGGGGGTCCCCAGGCCTTGCCCCCAGGCCTTGCTGGGCAACTTCAGCAGGCCAAGGGGTGGGGGGATGCCAGCCCTTCCATGGGCTCTGTCTGGGTGGAGGCCTCAGACAAGTCCCAGGAAGGCTGCCCCCCCTGGGTAGGGGCCCTGGCAGCACTCCGTGTCAACACCATTGTAGGAGTTACTGCTTGCTTTTAGCATAGTGCAGTGCCTTCGCCCTGCCCTAGCAGGAGTCTCTCTCCTGGCCCTTCCTGCTTGCCCGCCAGTACGAACGCTGACGCAAATGTCAGTGCACTCTGTTCATGTTGTGCGGCTCGGGAGCATGGCTCCCTACCGGCTCAGTTAAGAGGGATCTGGGGGGCTTCCCTGCCGGATCTGGCTCAGCTGGGTCCGGTCCCTCTGCCCGACTTATCTTAGGGGGATGATCTGGTGCTGCCCCCGCTGCTGGCTCTGCTGCTGCTGTGTCTGCCTCCACTTCGGGTCAGGTAAGGGGGCACAAGTGCATATGGGACACACGTGTGCTTGGATCCCTCCTCTTCTCCCTGCTCCTGGCTCCTGAGTGCACATTAACCTTAGGTTATACTTAGCGCTCTTAATACTGGAGTTTCTATATGTTCAAGTTAGACAACTAGTATTAAGTGCCCTATAGGTGTGTTAAAGTTATGCCACTTTGCATGAGGTTTATCTTTGAGCGGTGTCACAAAAGTTTGTGTTGCAGTAATGTGTGGCTGCTCCATGGAGATAAAACAACCAACTTTCAGTCCTCCAGCATCCCAGGATACACCATTCCATTCCCCCCATATCCTGCTGTGTGTGGACAGACTTTTCACCTTCCAAACTCTACTGCTGAGATGGTGGGACCAAGCCAACTCTCCTTCTACCCTCAGAGGGTGTGATCATCCTGCCCTCAGGGTGTGTGGCCCTGTGCAGGCAGTGCAAGCAGCCAGATATTACCTATTTACCTGAGGCAACCAAAGGCAGAAATAAGTCAAAGTAAAATACCTTTCCCCACCTCTGCCAGGCCCCCAGAGCAGCTGGTGCTGGAAGCCATGCCAGCAATGTGATCTAGATAATCCAGGGTGGGAGGAAGGGCGGGCAAGATCTGTGGGGCTAGCAGATCTGGGGGGAGGGAGTTGGAAGGTCTGCAAGGGGGTTATCCATTTGGGGTTATGGAGGTTGGAGGGTAAAAATAGCCTGGTCAGGATAGAGGCTAGGAAAAGTGAAGCTCTGAGGATGGGGCAAGAGGTTGGGCTTTTTCAGCCCCTGGACTGTACTCCAAACATGTACACATATCTAATTAGATCAGATATGGATTAGCCTCATCTATGTAGTGCACCTCCTTAGGTGAACTAAGATTGGGCTGGTCATTTTATTCCTGATCTTAACTCCCTGAATATATGTATTGCTCATCACTTAAACTGACCTAAACTTAGTTAGGTCAATGTAAGCATAACTTTTGCATGTAAACTAAGTCAGTAGCGCCATTGGAAATAGTATCCAAAAGTCCCCTGTTACAACCATTAAAAGATAATGGAATGATTAAACACATTTTAAAAATAATAAAATAGGTTGTTTACCAGCTGCACTATTATAAGTACATAGTACTTTTGTTTAAAACTAAGAATGTTAGGCTTGTAGGGGATATGTTGCAGTGTTTCAGTTTGATGATTCTACATTGTTGAAAACAACCTATCTCCTCACATATATCAGACCAGTTCTCTAATACAGTCAACCTTCTCAACCTTTTTTGTACCAGGACCCATTTGGGAAAATTGATGGCCAGTCCTGACCCAGTACCCTGCACTCCTGACCCACTGCCTACCACTACTAGACCCCAGTGTGTGGGGTAGAAGGTGGGTGTGTAGGAGGTATGGGAGGCCCCAAGCAGCCCCTTGCAGTTCAGGACTCTGCCAGTTTTCAAGGGAAAAATGAGTTTCCCATGTTTTTCTCCTTTGAAGGAGAACCCATTTTTAAAGTTTGTTGATCCATTTTTAAAGTTTGTTCACAAGCCTGCCATACACTCTTGTAACCCACTTTTGGGTTACAACTCATGGGTTGAGAAACACTGCTCTAATGCACCTCTGATGCCCCTGAACCCCAACCTGAATATCATCTTTTAAAACTCTAAATAAGAAAATGGTTCATTCTCTAAAAAATTACATTTCATGATTAATTTTCTGCCAATTGTGATCATGGTTCCTAAACACTATATGCTTTTAAGTATTTTTACTGCATGACATATACCTTCCTGCTGTGGATTAATGACATTATTGAAGCACATTTCACACTGAGTTTCCATCACAAAGGAAGTAGTATTATTCAGTGACTGATTTTTACCTTAAGCTTAATGTTCAACCCATTCTCATGTTATTTATAAGGAAAGGAGAATATTAACCTTAATAAGCACTAGTAATTAGCAGATTGTAAGTAATTAACTGTATGATACTAGTATTGTCTCTTTGCTTCATCAGTGACTTCTTGCAATTTGACTTGGAATTGCCCCTTCTTGTGGGCCATATGCCACAGAATTCAGGAGGCTAGACATCATGCTTCTCAATGCTGGAAGAGCTCTGAATTACTTCAGGTAATTATTCTGCAGCTGGCCCCTCTCTTATGTTAACTATAAACTTTGGGGCCAAAATCAGACTTGATATTTCACCTCTATTTACATCAGTATTAAATTTGATCTTATTTGCCTACACATGAACTGGGAGGCTGCTCAGTTTGTGTAATTACAGCACAGCATAGAGGACTCAATTCATTGACCTTGCTGGAGCACTATACTCCAGCCTCCATGTCTCATGTATCAGCATCCCTGTACTTCAGAATGGCAGCAGGGGATGCTTTAACTGAAGCTTGTTCAACGAGCCTTAGATGAAATGCACCTGCTCCCATTTTGAAGTGCAGAGACGCTGATACATGAGATGCTCTGGGTACTTTAATTAGAGCGGCACTGAGAGCCACTCTAAGTGAAGCACCCTCCCATACCACTCCTGAAGCACATGTAAAAATACCCAAACTTCCTTTTGCCTACCATTTTAATGACTGTCCTCTATTGTTTTTTTTAAGACTTGGCTTCATTTGTAGAAAATAGAAGAGAGTTAACCATAATTCTAACCCTACTGAATTTGGAGAGGGAAGGGAACTTCCAAAGTCTGTACCAAAGCACAGATCAACTTTTAAAATGCTTATTCATTTTAATATGAACCCCCTTAGTGGATTAGGCAATGTTTCTTCTTATTAGGAAACAAAATTAAAAGAGTCAAGAAAAGAAAGGGTTTTTTATTTCCCCCCCCAGGGGAAAGATAGGACTATGGGAAGATATTTATGCATATGATGGATACAACATTACACAAAATAATGTGTTGGCTCTATATATTCTTCTGACTTGCTGTAGGATCCCTCAGTAACCTGCACACACTGTGAATACTTACATTCTTCCATAGTATCCTGAAGATTATACTGGAGGGTTGGGGAGGAGAGGACACGGTTGCTGTGTAACACACTTTGGATGAATATTAATCTCTCCAAACTCCCACATAAAAGAACATTTGTGAAAGGGGAGAAGATCGCACAGCAGGCGCAGAATAAGTTGCTGAACACTACATTGTTGGTAGAAAATGTAATGTAGAATTGTACATCAGATGTGTCATGTTTTCCCCATACAAAAAGAGCTCAATAAGTACTTCCAATCTAAGCAACTGATTTTATGTTACAGTAGACATCAACAAAAAATTAGCGTACAAAGAGCACTCCTACGTGAATCACCTCCCAGTCATGCTCCCGACTCAGAAGACTGCCTAGTCAGATTACTTAAAGGGACAGCTCTCAAAGAACAATAATATTTGCCAAAACCACAATACCTACCTATGCTAAATATTTATAATGCTCTCTATCAACTTGCTACCTACAACTCAGAGGCAGACTTCTTACTTCCTTAATTGAACACATGTGCTTAAAGACATGCTGAGGCAAGTCAGAACTGTGCAAGATCAAATATATAGAGAATATCAAAACCTCTGGGTTAGAAATGACTTGCCAGCCTACTGATTCAGTGACTTCTGTCTCCTTTGCCTTCTCCTCACCATTTACAACATAGAGCACCTATACATGTGACAGACCTCTGCTCCAACATGTGCTAATTAGCATGCGTTGGAGCACACTCTATTAATCGAGTCGATTAATCAAGTCTGCTGGAGTGTGCTAATTATCATGCTCCAACAGCCTCTGTCACATGTACTCAGCACCTCTGAATTTCAAAAAAGTGGCAGAGGTGCTTTAACTAAAGCTTGTTGAATGAGCTTTAGTTAAAGCACCCCCACTGCCATTTCAAAGTGCAGGATGCTGAATACACACAATGCTGAGGGCACTTTAATTAGAGCACCTCTGAGAGCCTCTCTAATTAGAGTGCCCCCTTCTCCACTCCGGATCACATGTATAGATGTCCATAGTGTCCTGACTAGCCCTGACCCACTGAGGTTTGCCCCATGTTATACAGTTTTGAGATATGATAGAAAATAGCTGACCAACCCAAGGGCATTGGAGCACTCCCAGATTTACTGGCATAAGAAATCTAACAAATTGCCACAGCCCAATTTCAAAGACTTATCATGTGTTTAGTGTGCTTTGTACAGAATGGGTAAAAGCTAGCAAGACTTGAGATAGGAAACTTCTTAACATGTTGAGTGGGGGTATTTTTAAAACAAAAAATTGGAAACCTAATTATGTTGACCTGGAGTTCAGAGTTTAGGCAAACAACTCTCAGTCACAACTTTTGTAAGTGAGGGTCAGTCATATTAACTCAGGGAAAAAAATGTGCATGTCCTTTTTGAACTTGAGAAAGTGCAAGACGTGGAGCATGATTCACATTCTGTTTCAGTTAATGTTCCCTTGTGCTCATAGCTCTGTCTGGCTGCCTGAGAAAACTCTCTGGATTTCATGACAGGTGTAAAATGCAAGGTTAAGCAGAGATGACCATTTGGCCTTCATTTTATTGTAGATTGTTCCTAGACTGTTTGCCTTTGTTCTGATGTTTGCTTTTGGTTAAGAGCTGAGCCCTTGCGGTTCACCCAGATATGCCCTAGAGTTTGCTGTCCTTCCAACTTATCACCTGGCAGCAATGATTGTATAGTGTAATTAAAAGTCAATGCTAGCTTTTGGGATATATGCTATAATGAAAGAACCATCTGAAATTAGGACTTAAATAATGAAGGGTTCAGGGATGTAGGCTGGTATTTGTTATGCATTTTAATAGAGGAACTTTGCAGCTAATTGGAGGCTAACTAAACCCTTTGGACACGTTTCAAGTCACGTCAGTGTTTTTTTCTCCCTAAGGAATCTGATAGGCCATGCAGCTTAGTACTGCTTTTTTCTATCTTAATTACCACATTGAGTTGTGCTAATGTGGGTTTACTTTAGAGGCATGTGTTATGATTACAACCCAGGCAAGAATTTCTTTTATAGGACTCAGAATCTAATTTAAACACTTCTATCTGCAAAATGTGGGGGGAAATATTACAGACCAATTTGCTTCTGAAACTAAAACACTCTACTATATTCACATGTCTCTAACCAAACTAGCCTAGACGCTCATCAGCACACAAATGAGATTCTCAGTTCTGAACATAGTTACAGCTTTGTATTTGGGGCAATGTTATGTCTGGTCTTATGCAGTACTGTACATGAGTGTCCTTCCCAAGAGCGCATACTCTACCAGGGGCATTGAAGGGAGTCATCAGTTTCAAATGTGAAAAGTCTAGGAATGAAAATCTATAAGACACATTTGTGGTTCAAACCTCACAGCATGTGGCTTTCAAGGAAAAAAAATCATTATGACAGTCCTATTTATGTGCTTCTGGTAGAATTGCTGTAGCACTTGAACAATGATTTCAATCTGCTGATCTTCAGAAGCCATGCTGGTAAAAGTAAATGCCTTTGAAACCAAAAAATTAAACTGTCCTGTTCTAAAAATTTGAAATATTGAACCAAAATCACAGGGGCTAGGAAGGGCTAAAGAGCTCTGTGCTTCATGCTTTTTTTTTTAGCATTAGATAGCAGAACGGTTTGAATAAAAAGAATTCATTCAAATGTGAATTTATTTGAAACTTGAATAATTAGGTTAATTTAGGCACAAATAAAAAATCATAGCCAGGAACTCTTTTCTGGTTTCAGATAAGTCTAGAAATAGACATTACCAAAATGTAACTGTTTTCAGACCAAAATGGTTTTGCTAAGTTTCAAGACCTGTCCAAACTTTGTTATTTATTTACTTTGATGAGATCTTCTGCCCACATTGAAACCACTGTCCAAGTACTGTAGTCTTATGTCTTATTTTTTCAAAAGCCAAATGCTGTGGTTATAGTATCGTGTTGCACAAGAATTCAGCACTAGTATGTCCCTTAGCTGCACTACTTTCATATGGGAGATATCAAACCAATTCTTTGTGTACAAGGTTGATTCCATATTATACACACAAAAACAACTGAAGGTGGCTGCTGCATGTTTGTTTTTTAGTCCTTCTCCTGCAGTATATTGAGACAACCCATTTCAAGTGCCTGGGCAGTCAGATGAATTATGGTTTAAATAGAATATATATATATATATATATATATATATATATATATGCAGAAAAACATGAAAAAGTAGGGATGGAAGTCATATATATATATATATATATATATATATATGTATGTATGTATTAAAGACTTTCTTTCCTACTTTTTCATGTTTATCTGCAAAACACTTCAGGATCTATAGAAGACACAGGAACCATATCCTTTTTACCCACAAAGTAGTCGCACATTGGTACAGCAGTTCTTTTCCCATGCATAGTATTTTTACATGGAGAAAGCATCATGCTGTGATTAGGACATTTCCAAACCTGCCCCCACGTATATAGACATACACCAGTGACCCTATTCCAGCACTCCCTCCTCAGCTGCCCTTGGGGCCCCAGTCTTTGGCATGCTTGACAGCAGTTGCTGCTGATAACTTAGAGTTGCCTCACTAGTGTAACTTTGGGTTTGAAGCAAGCAAACAGGAGCATAAAGAGGGAGGGAGGAGTGTCACCTGGGTCATTCTAATCAGTGTATGCTTCTGCCACAGTATAGACATTCTCACAGGCTAGGCAGAGAAAGTACAGAGAATTACACATAAACTGATATAAGTGACTGGAAACCAGTTGAAATATGTAACGCAACAGAAGTTCAGTACACATACACTGCTTTCAACATGGCCAAAACCAGTTTAAAATAAACCTGGATGGATGTAGTATCAGACTTAACTGATTTAGGTTATTTTTTTTTTTAACTTCTGTCCCAGATTCCCTTCAGATTCAAGTTAACTCACAATTCCCTAGTATCCCAGAGTGCTTTGCACCTCCCCTGCAACCCCCCTCCCCCCCCAAAGGGTGAGCTGGCTAGCCTTGGCTCAAGCTGAGTAGGGAGGTGTGCTCTTGAGCCACTGCAGGCATGTGGCTGCATTTTCAGAGTCAAAAGTGAATGTTTGTTCACTTGCTTATCAATGCAATCTATGCAACTTAGACTAACCTGCAAAGGTTGAATCAATTCAGCCTCAGGATTTTGACTATCTGTACTGACCCACAGTGTTCCTAAACCAAGTACAAACTTTTAGAGTAAACAAGATGGGATGTTCATAAACCTTGTTTTGCCTGTTGACAATGTAATCGTACCCCTCTCTTTCACTGCTCCAAATTGCACCAGGATGAGGGACAACGGAGAGAAAAAGGGAGTTATAATTGGTTCCATGGAGAACCTCCCCATTCTGGTCTGAAAGTCTGAAGCAGGTAATCTGTTATTAATGTTCACCTTCCTCTATCAACACCCTAACTGTCATTTAGAATGATGAGGGTAGACTGATTTTCTGTTAAGAACTATAGCAAGTTTTTATACTGACCAAATATACCTGTGTCTCCACAAGCAATGCCAAAAGTATGGCACTCATTAGGATTAATTAATACATTTGATTATTAAATGCCAGAGCAGGTGGTCTGTAGCAGCAGAGGACAGGATATAGAAATGGAGATGAATGGAAAAGGATAATAAAATAAGACACCTTTCAGTACTGACAAATGGAAGTTGCAGTATTTTCTCTTTTATAAACCTCACTACAGATTGCCTTATTGATAAATACAGATGCTATCTTTAATCAGAGGACCATTTTCTTGAACTTCCCCTTATCTGCTGATATTATTACTCTTTTCCCAATGGAATACTTACCTTAAGAACCTAGTTGGCCCCTGGTGCCTTGAAGTGGAGGTGGCATATCAGGGCAACATGACATAACACAGAGTTTATCCTCCTTTTCTGTACATGTAAAATGGTACAGACAACTCCTGAATTTGCCAGTTCTCCAGCACACTGCTTGGCCATTCTTTAGACAGTTGATCTTTTGGCCCAGGCCTATCTGCAACTGAAACAACACTCAGTTTGACAATTTTTCATTGTTTCTCTTGTTTATAATATGAGTAGCATATCAAACCCATAGCTTCTCTGCTGCTTTTCTTCCACCTCATATAGTTGTCAATAGCTTTTTCTGTTGGTTTCTCCTGCTCTACTGCAAAAAACCCCCTCTTTTATATATCCCACATATCTAACACTAAGGGCAAAGGCTGAGTTGCAGCCCTAAAAATTTCCAGGAAACTTATCTGAAGAAGTGGGTCATGAGGTGAGCCCTCCAGCTAGAGAGCCAGAGAGGGCTGCTTCTTGGCCATCCCTCTCTCCTTTCCTGTTGGGAAAGGGCGCAGGCTGTCAGGAAGCTGCTAAAAGAAGCTCTTCTAGCTTACAGAGATGGCAGACACAAAATGAAAAGCTGTGATCAACTCCATCACCTCTGGGCATTCCCAGAATCCTTTGAACAGTCCCAGTAATTTCCAGGAAGAGAGCATTAGTGTTGCCATTTAAGCATTACCAGGATTGTTCACACAGTAGCAGGGAATCAGTGCCACAGTTTGAGCAGCCCCAAAGAGTCCCTGGGCTGTTCAAGTGGCTGTGACAGCAGGGCCCGCTAAGAGCTCCCAGACAGCTTCCCATTGGATAGGTTATCAAGGAGACAGACACTTTCTGTCCCTCTTTTGTCTTGGATAGATAGGAGACTAAGTTCCTGGGGACACCCATCGTGCCGCATGTAACAGAAGAAGCCTTACACATGGTGCTAAAAACAGTGAAGTTGCTTTTTAAAGAGTTAACAGTATGTGGTGGAATCACTACGCTCTTTATACCACAAACTACTCCAGTGTGTGGACTCTCACTATTTGTGCTAGGAAAAAGGCATTTTTCCTGACACAGATATAACGACTGTCTGCACCATAAGATACACACTTACACTGTCAAATGACCATTTGAGGAAGTGCCACAGTGGATCAGGGCATTCTTACCCCATGCTACACCTTGAAATGTATGCGTTGTAGTTGCCTTCATGTAGCATTGGATATATTGATAAACAAGTCCGAGAGAGTGAGCTTAATGGCGCCGGACCAACAGTGCACCAAGACATGTACTTTAGGGCTGTGCAAAGCTTTGGTTGCTGATTTGATTTGGCAGAGATTCGGGCTGATTCAGCATCCAAATCTCTGAATCCTAATCAAATCAGGAGACCCATTAATCTCTCTCAATTGGAGGCCTCTGATTGGATTAAGAAAGATGCAGTGATTCAGACATAGACACAGATTTATATGTTTTTTCTACATACTTCAAGGTAACACATGGTTCATGAATGCTGAGACGGTGGGGCAGATGGAGCGTCCCATGGGAGCATGGGGAGGTCCCCAACGCACTCAGCAGTGGACCCAGAAGTGGAACGGAAGTACTTCCGAGTCCATTGCCGAGCACGAGGGGAGCCCTCCCAGCACTTTGTGGGATGCTCCACCCACCCCACCATCTCAGCATTTATGAGTCACACCTGGTAGCTCGAGGTATATAGAAAAAACATATAAAGCTGTGTTTATGGGTGAATCATTGATTTTCTGAATCAGAATTGAATCTTCAGATTTGGATTTGGCCAAATAGAATTGGGACTGTGATCCGAATCAATGAATCGAATCACTGACTCCTGAATCAGGCCAAATCCGAATCCAATATGGCTTGCTTTGCACACCCCTAATATACTTTACATCTGTGTTGAGGTATAGGATATGCAGCATGGGCCTGGCATGCTTCATTCAGGTCCCTCATAGTTTGTTTCTTTGATGGTACACATGTACTGTAAAGGCACACATGTACCCTAAATGTTCATCTGAGCACTTCTGTAGCTGAAACACATGTAGCCCTTTTCCTTTTGATAAGCAATTGTGTGAATAATAATTTTAAAAACCTTAGAGAAAAATGAGAAAAAAACCCAGAGATCATTAATACTAGCATAGTATACTTTAGGCCTGATACTCTAGGCCCAATATGAGTTATTTGCAAGAATACAGCATTAGTGAATATATTTGTCTGTGTTCATCCAGCTCTAATGGGTAGTGAAACTCTGCAGTCTCTTATTTTATAATGTGACCTGATTTATTTTGGGGGCATTAAGCACAGAATACTGTCTGGTCTTGTTCACCAAAGTACAGGAAGAAAATGGTTTACAGTGACTTGGGAACACAGATCCTGATTTGCTATTCCTCACTTTATATAGACATCAATAACAAAGAAACTGAAGTCCCTTATGAACAATATTTTCTGTACAGTATTGGCCTTCCTTATCTATATAAACATTTTCCTGTAGTACCTTTTCATCACATTTTTTTTCTTTTTAGCCTTTTCAGTTCAATCAAACTTCTTTGACATGATAAGGTAACTGTCTATTTTACATAACTCTTTTCAGATGCAGCTTCTTCAGCTTTAGACACAGTTCTTTGTCATTTCAAATTTCTCAGTGTTGCAGTATTTTATTCTTACTTTATATGTATTTCTCTACTTGTTCTACTTTTTCTTCATACAATATTTCTTCTGTCTGTCTTTTTTTAGCTGCAGTTTTCTATTTTGACTTAACATTCAGGTATTAATCATTTCACCTGAGATTACCTCTGAACTTGGTTCTCCTTTCCATTTACTGGTTTTAATGAAAATAGTCTGAAGGGTTTGAAGTCAGGTTAGTTGTTGCTTTTCTGATTAAATGTAATCCCATTTTTCCTGGGCCTAACTGTTCTACCTCTCAACAGCAGCAAACTGTTTAAATCAAAATTCCATATTTTCTAGCAGGCACTAGCTCAATAGACTAATCTCTCTGTTTTGACTGGCAGTTGATAACCTTCATGAAGGCACTGAGTATAACTGTAAGACCGAAAGACAAAAGATGGAAAACCCCTGATACTGCACTATAACCTCTGTATGCTCCCGTGGACACAGACATATTCATTTATGCCTGTCAGTGTCATTGAAGAAATTCTAGCAATGTATCTTTGTTGAAATTCCATGCATCTAATAAAAAATAAATGCTCTATACATAGTCCCATCTTCTGAGTTTACAGTTCTATCCTTTTAATTGACATAGGACTGAAACATGTTTCCTCTCTCTTTGGAAGGATCCTCTTTTAAAAAAATCAATTAGATTGGTTTTGACAGGAAATAAAAAGCTGATAGGAGCTCTCACTTTGAAAATGTAACTGCTCAGATATTTGGAAGAGTGGCTGTTCCTATTGGCAGCATTTCTCATATTGATTATTCCAGTCAGAAAAAATCCTTTGGGGATAGGTTGTAACTGTTGACCTGATCCAGAGACTCCTGAGATCAACAGAAATATTTGATGGACTTCTCTGTGTATGAATGAAGCTTTGAATTAGGAACAGTAGATCCCAGGAGTTGATCAACATCAGTTCTTTCCCTGCATTACTCTCTTCCTCTGAATCACTCCACTCCCTTTTTATGAAACAGCTTAAATCCTTCTGGTGCCCCCAGCTAGTTATTCTGTCCAGCAAAGGGAAAGAAGAGGATAAGGCATGGATCCTTACATTCCCTGCCTGCCACTATCACTCACCTACTTGTTTACAGGGTAGCAGTTGAACCTATCCTTACTTTTGTACAAGGACAGGATTTGTAATGCCACCCTTGCTTTCTGCTCAGGGTTATAGCTGTCCAACCACAGCCGCTGCTAAGTGACTCTCAAACATCGTTACGGTTTCATCTGACATGTTCTTTTTCATTCTGAAACCATAAAACGTTAACGCTGCTTCAGAAGCAAATTAAATCGAACAACATTAAACAAACAGAAGAATCTACAGTAAAATACATGTTGTTATTTCCAGTTTATTCTGGAGTAGGATCAAAGCTTCAACATCACAAATATCTCCTTGCAGATTATTACAAAGCTCAGTGGTACGTCACTTTGAAATCAGAGGATGAATATAGCAATGCTTATCAAACCAACACAATTCATTCTCAAACTGACATGCTGAGCTTTACAAAGGGAGTAAATCCAACTTGTTCATGGAACAGGTCACATACAGCTTTATATGCAAGAAGTAAGGTCTTAAAGAAATCAATTCTATTCTCTCCTATGCTTGATCAGGAGAGAGTGACAAGAAAGAGAGAGAGAGAAAGAAACTGAGACAGGCATAATGAGTTTTGTGTATTTTGTGTGTGTGTGTCAAACACAGACAACAACATTTTAGACATGCACTAAATCAGACGGAGTATCTCAGACAATCCCAGCATGGGGGATATTGTATGGTCATTAAGCAGTTAAGCTCAGTGATAAGAATAGGTCACAAATTGTCAATATTCTTTTCATAGTGAAAAGCAAAACAAGCAACATAGAAAGCATAAGGAGCAAATCAAAGAACAAAACCAATACTGCCCAAAGGCTAAGGAAGCAGGATATTCACTTAAAAAAATCACAGGGTACTAGATATAGAAAATATGCACAGATGGGGGCATGGGATTAGTGGAATATTAGAAACGCAGTCTTGTTTAAGTTCAGCTGGCAAACTTTAAATAATTCTCCAAGCAGATTCACTAAGCAAACATAGTAGTATGGACAGCAGGGTAGGGGAAGCAAGCTTTGCAGCTCTGAATAATTTAGTTCAAAGATTATGTACAGCATATATAAAAAAGTGACAGGGCCAGCATTGAACCTCAAGGATTAAGGAGTAGTACAGTGAAATACTTCAGCATGAATATTAACCCACTCTCTCAAAGTGACAGTTAGTTTGCTGATGATTCCCTAGCCAGTGATATTAAACAGTACGCTAACATTTGGAAGGAGTAGCATGATAGTCTCTGTTACATTATTATACAGAGGTGGTTGTTTCATTAGCATAATATAATGTTATTCTTTAGCAAGGCAAGCAGCACAAAACTGCATTTACAAATATAGGACCACTTCTGAAGGGTTTTAATAATTTCTATTAGAAATTTTGTCTCAACTAAGTAGTCTCCAAGGACATAATGTGCCAGTCACCAAGATCATTCACTACTATGCACAGATTGGAGGTCACAGAACAGGAATAAACAAAAGGTAACATTTTCAGAATAGCCTCAGTTCAAACAAGTCTCTGGGCATACAAATGTTGTTTGTGTATATCATGTGCAAAATCCACGTCCATAGACCTTGGACTTATTTTATGATGACAAAGAAGACATGCAAATGTCAATTCTAGTCAGTGTGTTCACATTTGATAGCTTGACAAACTTCATGTGCTAGTTTTGTGTTCAGAGAGATGTAATGTTTGGAACATTTGGATATGAAGGTTAGTTAAACATTCAGGAATAGTAAGATGGCACATACAATTCTATGTTCTCTGAACTCTTCTACAAGACAGAGAAAATTATTTTAGTACTATGCTTATTAAAAATTGTTAATTAAGGCCAAAGAATTAAGATGTTCAGTTAGATATTTTCAATTTATGTGCATATTACACAGTAGGAAAGTCCATCCATGCCAACAGGGAGTGACGTGGCTAGTATCACACCCAGCTGCCTGACTTCTCGGCTTGAATAAATAAGTTCTTATTTACAGCTGGGTCAAATGGAGGCAGCTGTTGGCATGCTTACAGCAGGGCTTTAACTCCTGACTCAAAAAGTATAGCAAGGCACCTTAATTACTCTGCCCATCACACTCATTTAGCACACCTGATACCAGTAGTATAACTGGGGGTTAGGGGAGGGGAGGGAGAGGGGCACCTGCCCCTGGCACCAAGTTAGAAGAGCACTGGAATTCCAATGACTGGCCCTTTATTACTGATAATGCAAACCAAAGTACTTTGGAACAGCGTTTTTGATTGATTGATTGATCAACTAATTAATTAATTAATGGTTTTGTGTTTGTGTGCATAAAAAACGACTTTGATCCTTAATAAGGACGCTCAACACTGTCATGACACAAATTTTAAAGTGTTAATTCATCCTATTATCACCCATCGGCAAAAAGGAATCCTGTTAACCAAACCTTACTAGTGTGGTTCATTCATTCAGTCTTAAATATAGTGTTGTGGGCCAGCAGGACTTTAAAATATTATACACAATTATTATGAAAATATTATACATATAATTTTGTAGGTACATGCCAATATATCTTTATACTAGAAAAGGGAAAGTCAAAAGCAGTGGCATAAGGATGAGGCAGGGAGCAGAACATGAGTCTTAGGTGCTGCATAAGAGGGTGGTGGCAGGATGGAGCAGAGGTGCCTTAGTATCCTTTTTCTCAGTTCTCCTCCTCCTGCACTTTCTAGTTTTAGATCCCACACCAAGCAGTCACAGAGCAGGTGCATGTCAATGAGTGAAGGCCTGTCACGTCTCGAAAGGTAGGTCTGTCAAATAGCAACAAGCAGCAGTAGCTGAAGTTCAATGCTTCTGGGGGCAAATATCACTCCTTTTGTTGCCACCGAAAACAGGAGAGTTTTCTGCCTGCTTGACATGCATGTCAGCAGCAAAATGCTGATGTGACACCTCCCCAAAACAGCAGCGAATTTCAGCTCTTTGCTTCTGCATCATGCCTGCTCTTGGAGCCAGAGACCTGAAGAGAAAATATAGAGGTAGTGGGTAGTGTGGGAAGAAGGGATTGCCCAAGGTGCAATCCTTGCAGGTTAAGCCTCTGGTTTAAAGAATCCACTTGGCATTCTGAAAAGGTGGTGCTGGCCTTTTATGTATCTGAGGTTCCTGGGGATTTAATCCTGCAGTTTCAGACTAAGCCTGGAGAAAGCTCTGTCTCTTGTCAAAGTCCTTGCTACCTGATGGAAGTTTCAGGTTGGAAACTCATATTCAGGAATGTATCCTGAATATTTATCATTTTCACTGGGGACATATTGTGAATGGGCAAAACAATCACAATAATTCAGCTGATGCATGTGTATGCATATGATCGTGCTCCAGAGCTTCCTTTATGCTGACTCTATACCCAGTCACTCTCAGTTTCCAGAATTGAGGGAAGAGAGTATTAGAGATTGGGAAGAGAACATTAGAGATGTTACTAGGAAATGCTGATCTCTCCCAATCTCTGTCTTAAGTGAACAGTTGCAGGCTATGGTAGAACTATGTATTTCTCTACATGCTGTTCATTATAGACATATAGTCTAACTATTTCAGTTACACTTTAAGGCTAAAAAGCTTCTCTGTTCCCTCCCTGCACAGCCATGACTTGCCGATAGGCAGCTGGAGAGCAGGGCTGGGCTAGGAGCTATAGCTGTGAGTTGCCACTACAGGGCTGATGAGCCAGGATTGGCTTCTGTCCCTGCCCTAGCTGGAGGTGTGTGAGAGATTGGGGGAGGGGAAAGGGGGGGAGGAGGAGGAACATGAAGCTGGGAGGCAGAGGGTTAATGGGATGGGGGTGGCTAATGCAATGGGAAGTGGAAAGGAAATGGGGGTAGGGGGTGGGAGGTAAAATAAAGTAAATCAGCCACTGAAGGATAAAATAAAAATAATTTAAAAATAATTTAAACAGAAATAAAGAGGAAGTAATTTCAGATCTCATGTTTTAATAAATTGGGATGAGGACTGAGGTGTGGAGGCATTGGTCATGCTTTCTGGGGTAGCTGGGAGATGATAGCAGTGAGAGAAGGCACTTTTCAGGGAGCTACTGCCCTAGGAAGGATCCCCTAGCTCATGGGGATGCAATCTTGTCCCCTATCTCGTTCCTCCCACCCACCCCTCCTAGACCTCTTTCCTGTGACTTAGCTAGATGGCACGTGCCCTGCAGGATGTTTGCATGGTGTTGCACCCCTGGGGATGGAAAAGTTGCATCCCTGGGGGGCAGCAGGAGGAGTTGGCTTGGTGTCAGAACCCCTCCCCCAGAGCAGTAGAGTTCAGGGGGTGGAAAGTTTGTCCACACAGGACAGGAGGGTGGGGAAGGAACATGGCATCCTGGGATGCTTGTGACCACAGCTTGGGTGGCTCATCTCTGGGGAGTGGCCACACAATGGACTATGACCTGGGTTACACAGATCAGAGATAAGCCTGCCCTGGAGACATGTAACTTTAAGCCACCTAAAGCATGCTTAAAACTAATTTCAGAATAGCGTTAATGCTTGGATAATCCAGGAGTTAAAAGCTCCAGGCACCACCTAAAATTAATGTGTAACAAGGCCCAAAGAAAGCCTATCCAAATATATTATTATACCTGGTTTCAAACAACCATTATTAGTACTCATGAGTGTTCTGATTTCATTTGGTATAGTCATGCATGAGGAGAATGCTAATAAAAAGAAAACTTTTCTTTAAAGTTACTATGACACTTTCAGTCTGCCACTTACTATTGTCTCTGGAAGCCAAGGACACCGTTTATGATTCTTTGGTTACCTAATTTATTGTTTATAATGTATAGAAATTCATTTAATCTCCCAGTATGAGAGATTTAACTGCCTTGGTCAATGTTTTTATGATTTCCTTTAAAAATCAAAACTATTTCTACCAGTGTGAAATGTTACAATATTTCATCAATGTATGAAGAAGTAACAGCATAGCTTAGATATTACAGACAACGCATACAAAGATTTGGTAAAGCAGCTCTTATGAAGCATATGATATAGCTCTCAAAGGGAGGTCTAACTGTCATTGATTCTTTCGTTATCTTCGTGGGACACAGTATTAATCCATTTACAAATCTCAACTTTTCAGTTCTCAGGATCCTTTCAAATGTAAAGGTAAACAGCAACAGAAAGTACAGCAAACAGTAATGAAGTGTAAGCCAGATTTACCAAGTACAGATCCCTGATGGTAAATAAATATACACTGCTCTGTTACTTCAAAACCAGAAGGACTTATTTGCTTAGCATTTAATGGAATTAAAAGGACTGTTGTCCCAGAAGTAATCATTAGAGATATGGAAGTCGATACAGAATAGTGACTAAATATTAATTTGTGTCCTTGCAGAAGTTATGTAAAACTATGGGAGCACGTAGGATATTTGTAGGATATGAATTATTGCCCAAGTTCTACTAAAAAGGAAACAGCTTGTTTTAAATATCAGAACCCCAGGTCTTGCTTTCATCATTGTGTTTGTTACCGGAACAGTTGCACCAAATTTCTTGCCTCCAGAAAGGCAGGAGAGATCAATTTTTGTTGGTTGGTTTGTTTTTAATAATAGATTACATGTTGTGGCTTTTGAGCCACAATAGTAAATAGGAGACCCCAATAAAGCTGCCTAACATGTTCAAGAAATACAGCCTCCCAACCATCCTGTATGCAATATTTTGACTGACAAAAAGTCATGCTTTGCCCTTGGAATAGCTCACATACATTAGCTACATTTCTGTAAATTTGAGTACAATGCACTGTGATTTTACCCTGATGTAAAGTAGGTAGTACATTTGAAGACAAAGTACATATAGTGGTCCAGTTGTTTAACTACAATATAGTAGAATCTACAGCTCTTTTGCTTTCTTCAAGGATTGTACAATGAAATCATCTAGTAGGAAAAGTCTAGGCCTTAAGAGAATGCAGAGTACCCCTTTTTGTGCCCCATTGTCTTTGTGCCAACAATGCACGAAACAGGTTCTTAACATCAAAGAAGCTGGAAGGCTGCTCTCGTTTTACATTAGATTGCCCCTGACTCCAAGGAGGACTTCAGCCATGCTCTTTCTCTGGGATGCACCCAAAGAAAGAGGAACGCATAAGGCCATGAACTTTTGAAAGCAGCTTTTCCAGATTTTCCAGCTCCTTTGCATTGCCAAAGAAGGGTGAAGCAGCAGTGCAGTGCACATGGCAGCAGCATATGCTGCTAGAAACAAAGCCTGGGTGTCCATGGCCAAGCTCTCACTGTTTGTCAGGCTCCATGCCACCAGATTGGCACCACTTCTGTCCCAGGAGACCCACCAGGACCTCAGGTAAGGCTGCTGGGGCCAGCACAGATCCTGGCCCTAACATCCCCAACCCCACCTAGGATTATTTGGCACATACCAAAGTGCACGTGCAGTGGCATGACTTGGAGCACAAAGCAATGACACAAATATGTGACACTGCTATTTAAGCCATGGCAAACATATGACCCTGCATGTTTGCACTCATCTGGATGCACCCTGGGGCTGCAACGAGATGAGCGCGGCTATGCAGTAAGTGACACCACAGACCCATCTACAGCACCACATGCCACACATGCAGGTATTCCCACACTGCTACCTTGCAGTGTAAGGGGTTTTTTTTGGCCCTGGGTGATCTTCATGTGGACACAGCCTGGGTGTAAAAATAGATCCTCTTACCAAACTACATATGCCACAGATGCAATGCAGCCCATGATAGCTGCATGATAGTTTTTCAGGTGAGCTGCATAATGATTCCAGATGGCCAACAAATTTATGGTCTAAGTACAGATGGTCAAAAAGCTTGAGGCTGAATCTATTCAGTCTTTGCAGGTTAGTCTAAAATGTGTAGCTTGAACTGATAAACGAGTTAACAGACATTCACTTTTGATTCCAGAAATGCAGCTACATGCCTGCAGTGGCACAAGCCAGAAGCTGGGGTGGGGAAGGGGGGGAGATAGAATATGCCTTCCTGCTCAGTTGGAGCCAACAGCTTGGGCCAAGATTAGCCTGCCCACTTTGTGAGGAGGGTGGGTTTTCAGGGGAGGTGCAAAGCATCTTGGGAAGCTGGGGAACTGTGAGTTAATTTCATTTGGGACAAGACCTGGGATAGAAGTTCAATATACTTATTTAACCTAAATCAGTTAAGTCTGATAACTACATCCATCCAGGTTTATCTTAAACTGGTTTCAGCCATTTTGAAAGCAGTTTATGTGCACTGAACATCTGTTGTTCTACAGATTTGAACCAGTTTTGATCCCTTATACCAGTCTGCTTGTAATTTCTGTCCCTAACCATGGAGTTTACATGTTAAGTTTTTTTACTCTTGTTGGTGAAAAACCTCAATATTTTACCTCTAAGACATGATCAGCATGCAGGGGGAAAAAAGCCTTGTATCGGATTCGATTACCAGCCCAGGTCAGCCAGTGAGTCAGCACCAGCTTTGGCCCTGGGCTTGGGACTGAAGCCAGAGCTGAGCGACTGCCTGCTCCAGGCAATGATGGCTTGTTTGGCAGGAGAAGGGTGTATGCAGCCAGGGTGAATGTAGGGGGAGACCATGAGGTGGAGAGAGATCTTGCAGTCTCCCCATCCCCTTACGCCTGTGTCTGCGCTTCCCCCACTCTGTTCCCCTCTGAAGCCTTCCTCCTCGCTACTTACCTTCAGCTCCAGCTTCAATCCCTCCAGCCCCTCTCCCTGGCTGGGCTGCACTCGGCTGGGCATGGGCTGCAGAGCTGTAGCAAAAGGTAAGCGGAGTGGGCAGCAAGCATGTGGGGCCAGGGATGGGGAGAAGGCAGGGAGTTAGGTGCTGATACAGGCACAGGGGACCTGGAGCAGAGGGCAGGCAATGGGGTCAGGCACAGACATGGAGGGGCAGGCAGCGGGGAGCAGGGAACACATGGTAGGGGACAGGTAGTGAAGGGACAAGCACAGGGGAACAAGGGGCAGGGAAACAAAGGGAAGAGTCCTGGCCTCTCAGCCACTGCCTTTGCTATTCTTGTCACAGCGCGGGGGGGCGGGGTGAATTTAAGATGACTTTCCACGAATTACATTCTATTCATGGAAATTATAACAAATTTATGAATTTCCATGTCTAGAATTTAATTATTGTTGGGTGGGATGGTTGTGTTTAATTTGAGGTTGTCTTGGATTCTGGTAAATGTAGAATGTTTCTAAATATGTACCTGTTTTTAGAGGGGCTTAAGACTTTTACTTCAGGTGTGTATACACACAAGTATTATTTTGATTTCAGTGAAAGAGTCTTAAAAATGTACATGTGTCATGTTAATGTCAGAAGTAGCTATATCAACTTAACTGCTGGCTTCTATATTTTTAAGCCAATGGCATTCTAACTCACTGTCCTTGTATTCTTTTAAAAATAATTCACAATGTAACGGTTACAATGTTAATCAATATAGCTGATCCTACATTTCTACAAATTACTGTGGCTTGCATTGCATGCAAAATGCTATATCCCCCAGATACCTCATAGGTCAGATAAAAAATGGTATACTCAGAACGGAAGGGTTAGAGTACGCTTACAGGAAAAGTATATGTGCAATATTGCACAGCATCTATGGAGAACACTGCATCTGAGACAAATAGAAAATAAGGTAGCACGTACAGGTAATGATTGTTTCCAGTCATTGTTCTTCAGGTATTAAAGACATGTTTTGTCCCCACAACCCACCACTAGTATTTATTAAAGATTGGAGAGGGCACCTGCTGCCTGAGACAGCTATAAAGCCCCCTCTCCTCCTTTTCCTCTCCCTCCCCTCCCTCTCTCCCTCCCTCCCTCCCTAGACCTTAAACACTTTAGACAAAACTCTTATAGTTAATAGGTCAGCTGAACCAGGCTGATGAATCTACTGGTGTAACAAAGCATTTGGTATACATATAAACATATACAAAACCCTGAGTCAAAACCCTGTCAGAAGGCAGTTTATTTCTGCTCTGGGTGATGGAATAACTTAGGACAACCCAACAGCTATTTCTTGGCACTCTGTGATTATCGGTATGCAGAATAACTGCCCCTAGGTTCTGACATGTCCTGCACAAGCTCCCTAGCAGCGTTACATTAATGACCTGCTCCAGGGAGTACATTAATATTATGTATCTGCACAGGACCTATCCACACAGATACAAAAGCTTTACAGTAAAATGAAGCAGACATCAAATTCTGTGCAACAATACAGAGACAATGAACAAAACTAGGGGAGTGAATTACTAACCTGACTTTTTAAAGAATGTAAAACAACAGGTAAGCTGATTTTCTCCTTTTTTTTTTTTTCCATTGAGTCCTCGTGCTTTGTTCAGTACTTCTTCCTCTTCAGGGGCAATGTTAGAGAGAAACAAATAAAGCCACATGGCAATATTGTGAATGAAAAGACAAATTATTTTGCAACACACCATACAGAAATTTCAGATAAAAACAACTTTGGTTTTTTGATGGACTGAAAGAACTGACGAAAGGTCAAGACATTACAAGTAAGCAGTCAGACAGCAACATATGAATTCAACTGGATTTGAGGGTGAGAGCACCAACAAGCTTTTTCTAGCACTGTTAGTAAACTACTCGTTAACAAAGATCACATATTGGTATAGAGGGAAAGAATAATTTAAAGACTCTAAAAAAGGCGCTCATATTCTCTTTGTTTCAACCAGCTGAATCTTCCATGGGGCCAAATTCAGCCAGCTTAACAGCAAAGCCAAACAGCATCACTTATTGTCAATCATTGCAATCCACATTTTCAAAACCCTTTTGCTTTGGGACATCACAGGACCATAAATAAAGCCCTAGCAAGAGGTTTAGGCATTTGTTTATGGACAAGATATAATATCAAACTTGTTCTCTTAGAAAAATGAAAAACCCATTTAAGTTTGTGATAAAGTCTGTAAAATATTCTCCTTTCTTCATCTGGAGTGAAATGAGCTTGGCAGCATGTGTAGCTCTGAATAGTAATCTACATGTAAATCAGCAGCAGCCCCATGACCTGAAAAACCTTCTGTGTGTCAGTAATGCTATATTCTCAGAAGATCACTCTCTTCAACCAAGAGTGGAGAAGAAAATACATATTGATACAATTGGAGATGTATTTTTGGCAGTACAAGTGTTCACTTGAAAATAAGAATGACTCCAAGATAATGTCTCATAGATCTATAACCAGCATAACATCTTATTAGGGCAGCTCCTTTCCACCATATCTTTTCTCAGATATTTTGATGTTAAAGGAAATAGTCTCACCTCCCACAAAAAGATATTACTTACTTCCATCCATAATTGTTTCAGCTTATAACCTTATGCTTGTTTTTACAGCACATACTCCATTTTTTTGGTTCCATAATCTCATGTAGTATGTTTATCTAACTGGTTATAGTCATTGCTTATTTTTCCTCTTAAAGGGTTATATTTTAAAGGAAGGGACATTTTTTCTTTGAGGTTGATAGGCTTGCACAGAATGTATACTATGGGCTTGCATAGACAAAATGGGGACCCTAAATTAAAGCAGCGGGTTTTAAAAAACACCACTTCAGTTTAGGGATGATTAACGACCCTGTGTCATGCACACACCCTGCTGACTTCCCTAGCTCTCTGGCAGAGAGGGGAGGGTGAGCTGCCCATGGACAGAGCAGTCCTTGGCTGCGGCGGGGGTTGATACTTCCCTCCATGGCAGCTTCAGCCCCCATCCATGCGGCACCCACCCTCAGGCAGCCAGCTTGGGCAGCTTGTGGAGCACTGCAGCTGCTATGAATGACATGTACTTCTAGTGGTTGGGGGGCACAATGGCAGTGGGAGCACGGTGGTGGCAGCAGGATCGGTGGGACCACAATGGCAGGAAGTGGGAGAGCTCCTGCGATGCCACTGGCACTGTCAGCAGTGAGGGAGGAGTGGCAAGCACTGACCAGGGGTCGGTGACCACCTGCAGACGCCGCCAGCGGTGTCAGTGGCACCATTTTGTAGAGGGTGCACTGTCATGCTCAGGGGGTGCATATGCAGCCACATGCATCCCCTATGCGTCACCCCTGGCAGCTGCAGAGGGAAGCACTGGGCCCCCGCCCGGCTCAGGGAGGCAGGCAGGCTCCACGGGGGTGGGAGGGGATCATGCCCACTGCTTTTCTTGGGCAGAGCTGGATTTGTTCAAATGATAATTTACAATCCACTTAGTTTCTCTGGCTTGTTCACATAGTCACTGTACCTTAGGATTTGGTGTTTTCAGTATATTCTTACCCAGTGCATGCTACTTCTGGCTTTCCCCACCAAAGGTTGAATTCTGCTCTCTAGAACATGGAGCAAATCAACACATAGCTTAACAAAATACCTGTTTTGGTACTTCCAATATGAGGAGTGTTTGACAAGTGTCTAATCTGACTTCTTTTTATTATAGGTGAAAGCCCAACCAATCTCACAGATACAAACAATGATATTTAGATATGCTTCTTTGTTAGTAACTCTTTTTGATCTATGCAAACCTTACACCAGGATGCACTGAAACAAATCAGTCACCAAGGATTTGAAAAACACAGAAGTAAATCTGTGATAATCAAGTACCTCCATAAGACAGAGTTGATCCAAAAGGAAATCCATGATGACAGCATGCCAACCCTGGGGGATAATGCCACTTCATATGCCACAGTAATAACTGGGCAGCTGAATTTGTGTTTCACCAGCAGGCATGCATGGTGTATATCAGATAGCAATATCAACTTTCTCTTTCACTGATGCATGCAGGGAATGAAGAATTAACCTATCTATATTCCTATCATAAATGTACAAATGTTTGCTTGTGTGTTTTCGAAACTGAATTTGCTTTGACATCAGTGAGAGCATGTTCATATCTGCTTACATACATCTAAGGTACAATATAACGGTGTGAAGTTTAATAAAGCAGACAACATGACAGAAAACCAAAAGCAGTTTTACAAATGATCACACTGAAACGGAATAAACTGTTCTGGATAATACACAAGTAGTAAATCTTACCTTTAACGTTTTGCTCATTTTTAGAAATAAACAAAACTTTTTTTCTGAACTCATCAGAAAGAGGATTCTTATTGGGAGCTGAGGTTTGGGTTTTGACTCACCACTAGTTAAAATATTCTGTTAAACAGCATGGTGCCAAATAACCAGGATCCAGCCATCAAAATAATAATAATTTACAATGTATCAGTAACGACTATTGCACGACCTTCTGGCTAAAATGCTCTAGAGATTAATAAAATTGTATCTTGAAAATAGGGAATCTCTTTCAGTTATTACATTTAGGTAAATCGGATACAACTCTACCCTGGTACACTGGTTTTAAAGCACCATGTGAGTAAACCAGTGTATGTAAGAATCAGGACCCAAGTTTTTAAATGATGGCATGTGCAAATTAGTAGAACCTCAGCATTCTTCTAATGACTGAAAAACATTCAGACACAGAGTGAGGGTTTGACTATGAGACTATTTGAATGCTAATTGCTCCTAAAATTCCAGTGTAACTAATCATAGTTGTAACTAAAAAGATAGTGGATGTCCTAATCACTGGAAAAATAGGATAAACATATTCATCATAATTGTTCTGTGTGAGGGGGATTAGACAGAAATAGTTTGAGTCATCAAGCTAATTTCCTGAAACTTCTGAGCTAATCTACATTTGTAACATTTTCAAAATGCATCTTGTCTCCTTAAGAAACATGTTTTTTATATTAGGTTGTCTATTTCATTAAGTACTGGATGTCCTGGTGGTATAATGCATTGTATGAGAAATATTAAAAGAGGCAAACTTCAAAGGGAAATTATGCTAAAACTAAAATATCTGCTCTCTTATGCTGTTGTCACCAGGAAAAAAAAAAGCTCAAAGGTAGATTTTCCTACCTAATTTCATATCTAAGAGTTTAAGGTCACCATAGTGCAGACTGAGGTGGCTCATGACAGCTGTAAGTAATTCACAAATGAACTAATTTTAGAACACCTCAAAGCAAATAAGATTTGTAACAAAATGCTGGTTCTTTTCAGACATAATCAGAGTCCTAGCTTCCCACTTTTTTGTAAGAACTTAGAGAAAAGAGGGCAGGGAGGGCTTTACTTTGATGTCATAGGTACCCAGTAAATAAAGCTTCTATTTTATATTGTTACTAGATTTTTTGCTTCAGCCATAAAATACTATCATTTAAAATTACTATTATAAAAAAGGCTAACAAAGGCAGCATAAAAAAACCCTGGAAATTTTAAACTCAGCAGATTTTTAAAAGAGGAGATATTAGACAAATTATTAAATAGGCTCAGTGTATCTAAGTTTTCTACTTTGCAGATGTAGCACAACTGGAGGTATTGCAGATGTACTGAAATCTGCAATTGCTATCTGTAGAGTTGCTAACTTAATTCCTATGTGCCTTTGTAGTAGAATCCAGTACTGAGTCTTATCACTATTACCAGAAAAATGGTACTGTCAACAATTGCCTGTGTGATTAGGCACTTATCTTTTGATGTTCAGTTACCTTCTGCTTGTTAACCTTGTCAAGGAGGGGCACGGAGGAGAACACCAACCAAATGAAACCTGCAGTAATTACTGTAATTCTGAGAGAAATATATTCACTGGAGGCAGGCAGTTCCACCCTCACAATCAACCTTTCTGCAACTCAAGGAAAACACAAACATGGCCTGGCTCAGACAAATTAGGCATGAACAAATGTTGCACATTAAATGAGTTAAAGGACCTTGCTGAAAATTACAAGGGCTGCTTGGGGAAGCAGTGAATCCCATTAAGTCAGAAATAGGCCTAAAAGAAAGTAGGCTTTGTGCGGAGACTTCCAGATATATTTACAGGATTTGGTTATCTCACCCAAGGCAATTCCAGGCATAACTCTCAAATGCATCAATATTGATAATGGTCCAGGGCTCTTTGGGAGACATTGAGAGGAAAGAGGAGATCATCAATTCTATGCTGTAAGACTAATAATAACAATAGCAATAATATCTAGCTATTATATAGCATTTTTTATCCATAGGTCTCAAAGTACTTTATAAGAGGGAGGTAACACGGATCTAAAAAGTAGTTTATATGAATCTCTAAACCATAACTTGATTTTAATAATTTCCAAGCTGGAAAGAAGTACATGGCTTTTAGTGCAACAGTCACATTTTCTTTTTCTGTTGGCATTCCCTGAAATGAATTCCTGTCTGTTACACAGCATATGTGAACATCTACTATGGCTGAAAGAATTATTCCTATATTACTGTAACTCCTTCTGTTACATCAGTACAGCTAAATGACCCTGTCTGTAAGAAGCACTGTTTTAATACGCATTAGACTTTTCTCCCACTACATTTAGAGGAGGACCAGTGTTGGTTATTTTACTTAAAAATGTAACAAGAACAAGTTTACTACATTTCTCTTTTTTTTCCCTCATTGTATAAGTGCAGTTCATGGAGGACAGTGCCATGACATCATTTTTCTGCATTTTCACTTGGTCCATTCTGGAGGAATAAAAAATCTAGGGATGCTGGAAGGTAGAACAAACTAGGTAAAGGGGCATACTGCCACATTCATGCATAAAATATACGCACTTGTAAATATGTTTTGATTTCAAAGGTTAAAGAGAGGACAAGTTGAGTTAAGTTACAGAAGCATTATGAGACGATGGTGGCAATATATGTCATAAGGTGCCATGTTCAGCATAAATCATGCTGCATGTAATACATAATAAGTAGGGGTCTACTTAATTCACGATGATGCAGATTTTGGAAAACATAATGTTTGGCATTGTCCTCAAAATCAACTTAGAAAAAAACTTAATAAAAATAAAATGCTAACTCCACAGTGGGAGGCACTGGTCCTCGCTGCTGCTGCAGCCCAGCCTTGCAGCCTGTGTGGAGCAGGGAAAGCACCAACTGGTGGAGATGGCACAAAGAGCAGCAGACAAAATGGTGGCCACTCTCTCATCCCTCCTCCACCCCACTGGGGCATCTGCGCCAATCAGCACCAAGGGGTACAGCTTCACAAAGAGCAACCAACAGATGAGATGGTGGCCACCCTTTTGTCCATCCTTCCCCTGCTGGGGCCTTTCCCCCAGTCAGTGATGGTGGGGCAGGGCTGCCAGACTGCATCCAGGAAATATCCATTGAATTTGTTATTAATGCCACAGCAAACCAGCAAAAATTGTTTAGCTTCTCTGTGATTTAAGCAGACCTGTAATAATAAGGATCACTCTTTGAGAGCTTCACTCCAGCATGTAACATCGTTGCAATCAAGACGAAAATAAACATTACAAAATGGACTGATTTCTATCAGCTTTTTAAAAAATGGCTTGATGATCACATGCTAATTGTGTGGACCTGTTACTGTGAATGACAAATAGTAGTTTCCAAAAGGACATTCTAGATAATGGCCTTTTAAGCGTTAATTGTGCTCATCATCTTCAAAACCCCCATTCTGTGAAGGATTAGGAAATATATTCTTAATGCCATGGTAGTTTATTGTCTAAGGAATAAATAGAGCATATAAGAGTGAGAGGCATACTTTAGTGTCTGTAGTTGGCTCTATGATGACTGAAAGAACCAAGAAAAGTTAACTGCTTGTAAACAGAGAAGAAATTAGAAGGAGAAAATGAGGTGCTCCATATGACGAGTTCTCACACTATCTGGGCAATTTTAGTTGTTTTAGTTCTGCAATTAGTCTTTCTTCAATATAAAAACTTGTTGGATTTACTTCAGATTTACATCTGTGTAATTGAGTTAGAACTAAATCATGACATATACAATTTAGCATATTAGACTATGTGTGAAAGGGTTGGTCCTGTGCTTTGTCTTGGGTAGCCTATGGAAACCCAAACAGCTCAGTATACTGTAGTAGCTATGTGTGTATGGGAGATCTGTGACTGAAGACCAAGGTACATGACCAAGTGTTGTGTGTACCTCTCAGTACACTGTCCTAATCAGGTGCACAGAATAAAGCAGATCTTGATCAGACTTCCTAAAGCAAGTACTAAATGACTGCACAGTAACAACCGTGCAGCTCGGCACATGTGTAGATGTGCCCAAGGACAACTGGAGAAGGTTTAAGGAACTCATTTCCCTATATTCCCAAGTTATTGTTGCAAGTCAGAAGATCTGGTTCACAGGCACTTGGTATTTTTAACAGCCTTCAGTTAAATCATGTAGGAAAGACTACGAAACTAATAATCTGGAGTCGGTGCTGTCCAACTGGTTCCGCGTGAAGGATTAAATGTGCGGCTCACAGGCACCCATCCAGCCACCACTTCCCCCCTAGTTTTTGCTGAAGCAGCCAGTTATTTGAAGGCAGGGCAGAACAGCAGGAAAGGACCTGCAGATCTCCTTGCCCATGTTGCTGTAAGGGAGGTGCAGTGGGAGTATGTACGTGGCTCTGTGAGACTGCATTGGTGTGGGTACTTGTGCTGCTGATATTAAATCCTTGATAGGAGATAAGACTCTGATTGGGATCTGGGCCAAAACACACGGAGTAAAGCTAAGGGAGGAATGTTGGCAAGGCAATCTGCATTTCCTAAGCTATAAATACTATGCTTGATTACGGAAGGAAAAGGTAGGACTGTACCTTTAGAAGGCTTTAACAAGAGTCAGTTGGAAACAGCTTTTATGCAATGCACAGGCTTCTACTACACAATACTGATCAATGAAAACTCAGACAGAGAACAAAGCAGACTTCCATCAAGGCTCAGCTCCAAGTGATTTCAGAACAACTAAACCAGCTTGTGAAAGGAGGGAGAATACTTCCCATTACTGCAAACCTGATTTTCCTTCTACTTTTCATGCAGTTTTCGTTAGAGAGACTTCTGAATGGCATTCTGGGAGAAAGGAACAAAAACAGGTGGAGGAGGGAGAGAAGTAGGGCTGATATGCACAGTGGCCAGCCATTAATAGGTGTTATTATTCAGTTGAACTGAAAAGCTGAATTGGTAAAAGTGAGGGAGTCCCAATTCAGTCCTGTTTTGAAAGCACACCCTGAGATAAACTGTGTGGCTGTAAAGTGCTGCTCAGAGATATATTTGTAAAACTCACCCTGGCAACTCCAGCAAGGAAAAATTGCAAGTCTGAAACTGCTGCCAGGATGTTCTCTCATCAGCAAACCTGAGAACTACCTCCCTCTTTTCATAACAGTTACTCCCTACTCTACTATTATTATACTAAGTAGAATATCAATGACCCCTATCATGGTCTGAGCATGGGAGTGGGCAATTAGACTTCCCTGGGAAGCATGAAGGTGTTGGTTGGTTAAAAGGACAGTGAAGGAACGAACAATGCAGGGAGAGGCTAGGAGCAAAGATTGTAAGAGACTGGAGGAAATCATAGGAGAGCATAAAATTAGTGAGTGGAAGGAGGACCAAAATATATATCCCCATTCAAAATTTGGGTGCAGGTAGATGTAGGAAAAGAACTAGAAAAAGGAATGGAGCATACGTAAACAGCAAAGCACCGAAAGCCTGAAAAATAATGAATCAAGTTACAGGTTCTAAAGGCTCGTTATTTTTGCCAGGGGGGAGGAGAAAGGGGCAAAAGTGATGTAGACACCTTTGAGGGTGGGAAGGGGCAGGATGGGGTGACTAGTTTTCACCTGATCATGATGGCAGGAGGGGATAATATACCTTGTTTCATGAACATAGTAGCCACCATTGTGTTTTTATGCTACCATTAACACAGTTGTTGGATTTCTTGTGATTCTAGGACTAGAAAGATTGGGGTCAGAAATTCTTCCTTCCAGCCACAACTTTCTCCCCCTTCCCCTTCTATCCCCTCCCGCAATTCAGATTTTCTACTTGTGCTGTATAAAATGTCAAAATAAAGTTTGGGAGCAGGGGATTTTTTTGTAGGGAGAGATACCCAGGGAATTCTACTGTAGGAGAAGCTAAACAACTTTTGGCATGAAGTAAGGGGTTAGTCAATACCATTTTTAGTCTTTGTCTCTTAAGTAGCTGAACTTGGGGAACATAGAGAATTTTCCTGTGTGATTTGTGGGTTTTAAAGGATTTTAAAGTGTTAGACTGAGGTTTCTGTAATTTAGTGCTCTGTGTGGGCGTTGTTCCAGAGCAGCAACACAGAGGGAGCAGACAGAAGTGCACCTTCCAGCTGTAACTGAGAGTGTTTTGCAGGAAGCATTTGGAGTTACATCAATCCTTCAGACCAATCAGAAGTTCACTATTGGTTCCAGGGAGGAGGGGAATCTAGCTGCTGGCTGCCAGTCTGCAGAAGGTTTCTCTTAGCCATGGCCCCTCATACCTGCCAGCCCATGCTGTTTCCAGAATGGTAGGGGGGAAAGGGAGCAGAGGGAGCTTTTTCTAGGGGTTCCCAAGCCCCCTTGCCCTGTGGGACTGGGAGGCAGCACAGACACAAGTTACAGAAGATGCTATTTTGAAATGTCTTTATCTGAAACTTCATACAATGAGGGTTCAGGTTTTCACTAAATTGGCTATTTTTTACATGGTCTGCAGCTGTGCACTTATGTTTGGTCATGGCTATAAACTGCTCTCTGTGGCCAGATTGAGCAAAAATTGTCTCTTCTGTCTTCACCGAGAATGGCAACAGTATATATACCTTTGTATCTGGCACAATTTATGGCTCCTTTCAACTGTGGACTGGGATTTTGCGTTCCAGTCAGGATCACGTGGAAGACATGAGATTTTAGAGGCAGAACCTTCATTGCTACCTTGCAGGTTATAGTATATCAGGGGCCAGGGTCATCTGGTGCCTGCACTGAAACAGCTCTGTTGGACAGAGTGAGATCATTCCAGTTTGATATTAGTTGCTAATAAGATTATAGTCTGTGCATGTAAGCATGGAATCTGCCTCAATATTTCTGTGTCCATAATTCTTAGTGCATTTTGGCTGGTTGAGAGCTGTTGCTTATGGAAAGACTGACATGATCTTTGATTTCTGACATGATCTTGGAAGATATGTTTCACAAAATAAGAACCATCTTAGAACTCAATGACTATCACTTTGGAGGTTTATTTGCATAATAACTTTTTGCCTCTGTGTTTTTCAGTGCATTTCTGTGCTATGTGGCTCAGGGCAGGAGGCAAGAATAAGCATTTCTATGTATTATTATTTCAGGTTCTTGTAATGCTCCTGTCCCCACTGTAACTGTCTCCAACCTGAATATTCACCAGAAGTTTCTGTTCTTACAAGATTTCAGTCACATTTTGCAGACTCAAGATGTGTGGATAAACACATGAGCTTCTGGGCATTTATCAACAGCAAACAGAAACTACGTGACCAACACGGGTGGATAATTTCCTACTGCCATTTTTTTAATTACCATTAAAAATTTATCCCTTGAAGTAGCGTGCAAAAAACAGAAAGAGTATGTCTCGGCTTTAGCACTGAACTGGAAATGGAGAAAATGACCATTTTATGAATTGCTATTCTACTGTTACATTATATTGTAATGTATCGGGTAGTTTATGTATGTGCACCATTCTGTCTGTGATGCATAGAACTACTCATGTGTGTGCCATTACTCTGTAGTGCTCGCAGTAAGGGAAGAGTCTCTGTCAGTGCAAATGGTAGGCGCTCCTGCTTTTGACACAGAAGGACACACGTTCAAGTCCCTGTGGTTTCTGCGAACCTGCAAATTGCCACTGTGCTCAGCTCAATGACACAATGAAATACTTAGGTGGCAATGAAATTGCTGCACTATTTAAAATGGAAAATAAAGTTGTCTAATGAAGCAAAATATAGTCAAATGTAGATCCTGTCAGTCACAGAGATTAGTAAGGGAAAGGAACAGCGCCTTCAAAATGCTGTAAGTAATCAAAGAAAAAAGAGTCTTTTGAACATTTTACTACTTGGCTGCTCAGGAAAAACTGTTTTCCTCACAGGAAAAAACCTTTCTTTAAAGGTTCTTCTTACCCCAGAACAGGAAACAGTACATCTTTTATTCATATAATCTATAGAGCTTGTCATATTTGTATCCAAGGTCTTATGAGAATACTTTTCTATCTAGGAACATAGTAAAAAATGCTGTCCAGTGCTTTTCAGTTGATGTGAGGCCACTAAAAAGTAACTGTGGGAAAATGGGAAATGCATATATATGGAACAATGTGTAGCAGACCTGACATATTAAGGTCACTAATCACTCTAACATTTTCTCTTTTCCTCTCTCCCGTTCCTGCTACAGGACTGTTCAGCATTCTCACCTACACAAAGTCTCTTTAGAGCTGTTTAGTACAATGTTTTTCTCAATACATTTCGCTCTAAAACAGTTACTCTCTATCAACTGTCCAATTTAATTACAAGTCCCAAAACTGAGCCTCACTGCTAAACACAGTCAGTCACCACAAATACATCATGCAAATAGGCAGCCATCTTCACTTGCTCCTCATTTAATAAAATGTTCTGTGCTTGTTCACTTTCCTGATTTTCAGTGCTCAGCTTAAAATTAGTTCTGGCTACTTGCAAGATCACTTCTGCATCTGGTTTCATAACAGCCTAATGACAGCTGCATTTTACTAGAATGATGAAGCAGTAGACTAGTGAGGAAAGGGCTGCAACTGCATGCAAGAAACTTTAGCCACAGTGAAAGTTAAGAAAATGGAAAATAAAGAGCCATTATTAAAGTCACTATGTTTAAAGGAAAAAAGTAGCTCAACCTCTTCCCTCAATATCTTTCCCAAAATAGTGCACTTATTCTTATGGATTCATTAGAAACCCCCAACAAAACAAAACAGCAAAAAACCGCACAATAACAACAAGAAATCTTCTTAGCTAGTAAAGGAAGAAGAGAGACTAGAGGTGGTCAGATATGAGACCAGCCAAATGAATACTTAGACAGGAAGGTAGATGGACACCATCCATTAAATCTAAAAATGATATCTTATTGCATTTTTATTGGCCTCTGTGCCTAAAACTGTGTCCTCAGCATGACTAGGAGTGCTTGTGCTTGGGTGCACATAGCACCTATGTCATTGTGCTTGCACAAGTCAAACTCAGAAATGTGAATATGAGTCAGTGTGGATATATCTTAGGCTAAGTGCAGACAGTCAAAAAGCCCAAGGCGGAATCTATTCAATCTTTGCAGGTTTCCCTAAGGTGCATAGATTGGACCAATAATGAACTGAACTGATATTTAGTTTCAGTTGAGACAAGCAGCCAGATACCTGCACTGACCCAGGCCAGAAGAAGGGGGCACTAGAGCATGTCTTTGCTGAGCCCACCCAAGTTGGGGCCACTGTCTGTCTGCCCAGCACATGCTCCCAACCCTCTGCTGTCCCCCCATGGAGGGGGAAAGAGCCCCACATCCAGGTGCCAGCCCCAGGACTATTTAGCATTTGGGCACTCCAGGGCTCAAGGGACCCTGGAAAGGGGCAGGGGAACCCTCCTGAGGCATGGGGCTCCCCCTCAATGTAGGCTGAGTGGGTGGAGGGGGCAGTCCCTCCCCAAGGGACTGCTCCCCCACTCCCACCTGCAGGGGCAGAGCTGAGTCACAGCAAAATCAGAAAGGGAGCGGATGAGGGAATCCACTTCTGTTCCCACCACAGGGCACACCAAGGCTCAGGGAACCCTGAACTGGGCCAGAGGAAACCCCCTGAAGCATGAGGCTCCCTCCACATGGGCATAGCCTGGGGGTTAGGAGGCAGTACCTGCCTGGGGGACTGCTTCCCCCTTCCCATCTGCAGGCATGGGTCTGAGCCATGGTCCATCCACAAAGGGAGAGGGGGTGGAAGGAAATACCCCTTTGCTCCCAGCACAGGGCAGACCAGGGCTCAGCAGACCCTAGGCTGGGGGCTTCTGTTCCCCTGCCTTCTCCTCCACATTGCTGACAGGTGCAGAAACAGAGGCTTTTACTGCTTCTGCTCTGTGACAGCCTGGGGGTGTGACCAGCTAGGCACTGAACTGGAGCAGTAGAACATGATCCTTGTCCCAGCAGGCCACCCTTTGGTGGGGGGAGGGGAGTGGGGGGCCACCTAGCATACTGGGATGCCAGGGGACTGCAGGGTAACTTGTGTCAGGATGGGATCTGGGACAGAAGTTTAATAGACTGGTCTAACCTAAAGTGATTAAATCTGATACTACATCCATCTGGGTGTATCTTAAACTGTGTTCAGCCATTTTGAAACCAATCTACATGCACTAAACTTCTGTTCTGTTACAGGTTTAGACTGGTTTCCAATCACTTACATCAGTGTCTATCCCTAGCCTTAGTTTTTTTGGAATGGTGCATAAAATGCATCACTTAAGCCTGACTGTATGACTTTTGAAATTAAGCCATTTTAAAATTGTGTACGCTCAGCCTTTTTTTAAAAGGACAGCATGAATGGTGTCTTTTACAGAAAATTAATCTTTACGCTGATGAGCAAGTATGGTAAACTTCATCCTTCTCTCCCCCCGCCCTCCCAAAATATGAGAAACTTATGAGGAAGCATAAATAGAATTAATTTCAAAATATAACCTCAACTATTTATATTTATACCTTAAGGCTCAGTCCCTCATTCCTTTTTCAAGCAAAACTCACATTGGTTTAATAATCAAATGGATTATGTCACCAGTGCCATAAGTAACACTAAGTGAGAAGTTCTGTGAGACCACACATTATTAAGAATAACACAAGTGAATAACTAATTCCAGTGTTTTAAAATCTGTGGAAGATCTTGGGACGAACAGGACAGGAAATGATTCTGTGAGAAAACAAATTAGGAAAGTTGCCTTTTGAAGCCCAGCAATTTCTTCATTGTAAATCAGATCCATTCTCTGGTCAATAGTTTGGATATCTAAAACATAACCTTCATTCAGACCTCTCTCTCTCTTAAACAAGGGTTATTGTAGGTTCCATCCTTTGCTTAACCGAATGTCATTATGTTAATAGTGTTTTTTGTATCATTATTTCTTGACTCATTAGAAGATTATATACAACATAGAATTGAAAACAAGTTCACTTTCCTATTCTTCTCACCAGCAGTGGGGGGGGGGGAAGGAAGGGGGAGGGCAAAAAGTCTTGTTCTGATGTAAATTATTAGGAATTCAAAATCATGACTTCATCAGTTCTTGAAAGGACCTTATTCATATCAGTGGAAAAAGCAGGAACTAATAAGCAGTAGGGTCCTATAAGTAGTTTCTAGAGATCCCAGTGATACAGAGATCTCAATCTTTGCACAAGTCTATTATAAATTCTGTGCTACAGGATATTCCCCAGAAAAACAACAAAGAGCAATAAATGGCATTGCAGAACCCATTGTGCATGAGAGTGTATAGACTTAAATTTTTTTTCTGCATGGGATAGAAAATAAACCCCATTTGTGCAGAGGGATATATGGAACTTCTGAAAAACAAGAGATGGGTCTAACTTAGCGAGGGTTTTCATCTGTCTATTTTGATTTATTCAGTGATTTGTTTTACCTTAAAAATGATAATTTAGTCTGCTGAGCTCAGGCCACACACTTTCTGAAAAGAAAGCAGTTTTATCCTATATTTTTCAAACTGCCCTTGTGGGCATGTATTGAAGGAATCATTTCTTAGTTGGTATTGTGTTCTAAAGCTAGCCTACAAATAAGCTTATTTAACTAATCAAGGTACAATGATGCATGCTGCCTTAAATAATATTGTTCTGATTTTAAATTAAAGAATAACATCAATTTGTGCAAAGAAGTCTGTAAAGACAAGAAGTTACTTTGTGATAATGTATACAGTTGGCTTTCTACTGAGCTTGGGTAGGCATTTTTATATGTATTTGTAACAGGCTGGCTGGCAGAGGTTTGCAGCAGACTGCACACATTCAGCTGTAACACACCTCAGTCTTGCAGGATCTGTAGACCAGCTGTGGGCAGTAAAGTCTGATTGCAGGTTGCCTTGAAGGACTGAGCAGCAGACCCAGAACAGTAGCTTGCCACAGGGAGCTAAAAGCTCCTAGGGTTGGGAGCTGGGTCAGACAGAGAAGGGGGGGTTCTTAGTTGGTGGCTGCAACACTGGGCTAAGGACCCTCCCAGGGTCTGGCAAAAGTCCCTGGCAGCAGCCCTGAGAGCAGAGAGGGAAGTCTCTGAAAGAGAAGAAAGACTGCACTGTGGTGCTGAGGGAGCAACAAAAAGCTGGGAAACCTTTTTTTGGTCTGGGAAGAGACCCCAGGACCCCAGTCACCCCTTTATGAACTGTGTTTATAGACTATATGAGCTAACCAAACACCAAACCCACTGTGCTATGCCTTAAAAAAAAAAGTAGGAATGTCTTTTAGAACAGCAAAGAAAGATGAGGCCGCAAAACAGATGAAACCAATGAGCTCAGGAAATCAAATGGAACCAAACTGAGATACCCTACTTAAACCTTTAACAGCATGTGCTGATAACCACACAGCTCATATTTAAGGACATTGATTTCAGAGATGGACAAGACTGCGAATGGGATTTAATTTTGTAAACCAACAAGGGTGTGTGCACATGTACTTAGTCGACTTAAAATAAGGCAACTTAATGAAGTAGACTTAAGTTAAACCACATAGTTTCATAGTTTCATAGTAGCTAGAGTCGGAAGGGACCTAGGTAGATCATCTAGTCCGACCCCCTGCCTTGGCAGGAAAGAGCACCGGGGTCAGATGACCCCGGCAAGGTGCTCATCTAACTTCCTTTTAAAAATCCCCAGGCTAGGAGCCTGCACCACTTCCCCTGGAAGCCGGTTCCAGGCCCTAGCCGCCCTGACTGTGAAGTAGCGCCTCCTAATATCTAATCTAAACTTACCCTCCACCAGCTTGTGACCGTTATTCCTGGTCACTCCTGGCAGCGCACGGGGGAACAGGGACTCCCCCAATACCTGCTGATCCCCCCTGACCAGTTTGTAGCAGGCCACAAGGTCCCCCCTTAACCTTCTCTTGTGGAGGCTAAACAGGTTCAGGTCCCGTAGCCTCTCCTCATAAGGCCTGCCCTGCTGACCCCTGATCATACAAGTGGCCCTCCTCTGAACTCTTTCCATATCGTCCACGTCCCTCTTGAAGTGTGGTGCCCAGAACTGGACGCAGTACTCCAGCTGCGGCCTGACCAGTGCGGCATAGAGGGGGAGGATCACCTCCCTGGACCTGCTCGAGATGCATCTGTGGATGCATGACAGGGTACGGTTGGCCTTCTTGACTGCCTCCCCACACTGCCGGCCCATGTTCATCGTGGAGTCAATGACGACTCCAAGATCCTTTTCCGTCTCCGTGCTGGCAAGAGGGGAGTTCCCCAACCTGTAAGTGTGGTGCCGGTTCTTCCTCCCCATGTGCAACACCTTGCACTTATCAGTGTTAAACCCCATCCTATTCTCATCCGCCCACCATTACAACCTTTCAAGGTCAGCTTGTAGCCTATTGCACCCTTCTAGTGCACCCACATCCCCCCACATCTTAGTGTCATCAGCAAACTTGAACAGGGTGCTTTTTACCCCCTCATCCAAGTCACTGATGAAGATGTTGAACAGTGCGGGCCCGAGGACCGAGCCCTGCGGAACCCCACTGCCCACGTCCTTCCAGGTCGAGAAGAACCCATCCACTACCACCCTCTGGGTGCGGCCCTCCAACCAGTTGGCGACCCATTTGACTGTGTGGGCATCGACACCACAGTCTCCCAGCTTTTTGATGAGGACAGGGTGAGAGACAGTGTCGAAAGCCTTCCGGAAGTCCAGAAAGACTACATCCACAGCAACCCCTGCGTCTAATGATTTGGTGACCTGGTGACATTGGAGTGTACACATGGGGCTTATGTACACAACATGATTTTTGCCCTTTCTGCTTGCACAAGTGGAATTTCCCAACACTTTAAAAGTATTTCTAGAGCATTAAACTAAAATTCCTTGGATGTAGTTTAGTTTGCCTCACCAGGAATTAAAGTGTTGGGTCCATGAATTTGTTGCATGCAAACACAAAGGCACTCAAAGATGTGTAATGAACCTCTTTGTCCACGAGATGCTGTTGTGACTTTTTTGTAGCTCACCCCTTCAAATTGCTTTCACTTTCGAATTGCTTTCATTTTTTTTTTCTTGTGTGATTTGCTGACTCCCTGCTTCCACAGCTGAATGGCAGGGCATGGGCACAGGGTAGGTGGGTGAACCTGGGCTGGGGGCACAGTGCTGGACTGTCCTGCTCCTCTGTGGGACTGTCCAAGGACCTGGCTTAATTAATTAGAAAACCTAGTGCGTGTAGACACAGATGTGGTACTCCAAAATAAACAAGTAAAAAATTTTATAATGTAAACCTATTTACTTTAACAAAAGTTAAGCCATCTTAACTGTCAGAAAGTTAGTATATGTGTACACACCCCAATTTGTACTAAGAAAATTACTAAGAAAATTAAAACCGAATATACTTGGATATAGGTTCTATTAAGTCAACCTTTAAGGTACCCCTTCACTCTCTGACCCCTCCTTAAGGGGGAAAACAAGCAAACAAATAAAAAAATATGTTCTGATGAAAAATTCTGAATTCCCAGTCTAGAACAACATTTCAAACCATTTAAATCACTCAGGAACCTTAGTTTCAATGACTTTCAATAGGATGTAGGCTCTCAAGCAATTTAGGTGCTTTTAAAAGTTGTGCCAGAGTTGAAAGCAGACTGAATTCATAATGCAGTTGCCATGTCAGGTCTTACTACTGCACTAATGTGATTTTGCCATATGACTAGTAAACCTACACCTTGAAATTGCAGATGCAAAACTTGAAGTAAAATTGTGTTTGAGCCTTTTTTTTTAATCCTAAAATGGATTCAGAAAGACTTTTTGGTTGCTGTTCCATAACAAGTTTTCAGTATCATTCACTTCAACTTACAGCTATGTCTTATTCAAACAAGTAGGAAGACTATTAATATGCAAAGCAAACACTGTCAGGCCCAGTATGGATCTTTGTAAAACTTTCCTGGGAATGAATAAATATTCAAAGTAAATATTTGCTAGCTTGATAATTTCATATCTAACTTCATTTAATAGGAACTAAATTGACATCACCAAAATATTTCATGCACTTCTTTTTATACATTTCTGATGCTAATGACTTTTGATCACTATGGGGATAGATTTTAGTCAGTGATCACTATGGGGATAGATTTGAGTCAGTGACTAAAAGGTTAAATGTTCTATGCCTGTCTCCTGACTTATTTATTCCCCTATTTCTCAAAGTTAATTATGAGTCATCTCAAAAAGCTGTTGTCCCTGCCTAGTTAAGATTCATGTCAATAGACTTGAAGTTGCTTCATGACCTTGTTCACTGTTGATCCTATGTCACATCAAAGTTTTGGCAGGGGATAAATGTCAAGGACGCTTTCATCTTGTAAACCCGGCTCTACTGACTGCAGCCTTATGTCACCATGCAGTATTTGTTCCCTGTGTTTTTTACTATTTATACTTAGGTATAATATAAAGCTATTTACTGTAGAAATGATACTTTCTGACAAACTTAGTATCCCATAGCATGGACTAAATACTTCATGCTTGCAATACCTGCTTTGCATCAAAAGCTCACGAACCCAGGTTGATTTTACTGGATTCCAACCTATCAAGAGCCTGAAGCAAAACAAATAGGTGAATGACTGCTTACGTTAACTAAGCATGAGTTGCTTGCATGAGTCTAATCTGCAGAAAGAAGAACTGCCCTACCTCCAAGCAACTATTGCTGAGTTCCCTCATTTGAAATAAGGACATATGTTTCAATAGTTTCCTGAGGGAAGAATTGCCAAGACATGAGGAAAACTTCATTATAAGGGTCAGTTCCAGCAAAACTGGGGCCACTTGCCTCAGTTTCATGTGTCACATCAGTTAGGGTGAAAGATTCAAACATACTTGGCTAGTAAGGACATCAGGACATGGAATCTCTCCCCCAGTGTCTCTGTGTTTGTGAAGGTATTTAGAAGGGCCAACAGTGAAAGACGGTTGCCATGCTTCAAGAGAACTTCAAACTGTTATTAAAGAAACATAAATGAACACAAGCTGGCTCATAATCACAAGGCTCCAAAAGTGGGTTCAGAAGCAGTCAACTGAAAATTAGTATTTCAACTCCTCCCTTATGGGATGAGATTCCTAGGAACCTGGAGTAAGTTTGCCTGTGTTGCCCAAACTAGCTTTATTTATTGGTTATTGAAAACAAAAGTATTATGGGAATGTGACCGTCGGGCTAGCGGAGGGGGAGGGAGCACCCCCTTCGGAACAGCGTCCCGGGGGGAAGGGTGGTGCTATCCCCCTGGGTCCGGAGCAGATGTAAGATAATCAGGTCCCCGCCCTGGTTCTCGCCCGCCACGACTTGTTGTAAGGTTCAGTGGGACGGCTCCTGATTCTCCGTAGCCCGGGGTCCCCGACGGTCACGTTGCGGGGCTCCGCCACCCCTTAACACCCCGGCCTTACGCCTCCTGGGATTTCCCGTGGGCAAGTCCCCGGCCCTCGCCTGGGGTGCCCCGGTGATGCTTCTCACCGGGTCCCCTGCCCGGGGTAAAAACCTAGCCGGCGGGCACCCCCGCTTCCGGCCTGGGTCCTTCTGGGTTCCCCCTTTCGGTTCTGGCCCGCTGGTGTCCGGCGTTGGTCCAGGCGCTCACGGTGCCCCGTCGGGGTCCTCCCAGGTCCCAGCGCCGACTCCCGATCCGCAAACTCCGGGCGCCGTCGGGTCGCAGTCCCAGTACTCCCCGTCGCTGGAACCTTCGGCGTCCGGGCCGGTCCGCCACTCCCCGCTCTGGGTTCGGGGTCCGGCTGCCGCCGCTGCCCTACCCCCCAATGGAGTAAGTAGCCCCTCCCTGTCGGCGTCTGCGCTCCCGCCGGGTGCAGGTCCCCTTGCCGTCTCCTCTTCTGGGCTCCCTGTCTCCGCGGCAGGGAATCCCCCCTTCGGGCTCCTCCCCTCGGGTGCGTCCCGGCCGGCTGATTTTATTGCCGGCTCCCGGCCACCGGCACGGGCGCCGGCTTCCGGCGTAAACAAGCGGCGGATGTCCCGCTCGGGCTCCGCCGCCTCCGCGGGCGAGCCCCGCCCCGTCCCCCTGGGACATAACCCCCCCCGCCAGTTGCCTTGTGGCGGTTTGAGGGACCTCTCCGCCTCGGGTTTGATTCTCTGTGGATGTTCGTCTCGCGTTCCAGGTCCCCCACTGGAGGTCGTCGGTTCGGGGCATCTGGAGAGGAAGTCGGCTGTTATATTATCCTTTCCCGGGCGGTACTTAATTTGGAATTTAAAGGGCTGGAGGGCTAGTGCCCATCGCATAATCCGCGTGTTATCGGTCTTAGTAGAGTTAAGCCACCTAAGGGGAGCATGGTCGGTGATCAATGTAAACTTTCTCCCCAATAAATAATACCTAAAGTGTTCCACCGCCCACCGGATTGCCAGACACTCTCGCTCTATTGTTGAGTACCTGGTCTCGGCCGGGAGCAGTTTCCGGCTGGCATAGGCCACCGGTCGATCCACCCCAGCGTCCTGTTGTGTCAAGACGGCTCCTATAGCAACCTCGGAGGCGTCGGTCTGCAAAGTAAAAGGGTTCATAAAGTTAGGGGTACGTATCACCACTTCCTCGCATAAGGCCTTCTTTAAGGCCTGAAAACTCTGTAGCCTTGGTCCGGTCCATTCGAGTCCTTTCCCGGGTTTGCTTTTCAAAGCTTCGAACAATGGGGCCGCTACTTCGGAGAATCGGGGCACAAACCTCCGATAGTAATTTACCAGTCCCAAGAAGGAACGGAGTTGCTTAAGTGTTTGCGGGGGTTGGAAGGCCCGAATAGCCTGCACCTTGTCTTCTAACGGCCGTATAGTCCCCTGGCCCACTCGAAACCCTAGGTATTTCGTGTATCTTTGTGCCACCGCGCATTTGCGGGGGTTCGCCGTTAGGCCGGCTTGTCGTAGCTCCTGGAGTATCTCCCTGAGGGCCCACACGTGTCGGCCCCAGGAGCGCGTAAATATAACGATGTCGTCAAGGTAAGCCGCAGCGTACTTTGCATGCGGTGCCAGCAGCCGATTCATGAGGCGTTGGAACGTAGCGGCGGCCCCATGGAGGCCGAACGGCATCCTGACGAACTCGTATAGGCCCCAGGGGGTTCCGAAGGCCGTCTTTTGGCAGTCCTCCGGTCGCACCGGTATTTGCCAATACCCCTTCGCGAGGTCCAGGGTGGTTATGAACTTGGCGGCGCCGATGCGTTCTATCAGTTCTGTTACGCTAGGCATCGGGAAAGCGTCGAAGGTTGCCACCTCGTTTACTCGCCGGAAGTCGACGCATAGCCGCAGACTCCCGTCGGGTTTGCGTACAGGAACCAGGGCGCTCCGCCACGGGCTCCTTGACGGCCTAATCACCCCCAGTGCCCGCATCTTCTTTACTTCTTCGCGTACTTCCTTGGTCAGGTGATGTGGTATAGGCCGCCAACGATCCCGTACCACGACGCCGGGTGGGGTTGGGATGGAATGATACGCTGCTCTAGCCCACCCTGGTTCTTCAGAGAAGGTCCCTTGGAATTCCCTTATGAGGGTCCTTACTTCCTCTTTCTGGGGACCTGATAGCTCCATTCCTATTTTAATCTCCTCCAGGGTCGCCGGGGCCTTTCCTCCTCCCGCTGCTTCCGGGCTCCTTACGTTTTGTTGCTCCCTCTCTCCAAAGGCGGCCCAGCCCTCCGGCTGGTGCCACTCCCGCAGGAGGTTGACATGATAGATTTGCCGGGTGTTCCGATGCCCCGGGCGATATACCTCATAATCGACCGGCCCCGCCCGTCGCGTGATCTCAAACGGTCCCTGCCACTGGGTTAACAGTTTACTGGTTGAGGTGGGTAGTAACACTAACACCTTTTGCCCTGGCTGGAATTCCCGTACCTTGGAGCGCGAGTCGTACCTCTCCTTCTGCCGTTGCTGAGCGTACCGTAGGTTGTCTGCCGCCAACTCGCGAGTCCTTCGGACTCGTTGCTGGAACTCTCTTTGATACCCGGACGGGCTGCCGATAGCTGCGGGTCCTTGTTCCCACTCCTCCCTAAGAATCTGTAGTAGGCCTCGTGGGCGATGGCCCAGCACTAATTCGAAAGGGGAATAGCCCAGGGATTCGGATGGGGCATCTCGCAGCACAAATAATGCCAGCGGCAGCATCAGGTCCCAACGCTGTGGGTCGCCCTGAACGCATCGCCGGAGCACCCTTTTCAGGGTACCATTGAATCGTTCTACCAACCCGTTGGTCTGTGGGTGGTACACTGAAGTTCGGAGCTGTTTGATTCGCAGGGTTTGGCATACCCCTCGTAAGACGCCCGACATGAAGTTCCGCCCTTGGTCCGTAAGGATCTCGCGGGGCACCCCTACTCGGGAGATCCAGCGTACCAACTCCTCCGCAATTCGCGGCGCCGTTACCGACCGCAGCGGGACTGCGTCTGGGTATCGAGTGGCGTAGTCCACAAACACCAAGATGAACCGGTGGCCACTGCTGCTGCGGGGCAACGGGCCCACCACATCCATAGCAACGCGCGAGAAAGGCACGTCCACAACGGGCAAGGGTCTTAAAGGGGCCCGTAGGGGCCGGTCCTCCCTAGCCTTCTGGCACACCGGGCATGCGGCGCACCGCCGGGCCACGTCTTCCCTCATCCGGGGCCAAAAGAACCATTGGGATATCTTCCCAAGGGTCCGGTCCCTGCCCAAGTGTCCCCCCATGGGGTTCGCATGGGCCAGTTGCCATACCACCTGCCGGAAACGGCCGGGCACCACCAGCTGTCCCCCCGCCCCGGTACCAACCTCCCCGTGCGGGATGTGATACAAGAGATTGTCCCGAACCCTCTCTAACACGTCGTAAAGAGGGGCCCAATCCCTACCCAGCAGCATATCACATGCCAGTTTGGGGGCGACCCCGACTAATATCTCGTCCCGGAATTCCATGACGTGCACCCGCACCCGGGCTCTATGGAGGGCCTGTGTCTCCCCATGGAGACATGCCACCCTTATGGGCTCCCCTTGCCACCGCTGCCCGGGTGGAAGGAGCTCTGCCTTAATCAACGATTGGGCGCACCCTGAATCCAGGACGGCCGAGAGCGGGCGGCCCTCCACGCGGGCTCTCACCGTGGGACGCTCCCACCGCGGTTCACCTTTCCCGGTCCCGAAGCTACAATCCATCGGCTCCCCCTGGGTTTGATCTCGGGGGTTTTCTCCCAACCTATGGGGGTATCCCTGGGGCCGCCGCCTATCCGTGTGCCGCCCTGGACATTCCCGGGCGAAGTGCCCCATCTCTCCACAATGGAAACACACCCCATCCCTATTTGGGGTTCTGGGGCCTGGTTTACGTCGCTCCGTTTCCCTGCTGGGTACCGGTCCCCGCCTCTCACGCGGGTAGTGCCACTCGGCCGCCATAAAGGACTCGGCCAATCTTACGGCGGCCTCGCAAGACTCTGGAGAGTGTTGGCGGACCCACCTCTGCGTCCGCTCTTCCAGGTCATTGATAAATTGCTCCATCATGATCTTATCCACCAGCGCGGCCAGCCATGCTTCAAGAGAACTTCAAACTGTTATTAAAGAAACATAAATGAACACAAGCTGGCTCATAATCACAAGGCTCCAAAAGTGGGTTCAGAAGCAGTCAACTGAAAATTAGTATTTCAACTCCTCCCTTATGGGATGAGATTCCTAGGAACCTGGAGTAAGTTTGCCTGTGTTGCCCAAACTAGCTTTATTTATTGGTTATTGAAAACAAAAGTATTATGGGAACTTGAGAATTTACATTACAAAAGCTACTGTACAAAGCCATAAAATGGTCAGAAATTTCTGTGGGGTTCTGGTGATTCATGAAATGCTGTTGGTGGGGACTGGAGGTGATTTAAGAAGCTGGAGGTGATTTAAGAAGCTAGCTGTAGGATACCAGGCTTTAGAGGTTCAATGATCCCAGTAGCCAGGGCTAGCCAAGTCAGCAGGAAGGCTGAATTCTGGACAGACTGGCATGTCTCTCAGGAGGGCTAGGGTGTAGCCAGATGAGAGGGTAATAAACTTTATTTGTTTTACAAGTAAAATTAAAAAACAACAGCTTGTACGATTCTTTCCATCTATATAATCAATCCTTTTACTGTTTTGTCTCCTTACTGATTTCTGTCAAAAGACCGATTTCTGCTTAAGTGATAGTCTGGGCTAGCTCTTCCTATGGAAATGGGGAGTGGCAGGGTGCCATCTTAATGGCAGCCTGAAATGGCTAAATGAGGGACCAGGGAGTTTCAGATCCCAAAGGGACCTGAGCATGTTGAGTGAACATCAGTGAGTGATGACACCTGTGAAGCATGGGGCATAGTGTAGGGGTAGATGGAGCCATGCAATTATCCCATAAGGCAATGGCCACAGACATCTAATAAGAGCAGATTGGGAAACTCTGGGGTAGCTTCCCTCATTTAAAGGGAAACACAAATGTATTTGCCCTTATTTAAAAGAAAATACATCAATGACATGTGAATGAAGGAGTGACTATCTTCAGAGATCACAGTGGGTAAGGGTTGAAGGGACTCCAGGAGCTTCATGACCACCCCTGCAGGGCATCCAGCCACAGGGGGCCTATAATTTTTTTCACAACCCAATGGGGAGGCCACCTAGGGATGACAGAGTTTCCCATACTACTACTGTGGAGTGCAGTATAAGGAGTTATCCCAAGGCAACCTCAGTCTGTCCCTTGGGGCAACTGCCAGCACAGTGGGGAACAATCCAATGCTCTGGGGGTTCCTTGTCAATATATTTGTCAAAACATGCTTGAAAAGGTCACTGAAAATATGCTAAGTTATGACACACTCTGATTGATATGTTGTTTGAGTAAAAGACATAAAAGCTTCAGATATTTTGTGAATGGGCCAGATCCTTAGCTGGTGTGAATTTGTGAAGTTCACTAAAAATCAGTTGTGTGTGCTTTGTAGGAAAAAAATCTCTAGTTTTATGGAGAAGACGACATTGCTTTTTGTCTTCATTTAAAAATAATTTATTGGAACAACACTGATTAACATCAGCCAAGGGTCTGAGCCTTAGAGTTAATAAAAGGGTTACAATTAATTCTTTTTTCCCCTCATTTTGGCTACAATGCTTATTACCTAATGTCTTTGAGGCTGTCAGTGGCGCTTCACTAATTTACTCAAACTGAGAATTTGGCCTGTATGCTTAGTGATGCAGAAGGGAGCAATGAGATTTGCAGGTATTCCCTTTAATATGCAAGGCCTCCCCACATACACAGTTCATCTAAATCCTCTACAATAGCTGAGCTTTCTTCATCAATTAAGATTTCTCCTAAAATGTGTTCTATTGTTTATTGCCCAAGACAGTAATTTCCCTAAGAAGTACATCTGATTTGTTTATGTTCCCAACCCAAGGAGTGCCTTCACGGTCAGAATACAGTACAAGGACATAAATGCCCATGTAACATCTTTATTTTTTATTACTTGCTTTTTGGCACACCTAATTCTTATAGTAAAATGTTCACATACTATTACATAGTGAAGAAAAGTTACATTTCTACTATTGTGGTTTCCCTTTGTAATAAACTATACATTTCAGTTTCTATAATCTTTATCTTTCAGGATCACAATCTTCTGGCCATAAAATGTTGGGACTTTCTTAATAATTTTTTAAACTTTTTAAAGAAAACAAGTAAAGGGATAGATAAGACAAATGGTTAGATTAAGCAATAGATTCATCTTAATTGATAACATTGCTTTTCTAATGAGTATTAGTATAACCATTGACTGGATTTTGAGTCTTAGCTATAGAGTAATTAATGAACACAATTTTTGTTGTGTATAGAGCTCAGCATATTTTGCATTATACAAATAAGCACCTGGCAATCCCTTCAATGGTTATAGAATATAGCTATCATTTAAGCACATATCTAAACACACTGAAAAATAGAGCAAGTATTTAAAACAGAAAGTTTTATTTTTTCATTTAGTGTATTTTAGCACAATTCTATGGCAGAAGCTGAAATGGTTCTTTTTGTAGTGTACTGCCCATGCTTTCTAATTTTACTTTCTTTATTGATCTAGTCTGTAATGCAAATCAATGGTGACTATTTAGGGTGGATTTAGCAGAATTAGCCTTAACGGCTGCTTTATTTATATACAATTAGTTTAAATGGAGAAGAAAATGAGGTGGGCTAAATATGGGAATATTTTCCAGTCCATTTACTAGTGCTTCTCTTCCCTAGGGTTCTTCAGTGAGGACAATGCCTATTTCATTATTATGAGGACTATTGATTTCTTTGGATTTTGCTCCCCAAATCCCTACCATGGTCCAAGTGCAATCACATGCAGCTCTATGGAAAATATGACCTTCATGTAAAGTGTTGGTATTGCCTTTTAATTAACTGGTGCTGCATGCATGAATACAGCTTGTTTTATTTTATTTAATGTTTGCTTTTTGAAATCCACATTCAATTTTAACAATACATCATCTTTATATTTCTTCTTTTCTCTTAAGCAAACAACTTATACAATGCAGAATTTTTATGGAAGTTATTTGACATGGTAATAAATATTGTTGTGGATAAATAATCCTTCTGTACATAAAGATTTTGGGAAATACATGCAACACATCATAGTTAGCCACCATGTAGTATGTCTAAAACTAATATTCTAAAAAAAAGTCTGGTTTTAGGGATAATTATAGATAATTAGCATAATTCTTTAAGAACATACAATTGATTAACTAATTGTAACTAATGTATTACAACCACCACTCTTGTTTTCAGCAGTACCGAATTCTGCAAGGTTTGTTCACAGCTAGTGACAAACAAAGCTTGCAGCTCATTTGTTTCCAATGGACACTCACTACAACTGTGGCTTGTGGAATAAATACTCCAAAAATATATTTTTGTAATACAACATAGCTCACAGGGATGCTGAGAGTACAAAATGAATTGTCCTAAGTGCACAGGGTTAAGGAAGAAACAATTATTTTAGCCATGGACAAATGTAGAACTATAAGCAACATGAAAACATTAAACAACCACTACAAGTGTCTGGAATATAAATACCTTACTATGAAACAAAGGACCAACTGCCGTTATCAACAGTTAACAAACCATATAGTTCAGTAAAAAAATCTGAAGCTTTCCAATCAAGGTTTTGATGAAAGCAATAACATTCTAAAGACACCACCTAGATTTTATGATTTACCCAACAGATAAAAACAAAAAGCAAACCAAAAAAAAAAAGACTGCCTGCTAAGACCAGTAATCACAGAGTGAAGATCAAGTAACATTTCCTGCATTCAAAATAGCTGAACTACTCTGAAGACCCATCAGAGAGGAAAAAAAATGACAAGCAATACAAAACACTCAAAAATCTCTGGAAATTATATAAATTCAATGGCAACTGAGAAGGATGAGCTTACATTTTAGATAGTTTGTGTTTGGTACAATAAAGTTTTTAAAAGGTAATTTAAATAATTGGAGCTACATGTTATAAAAGAAAACAAAAGATATATTTTCATTGGGCTACAATATCACTAGTTATAACTTGCTTCAGCTGAATAAAGTTTTACTGAAGTATAAAATAGAAACAATGATATGGAGGATGTAATACATTCTACCTGTTAACAACAATTATTGAAACACTGGACTTCACTGACCAAGAGGGAAAGTATATGTTTTCTAACTTTAGAAATATACCGTATTTACTCAAATATAAGATGACCTTGAATTCAAGGTGATCCCCCAATAACTTGATTCTATATATGGAAAATTTATACATGTGTTATAATTTTCCAGGTATAGAATCTAAGTATTGGAAGGTTGTGTTGAATACCACTCCCTTCACTGTTATAGTATGGAAAGCAGTGGCTAGGGGAAGGGGGCCAGGTTGGCCCCCTGTCCTCTACTCCACTCACTTTTTTCCCTCTGAAGATTTCCTAACCCCCTGCCATCTGCATCCCCACTGCCAGCTTCCCACAGTCTCTGCAACTCCATCCATAGTCTCTGACCCTTCCCACCCAGCCCCACCAGTCCCTGCTTCTTCTCTCCCTTCCCCTACCTCCACACTCCACTTAACTGTCAGATGGGTTAACTACTTAGGCTGCTCCATCCCAGAGCACAGCACATGCAGCAGTATTGGTGCTGCTGACTAGCTGGGCAGAGGAAGGAGTTTCCATGTGTTTCTTCTTCAGGAGAGATCCCAGGCTCAGGGCCATAGTCAGAGCTACAGCAGCTGTTTGCTCCCCCACCCCACTTTGTATGTGACTATAAGAGGAGAGGCTTTCTGCCCCCATGCTAACTAGGGAAAAGAACCCTGTTCTATATTCAAGTAAATAAATAGTCAATAGTATTTTTATCAAAATGTCAAGGGATATAAGCAGTTATTGCAGCAATATTACACTCAAAGTTCCACTTTAAAGGGACATTATTTAGGTTGCAAATCAAGCACTCAAAAGTCAGGAGGTGATAGATTTACAGGTACCCAAGCAATTTTAATTCTGTTGGCCATGTATCCTGGGCAATGAAGGAGGCAGGATCCTGTGAAAAGACTATGTATACATTTAATTAAAGTCTGTTCAATAATGCATATGCACAAGGAGCTTTGAAGAGTAAATAATGCTCTCTTAACATTGTTTTTTACATGCAATTTTTTAGGATAAAATGTAAAACAAGATCCATTATGTGCAACTATAGCAATCAGCTCATCATGCGTCATGAATCTCAACTTTCACTACTGGTGCATAGAGTGCTATCAGTTGGACTCCCAGAGGGAAGGATGGACTAATGGTTCAGTAATGGTCAAAGTGAGGAGCCCTGCCAAATACTGTCTTCCTCTCTTAAGAACTAAGTAAGTTTCTACTGTACATGATTTCTTCCCAAGCAGGAATGGGTCCATATGGTGATAACAAGATTTTGTTTCATTTTTTCCTGTAGATGCTAGGGAACTGGGAAGCAAATTGACCCTCCTCAAAGGTACAGCTACTCCAGCAGGACCCAGTACACCTTGTATTACTATCATTACGGCAGTGTTGGTGAGAACCTAGCTTTAGAACATGGTTCAGATATTTTGGTAGTTATTGAGTAACAAAGATTCACTGAAGTAAATGAGAAAATAGACACTCATGTCTGGTGAAGTGCTGAACTGAAATCAACTAACTCTGCAAGGGATCCAACATTCACTTTTTCAGACTCTAACTTCCCTGTATTCCCCTCTTATGATCATCTATCACATATTCTTCACTCTGCCAGGTTTTCATTACGTACTAGATTAAGATTAATATGTTCCATACATCAGAGTATTAGGAATTCTATTGAATCCAACTTTTATTGAATGTGTGCCCAAGAATTTTGGAAATTGGAAAAATGAATGTAGTTTTCATTTGTGATATTTCAAATGAAGCTATTTTTCCCCATTAACTCTCCTTACTAAGCAAATCATAGATTAGTTCAATCCTACCTTGTATGAGTAGAAAGGAAACTGTTGCAGTTACAGTCTGATATCTATTCTGCAAGAAGTCACAAGAACATAACTTTCAGGCTGCAGGGTAACTTAGTGCCATTCAGAAAATGGCATCAAGCCCAGAAAGCACTTAAGGTCCAATCCAGCATCATTAAATTCCAAGGCAAAGCTCCTACTTACTATAATGATACAGGATCAAGCCCTAGAATGCAACTTTGTGTATGCAAGACCAGCATTTACATTTAAAACAGGAGTCCTTGCTAAACGAGCCATGCATTTTGCCCTTGTAGCTTATATAAATGTATTTTACTGTGTCGATGTGATTGATTTGATCATTGGTGCATTAAAATGCTTGACAATACCTCCAGTGTCTTCGTATTTTTCCAGACAAAAACAGATTTTGATGTTGCTAGGCCTGTAAACTAAGTCAAAAATAAATCATCTATCAATGGATATGGCAAGTATTTTGTACAAGGCAATAAAAGGCTTTCGTGTTCAGTTAAAAGTAAAAAATAAAGTTATTTGTACATGAAAAGGAGGCTCTTTCAAATTATATTTTACCCATAAAATATAAAAGTATATTTTATCCATATCAGAGTGTAAAAATGGGTGGGAAGGCAGAGGGGGGCAAGAAAGAAATTTTGAAAAATTTGCTTCACAGTGAGATCAGCCAACATAATCAGTTAATGAGACCACTGAAACTTTTTTTTACTTGATCTGTGACAAATAATACTTTTCATCACATTTCTCACTATTTTCAAGAACTGACTACCACATTTTTTCCTTTCCTTAGTGAAAAGTGAAGCTATATTAATATCTGTGGTTTTAATTACTTTTCATGTGAAGCTTATGGATAAAAATGGGTGACTGCTTCTGCAAGGTGGATAGAAATATGGTGTAGCCACTATCTGCTGAACAGAAATAGTATTTTTTTTCACTTGTTAAAAGTATTAAATGCTATTTATGAATTAAGTTGTACCTTATTGTGAAAACTCAGGGTTTTCACTTGGATAATTTAGGTAGTTTTCTGTGATCCTGGTTTCATCTTCAAAGCATAACACCCTAGTGTTCTACCATATGCACTTAAACTAAAATATATACATGGCAAAATATTTCCATTTTGCATTTAATACAAGGGTATTTACTTTTCTAAAAGTCTTTTGCAAGTGATTAACCTTGAATGTATGGGTCCAGGATATTTTAATAGTTCTTTCATAATAGAACATTTCAGATTCAAATGATTTTATTTCCTTTTAAAAATAAAGGAGTTGTTTCTGATCTTGTCCAAGTTTCTATATGTCACTCTACTGGTGTAAAGGGGCTACAAGGGGGCTGGTATAAACCTGGGAGAAATAATAGAATCCTAGAATCATAGAAAAATTGGGTTGGAAGGGACCTCAGGATGTCATATAAATTACTGGTGCAGGAATAGTATATGATATAATTAGCCTCCACCTGGAAAAGAGGATGGCAAGGGAGGAGCAGCACAGATTAGGAACAGGAGAGTCATACTCTGTGATGTGGTAGGCTCAGGGTTTGCCCAGGCCACCGATTCTGCATGTTATGCCTCTGCATCAAGTCATGTTTTGACAATGCTTTCTTTGAAAGATTGAGTAGATAACATTTCTTCTTACTAGAATGGTATTTTAGGTGTAGAATCTTTCTGTTTTACAATTCCAATTTCTCAAATTCTTTGTGATCTGCATCCCATATCTTTTGAGCATCTCTGCACCGTAGTGCTCTCAGGCTACTGACACGGACAAGGTAAGGCCCAATCTTCCCTACATACTTCACCATTACAAGGAATCTTTGAAATACTTCTTTGTCTTCGTGGTGGCCTTATTAGTGATAACATCAATCTGTACATCTTTATATGTTAACATCTCGCCTAAGTACGTTATTTATGTTATAACAAATTTGATGTTTTGTTTGCTTAGCATTAGGCCAGCAGCTTGGGTTACTTGCCAAGCTTTTCAGGAAATTCTGCTCATGATCTTCAACTGTTTCCTTTCCATAGCTTAAAATGATTTCAGTATACACATTAGTACTCACATTTATTACTACTACTGCTACTACTTCCCTGTGTAACACCATAGGTGCTGAGCATACATCCTAAAAAGCAGCCTGAGGAAACAGTGTCCCATAAAGAAGGTACTGAATGTGCTTAAGTGCTTAGTTTTTCTAAGGACACCTGCAGGACCCTAGTGACAGATTCATCAAATGTGGACATATATTTTGGCCTCTATCCTCGCTTTCAAAATTTATTTTCTTCTAGGAGGTGAAAATGTATTGATATAGTTATTTAGTTCCTTGGGTGACCACAAAAGCAAGGTGCCCCCCTTGTTATGAGGAGAGACCGAGGGAAGCGGGCCTATTTCTTTTGGAAAAGAGAAGATTATCCCCTATCACTTGTGGATGAACAGATGCCATGTATGCCATATAGAAGAGAAGACTGAGGCGAGATTTAGTAGAGCCTTCAACTGCTTCAAGGGTGTCACGGAGTCACGTAAGTGCCCTGTGACTGTGTAAGTTACAGTTTGAACCGGAGGACCGGGTGAGGCTGTAGGGGAGCGAGGAGGCCTCACGGGGGCTCCCCAACAGCTTGGGGGTTCCTGGTGCCCAGCTCTATTGTCTGTGCCAGAGAGACACCATATTGCGCCAGGGAGGCGCGGTGTGCGGGGTTGCTGACCCCGGCCCATAAGGGCGGTGTTTGCCCAGTTGGGCAAACGGACCCAGAGAAGGGTCAAGGGGACAGGCACGGCGGCGAGCGCCTGTGCCCCTAGCGCGAGGCATGCCATGTCAGCCCTAGAGAGGGCAAGGCCCCAGAGCGGGGCAGAGACAGAGCGCGAGGCGCGAGGCGTGTCAGCCCTAGAGAGGGCAAGGCCCCAGAGCGGAGCAGAGACAGAGCGCGAGGCGCGCGGTGTCAGCCCTAGAGAGGGCAAGGCCCTAGAGTGGGCAGAAACAGAGCGCGAGGCACGCGGTGTCAGCCCTAGAGAGGGCAAGGCCCCAGAGCGGGGCAGAAACAGAGCGCAAGGCACGCGGTGTCAGCCCTAGAGAGGGCAAGGCCCCCAGAGCAGGGCAGAGACAGAGCGCGGGCGCGCGGTGTCAGCCCTAGAGAGGGCAAGGCCCCCAGAGCGGGGCAGAGACAGAGCGCGAGGCGCGCGGTGTCAGAACAAGCAGCAAGAGCGAGCCGGCCCAAGGGCGCCGGTAGAGAGGGCGGCGAGAGCGAGCCGGCCCGAGGGCGGCAGTAATGCTCTAGATCCAAGGGGGAGCCGGCGATTAGCTGGACGCCGGCGAGAACCCGGCCCAGGGGGCGCCGGTATTAGGCGGCGCTAGCGAGCCAGACCCAGGGGGCGCCAGCGATTAGCTGAACGCCAGCGAGACAGGCCCAGGGTGCAGGGAGCGGGCTGGAGATAGGAGCCCGGCCCAAGGGGGCGCCAGGTGGGCGAGGGGCCCCGGGGCCCGAGAGAGAGAACGAGGGCACCCGAGGGGTGAGGGACTATATAAACGTCCCCCAGAACAGCTGCGAGGCTTGGGGCGTGCTGAAGGGGAGGTTTGGAGGCATGCATAGCCCTTAAGGCGGGACGCATATAGATACCCCATTCTGGAGTAGGGACAGGAACACCAGTACCGTCCACTAGGGAAACAGGCAGCCTCCCATATTACTTATTGGTCATCAAAGTCGTGGCGGGTGAGATTCTGAGGGTGCTACGTTCACCCTAAAATGACGGTAGGGGGTGCTAGGGAGTTCACGGCTGCCCCTAGGCCCTGCTCCCTCACAAAGAGCGATTCCGGAGAGGATGAAATTAGACTGTTCTCAGTGGTGGCAAATAGCACAATAAGGAACAATGGTCTCAAGTTGCAGCAAGCGAAGTTGAGGTTAGATATTAGGAAGAACTTTTTCACTGCCAGGATAGTAAAGCACTGGAACAGGCTACCCACCGAGGTTGTGGAATCTCCATCTTTAGAGGCTTTTAAGACCCAGGTGGATAAAAACTTGGCTGGAAAGATCTAGCTGGGGATGGTCCTGCTTTAAGCAGGGGTTGGACTAGATGACTTCATGAGGTCCTTTCCAGCCATAATTTTCTATAATTCTGTTCTCTTAGGAGCTGTTCTCAAATTCCTCGCCAATCATTTTCATCCCTGTTCATTTAATTATTGCATCCTCTTAATGTTTTTTTTTTCATATTTGATATATATTTTTCCCTGGCAACATTACAAATAACATTTTTCTCCAGTTTGTTATATACCCAGATATTTAGTTACATACTTTCTTGGTGGAGGGGATTAGCTTATCACTGTAAGGCTTGAGATCTGTGGCTTTTTCTTTGAGTAATAACATCATTGTCTGTGGCACCACACTGATTCATTCACTTTTGTCCAGGTAACGATTAATAAGTGTTCTCCATAACTTCTGTGAAAAATTCCTCTGAGGTAATAGTGACATAAGCATATCTTTCGTCTATCTTCATACATGTTCTGCTGGTGCTTATAAACACTTACCAAGCAATTTAATCTTCCTGATTCTGGAATCTTTTCCCAAATGCCAATCACTGCCTTAAGCTTGACTTGTTTGCTACATTATGTATATAGCTCCCTGTGCTAGGTCTTATAGGCCCTATTTTTTAAATTCTTCAAATCTTTCTGCCTGCTATCATGTCAGAAAATTATTTACTCTCCATAAACTTTGGTCTGCAGTGAATGACTTCCATCGCTTGGCAACTTCTAATTACTTTGTCAAGGCTTAAATGTAGGTCTTCCAGTTATTGCTCTTCAGTATTTTGTTTCAGATCCTCATTACAATCTGATCTATTATCAAGGAATCATTCTCCAAAAATTGCAACATTGATTCTCCAGTTTTAGATCCTTCATAAACCTTTCTTTGTTTTTATTTATTTTTTATATTCTTCATTTAAAAAACCTCTCTCTGATATGCTTCATTTTGCACATGGTGTTCAGTAGGCTTCAGATGTTTACTGAATGTTTTTAATACTGTTTAATATTTAGCTTTCTATAACTAAATTAACTAAAAACTATTAATGTATCAAGTATTTCAGAAGTAGATGCTTTCAGTAATTTGACTATTTTCTGGCTGTGTCACTGTACTGGCAGCTGTTTCTTTGTGATACAGAGCAAAAAGCAATGTAGATCTTTTCCAGTTGCCCTCTGCAGCCCCACAGATCTTTCAGTCTAGTATGGCTTTAAATTGATCCATTTCTTCCACTTGGTATTTTCTTTATTCATTTCATGTTACTAGAAGTAACCTCTAACAGATAAGGAGTGTGGCAGAAAATCTGCTTCATTAGTGTCTGAGTTTGAACTCATGAGCATTGTGTAACATAAGCCTTGTATAACATAGCATTCAGTTCCAAATAGTTTATCCTCAAGTCTCTTGAACCTCTTAGAGTTAGACCTCTACATGCCCCCAGAAAAAAACAACATTGGACTTGTGCCACATTATACTTGTTAAGATCAAATATGTTATACTCTAGATCAGGGGTGGGCAGTTATTTTGGGTGGAGGGCCGCTTACTAAGTTTTGGCAAGCCATCGAGAGCTGCATGACAGGCAGCCACAGGCAGATAAATATTAATTTTCTACATTTTTTAGGAGCCCTGTGGGCCAGATAGAATGGCCTGGTGGGCTGCATCTGGCCCACTGGCTGCATTTTGCCCACCCCTGCTCTAGATAAGTCAACCTGGTTACCCAAGTTTTTTTAGTGAATTACATAAGAACATCAGAAATGCCATTCACTGGTTAAGACCATATGTTCATCAAACTCAGTACTTTGTCTCACAGTGTCAGGGCATTGATGCTGAGGAGGAGAGAGAACAGGGTATGTCCAGAATTTTCCACACCCTGCTCCTTTCCCATTGGACTGTCCTGCTCCTCTCCTACTAGAACATATGACAAGCTTATAGCAAATATTATAGTCTAAATTCTGTTCTGACTCTATGATGTGTAAGTGGCACTTACATAGCTTTTAATCATCTAAAATACTAGATCACCACATTCAGCAGTACAAAATTGCTAAGAGCCTTCACTTCCTGGGTATGTGATCTAACAATTAGGCTCTTGAGTAAAAGGTGAGGGGTTCTTCCTCCTCCTTGCCCTTCTTCCCCACTTTCCAAATTCTTTCATTTTGAGAAAGTTAGACTGAGCTGGATGCCAACAGACCAGCAGTACATATGGCTACACAACTGAGAATGGGAGAGAGTATGCATGTCCCTGGGTAGAACTAGAATAAGTTTTTTTGTTGCTTGTTGCCAAAATGGGAGAGCTGAATTTTGTACTGCTGAATATGGATGAGGATTGGCTTGGAGGGTACCCTGGAGAAACCTGCATCTGTTTAAGTCCAATAAGATCTCACTTCTGAGACAAGATGTGTGCATTTGGGGTTAGTGACAGCAAAGACTTAAATATTTTGGAGGCTGCACAGGATCTCGGGCAATGTCTTTATATCAGTTTATTTATAACCTACAACAGAAAACCAGCAATCTTGATTGGAAGCTCTGAGTGCTACTACAGTACAAATATAAAGCAACAACAAAGAGTTAAATATTTTATGCACTTGGATGCATTTACTTTTCCATTATAAAAGAAATGTCCCATCAACAAATAGAAGACCTTATTTATATTTTTAAAAATCTACCATCATTTCACTTGTAGATTTCTAATGGTAGTTCTGGGCAAGGAGCAGGCTCTTAATCATTTTATCAAATAAATAAATAAAAGTTGACAATAGCCTGATTATGCATGCACTTTAGAAAGTGTAATAAGGGATGTTTCTCCGGTTTATCTGCACTTCTCGGTAAAAGAGAGCTAATTGCTGTGTTGTCCTCTATGCCATTCTACTATAGACTATATTTCACTTCTTTCCAGTAAAGATAGAAAGTAACTTGGAAAATGAGAAGCAGCACAATTCAAACTAGCTGATTCCAGACTATTCTTACACATTATGAATAATTAATAGCTCAGTATGTCCAACGTGCAGAAGAAACTTAAAATACACCATTTAACAGAATGGGATAGTACCCACAGATCACAAAGAGCAATCAAAGAATAACCAGAACTAAACCAGAATAAAGTAAATTTCTCTGATTGGCTTGTAGGGCATTCTGACCTGTATGACCTGTTTCTGGGCTTTTCTCCAAACAAAGAAGGTAGCCATTTCATAAGTGCTGCAGTAGGTTCACCCAATTGATCTAACCTACACATCAGCTCTGCTTTATTTAACCTTTATACTTTCTCTGTCATTCTTTACACCATAGCAGAGTCAGATAGCCTGGTATAATTGCAGTATTTGATTTTTCAGGATAACCAGAATGATGATCATCTGAATGATTTTCTGTTGACCAGCAAACCAGGAGCTAGGGCTTACAGAAACAGTTGTACTGTTACACAGTTTGCAAATATATGTCTTGCACAAAGAGTGAATGAACAACCAGGACATAGGTAAGCAAGTGCTGGGAGTGTGGTTGTACAGTAAATTTTTTCTAACGTGGAATGAGTAGAGCCTTGGAAGTCTAGATGGTCACTTAAATTTGACAGCAGTGTACTCTTCTTTTGACAGTAATACTTGCTAGAAGATTTCATGGTATTATGCCATATAATAATGTAATGGCTTCCAAAAAAAAGTTAATTATATACCTAGAAGTCATTCACAGTATGCAGGAAACCACAACCAATGTAGTGCACTTAGCAATGTATTTTATACAGCTCTGTACGTTTGTATTACCACCAATTAATCTGCAGCACTGTCTGACAGCAAAAATAGGTAATGTCTCATTTGATGGCTGACACCTTACAATGGTGCAGCCTTGTGACTGAGGTTAAAAAAAAGAGAGAGATAAGTCAACCCCTAGTGATACAATTAAAGAGAGTTGTGCTGACCCTTACTAGAATCCTGTGTGTTCAATTTGGAGGAAGAAGATTGCACATCCCAAAGAAAGCTTTTTGTGCGAGTTTCCTGTGCTATTTCAGCTAAGAAGGCCACTTTAGAAAATAAGCCCTTTCCTAGTAGAAAACAACTGTCTTCTTTTTAAAAAAAATATTTTACATCATGGAGCTGGAATTTAGGTACCTTTTCATGTTGTATTATACAATTTAACAAGATGAGAGTGGCATGATTAATTGGCAAAAGCACTGACATTTCAGTAGCGATGGAAAAATTCCATGAATAATTTTAAAAAGACCTAGTAGAATACTATACTTCACATATACCCTATTTACTTGAATATAAGACACATTTTTTCCTTAATCAATAAGGGTAAAAGCCTCTCCTCTTACATTCACCTACAAGTAAACCACAATAAATACACTGAATATTTTTGAACTTCTGCTTGATGCAGCATGTGTTCAGTAATGGAACTGAGCTATGAAGTTGATTAAATCTATAACTATATCAGTGTTTATAGCCAAGACTGAGCATGACAATAAAATATCTGACCTATATGGGGCAAACATACTGATGGGAACCTTCTTTCTCTCTCTGTCTCTTTCTCTGTCTGTGTCTGGCCCTTAAAAAATGGGTGGGTGTTCCCTCCACAGGGAACTAGCACCAGGTCTGGAAATAGTGCAATACCAGGCCAGTATCAGGAGGACCAGAGCCAGCCCTGACACCTTGTCTCGAGTGCCAATGATCTTAGCCAAGAGGCTGAGATGCTGATCAGAACCTACCACAAGGACAAATTAGTATAGCCCATCTGAATAAGACATATTCTACATTACCGCTGTATTGCATACATTTGACTTCCTCTTAACTTCCAGTGCTAAGCTACACTTTTCTTTCCCATTTTCAATGATTTTTGTTTCTTCACCAACCTTAAATTTGCCAAACATCACCAAACAAGGCCCCAAACAGTTTACCCAGAATCCCTGTGTTGCCCCTTCTCTCAGCCTGGTGTATATGATTAGCGTGGCCCTGGTCTTCATGAGGTGAAGCTGGACCAGGCTGATCTGTGACTCATCTGCCTAAAAACCCTTTGAAGGATCCCAGGACTCATAAGAACACCCAGTTCCCCTCATGGTCATGAGTAGAGGCTAATTAGCATACGATTCCTTTGTGGTGGGTATCTGAATAACACATACTGAAAAGTGCTAAGCTTTGGGGTCACCATGGCTTTAAATGCTGTTGACTCTGGTGGGGCCCAGCCCAATGAACTATATAGTAAATCATGAGCCTTTTGACTAATATAATGAATAGTGGGTGTGTTTTGCTTGAGATTAAAGCAAATTACTGCACAGTAAGCATCAATGTCTAAATGTGCAGGCACTTACTGTGCAGTAATTTGCTCTAAACATGAGAAAATGTTCTACCTGTACATACAGGTAACAAATTTACTCATGATTAATTACTGCATAGTACAGCATGTGTAGACAGCCAACTGGGAGCAAATTAGCTCCCAGTTAGATGAGCAGCAGGTGGTGGAAGATTGTCCCTGGAAGCTGTCTGCTGCCTGCTGCTGGGGTGGGCTCCACCACTGGAGCCCAGATGAGGACAATGTCCCCCTGCCCCAGAATCAAGGACCTCCCAACCTCCAGTCTGCGATTGTAGAGCAGGGACTAGGAAACAAGCTCCCATCCTCTGCTCCATGATCACAATTATGGAGTGGGTACTGAGAGCTCCCTGCATGGGGACAATTCCCTAACCAGCCTGAAACTGTCTGGGACCTGCCCCTGACCAGAACAGTTCCTGGCCAACTCTGGGCTGTGTGGAGAAGTCTTCATGCATAGCAGTCAGCTGCTTCCAGTGTGACCAGAGGAGGCACGCTGACTTTAAAAGAAAGCTGGCAAACAGCTGGAGGAAGGACTGGCAGCAGAGCAGACAAGCAAAGGCAGCTGTACCTGTAAGCTGGGGAGGACTGGCAGCAGAGTGGGCAAGCCAGAAAAGACTGGCAAAGGCAGTCATGCCAATATGCCAGGGGAGACTGGCACTAGCAGGGCCAAGTCAGGGAAGATTGGCATAAGGGCAAGTAGGCCAGGGAACTGACATGATCTCAGGAGCCAAGAAGAGGAAACCAGCTGGCTGAGGGACCAAGATTGGCCTGGCATAGGCAGCCTACCCCAGAGAAGGGACAGATGCTGAGCAGTCTAAGTCCAGTCACTTGGAGAAGGGACTGGCCAATGGGAGTCCTGAGTGGGACTCAGACTAATGCATTCCCAAAAGAGTTACATAATAAGGAATAAAGATATGGTACCAGAAACATTGAATTGTGAGTTCTTCAATAACACAGTTTCCTTTATAAATTATAACAAGACTTTATTAAGTTAATTGAGTGATTCTTAAGAGTGACATGAAATTGATATAAAAGGACTTTGAGCATTTATGAGGTAACATCTGGTTGGTGAATGGCTGGGGTGAAAGGGGATGTAGGAGTCCTGAGGAAACTGCCATTAGTCTCACTTGAGGACCTTAACCTGTAGAAGCCTCCTGGTCTAAGTAAATAAAATACAAGTCATGGCAGGCAAGAATGGAAGCCTAGGAGACAGGCATAGATATCAAGATGAGTAGTGGCTGTTGAACAAGACTCCAGAAGGCAAGGACTAAATCTCATTGCACCTGGTTGCACATGACCAAGTTAGCACCAGTTACAATGAGCAGGGGAAAATACATACATACATGTGTATGTATATGTGTGTGTATATTCACACAAACACACATATATCTGTATGTATGTATGTATATATGTATTTTCCCTTGATCATAGATATAGATATGTATTTACTCAGTCCAAACTGTATTTTGGCAGAGGTGTATGAAAGTGGTGATTTTTCAGAGCATTATTTATTTTCACTTGCTCAAAGTCCACATTTTCAAAGTTTTAAGTATAAATAACAGGGAGAACAGATTTGAAATCCTTTTTGCTTTGCAGTGTTAGTACTTTTTATCATGCACTGTATGATTTCTGATGTTTTACTTACAGACAAAGTTCCTGATGTTCAGTAATTTTGTAAGACTGTTGCCTTCCAGCAGTTAAGGGGGTGGGGGCGGGGAAGGGAGAAGCATTTCTAGTGCTTTTGGCTGAGGAGGAAAGCTAAAAAATGTGAACACTTAAACACAAAAAGAACATGAAGGAAAATAAAAAGAACTTCCCCTGTTTTTTGTTGGTCATGTTATTTTTGTAACATTTTCTCAGTTTATTGATAGCGGGCAGGAGTGAGAGAGACAGAAAGCATATGGATGTTGTTGCTGACATTTTTATTCCTGTTCAAATTTTTTCATCCAAAGTAAGCCAGGCTAGATTTACATCTCTGTTCTTACCCACACAGCTTCATGGGTTCACAATGAAAATGTTAAGGTTAAGTGGAATTACACTGTTTTGTCAGCTTTTCACATGATTGCTTTTGTGCAAGGAAAAGTGATTTCGTTTATGTGGTATCCTACTTCACAGATGCTACTTGTGTATAATCAGAAGTTCCTCACCATATACATGAATCAGAGAGCTAGGTCCCATACACAACAAATTATTATTAAAACAGGTAGATTATTGGAAATTGCATGACTAAATACTACTGTCAGTAGCACAGGTGTGTTCAAGGTAGTAAAAGTGCTCAGATATACTTGAGAACAAATTGGGAAGTGGGGGACTTATATAGACTCAAATGGAGTAAGCACTAAAATGTGCCTGCACATGACTGTTATAGATATGAAGGTAAAAAGGTGTACAAAGTAAAAAAAGAAGAAGAAAAAAAAGTCACTGTACTTTTAGAGCCAAGGCTAAGCCACAGAGGTAAACAGTTTAAACATAAATTACCTGAACTGTAAATTGATCAATTTTGTTTTATGGTTATGGTTTGCAATAATCCTTGAACTCAACAATTTCATTACTATTTAGGGACTTTCTAGAGTTTGACTACACTGAGCATGAATGATGAGTGCCCCCGGTGGCTGGAGGGGCACGGTGGTGGCGAGTGTGTGGTGGTGGCGGCGGGAGAACAGTGGTGGCAGTGGAAGTGCGGCAGCGTTAAGTAGGAGCTCCTACAGACACTGCTGGCACTGTCAGTGGTGGGGAGTGTTGAGTGCCAACTAGGGGTCACAGACACCACCAGCAGCATCGGTGGTAGCCAGCAGCTATTGGGGACCACCAACAGACACCACTGCTGTGTTGCTGGTGGGGTGGCAAGCAGTGACCACCCGCAGAGGTGCACCGCCACACTCATATGAAGTAGCATAGTGGAAACAGTAGTGGCAGTAGTTTAAATACTACTGCTGTGACTTTAATCTTTTCCCTGTAAGAACTGTGGCTGTAAGAAAATACAAAACAGGGCTGAGATTCAAGCTGGAAATGTAACCTCACCACAGATCTATAAAAGGCTTACATTTAGACTGTAAAGTCAACAACAGATTATGGAACTTTTTTGGTATTACACCTTAAGGAAGTTGCTTCATTAGGGATTCCTGACATCCTCAGGTTGCATAAACATTAGAATCAATATTGGAAGCCCCATAGCACAATGAAGACAGAAGTATCATGGATGATTTTTTTAAATGTTTTTGAAGACAGCATTAAGTTTTAACTCAGACAAATATAAATGATCAAAATGAAAGGATTTGGAGCTTAGGCTGTCTCTCCAATTCCAATTCCTCTTTAATAATACAGTTCACATGATACATACCGCACCATATGTCCCTATATCAAGAATTAAGAAATATATAGTTTTATATTGGTTGTACATAAAATACCAATTATGAAAATTGTGGGACAAATTAAAATCAAACCATAAAAAGGAAAAAAAAAAGTTACAGGACTTCATCGGATTAGGCTAGAATCTAATGAAAATTCAGAATGTCAACCTGAATCACTGTTTCCCAGACAGTATGAATTTCAATAGACATAAATGGCAATTAAAGAGAAGCTAACCCACAACAGATGTTAGCAAGACTTTTTTCACTTAGAACATAATAAACATATGGAATGGCCTATCAGGCACTATTGCTGAGGCAAAACACAAGGATCATTCAAGAAACAATTAGGTGGTGTTGTAAAGAAATGGAATACTTAACATGGATGAGCCCTGATGGGCCAATAGTCCTGATGGGTAAATCTCTCCAGCTAAAACATTTTATGTTCCTGTATTCATTTGAATGTAAATATCTCTTCAATAACATCTACTTCTTGACTTGGTGGGGAACCTGTTTCACTGTCGCTTTCTTCTACTCATAAAAGAGAGAGCTTGTTGGGTTTTTTTTCTTTTAAAATCGCAAAATGTCCACAACATATGATTTTTCTCTCAGTTACCACTAACAGAGAGATTGAAGTTCTGGAATATCAGCATAAGGGTGGGGCTTACCATATTTGATTCTTTAATGTAAAGAAAGAGTAGCAATTTTGGGACAAATCATTAAAAGTATTTTATTTTAGAATAGTTATTTTAGGACCCAGTTTCTCAAAGTAAAGAATACTTTACTGTCCAAGCCCCCAAGGTCTGGAACAGACTGCCGCCGGAGGCAGTTCAAGCATCCACTTTGAATGCCTTCAAGACACATTTGGATGCTTATCTTGCTGGGATCCTCTGATCCCTGCTGACTCTCTGCCCCTGGGGCAGGGGGCTGGACTCAATGATCCTCCGGGGTTGCTTCCAGCCCAAATGTCTATGAAATCTATGAAATAAAATGCTACAGGCATCCATTTATTTTCTCTCTTACCAGATACCAATCACATTGTCTAATTTTCCATTCATGTCATGATAGCAGGGAGAGTGGTTTATGCAGAATATATATATGCCAAGATGCTTTGAGATTTTATTTTCCTTTGGCCAAATGTTTTTAGGAAAAAAATGTTCTAGAAAAAGTTTAGTAGTGAGGCTTAATTTTTAAAAAAAATTTAAAACAAGTTGGGTTCCAAATTTACTTTATTTTAAAATGCTTAAAGCTTGAATATGATACAAAATGAGTCATTATTTTCTAAAAAAAAAAATGTCTTAGGTTGACAAAAACAATTTTCCCCGTGATTTCTAGAACATGCAACATAGCAAAAATACCTATTATTCATATAGTTTTAGTTGAAATCATCTTATTGTAATAGGCCTTTGCAGTTTCAAAATCACTGTTACAGGAATGGTGTTGCTGAAGTAGGATGAAGGTTCAGGATAAGCAAGAGGGATTGCACTGTGTATTGTGAGTTAGAGAGAGCATGTTTAAAAATCGTGTAATACGAGTTGTTGATAGAGTGCCCCAAGTTCCCAAATGCTTAGATGCTAGCACACTACCACAGTCCTTGCAGTAACTATGCTACAATATGAATAAACAAAGAGCAGACAGGAAGGGTTTGAGTGACTCTTCCTCAGATCACAGTGTAAGAAATGCTGCATCTCATTCTCCCCTAGTTTGTCCATTGTATATTGTTTTACTTTTCTGAAAAGTATCGATGGGCTAGTGATGATTATAGATTTGGTAACATTTTGTTTTGACTTGGCACATATTCAAGGCAATGGATAATTTTAAAACAACAAAAAACAATCTCATGTTCTCATCCTTTGTAGACGTACCTATCCTTCTCAGTAGTATTCACTAGCCAATTAGTATTTACAAACATATCCAACATATCCAAAGGCTTTTGATTTTTATCACAATGTATACCTACAGTAGAAGAACAGAACTGTTTTGTTATATTTCTTAATGGATGTGCCGACATGTTTGGTTAATATGAATGAATAAACTCCAGGGCTTAATGCTCCGGAGTTTATTTGTGCACAACACATGGAGTCTGGTGGAGGAGCCTGGTCTGGCAGAGGACCCAGTGGGTCACCCTGCCACCCAGGACTACTCTGACAGGGCTCCATGTGCTGCAAAGGGGCTGGCTGAGGTACAAGGGTGCTTCAGGATGGGATCTCCCTGCTGGTTAGCCCCACACTGAAGCAGCATGTTCCAGCCAGCTGCGGCAGCATCTACACATGTGCTGCTGCACACAAAAAAACTCTGCAGCAGGTAGTACTTATATTTTACAGAGTAATACAGTACTATCTGCTGCGGAGTTTATTAGTTTCATGCACTCTAATGGGGCACACATGTAGACACCAAGGATTTACTGCACAGTTAACTGGTGAACTGCACAGTAAACATCTCATGTAGATGCACCCATTAATGAATGCATCTTCGAAACAACCCTATAAAGGAGGTTAGTGACAGATAACAGACACAATATATTCAAAAGGAAAAATTTCAAGTAATAGACTTGTCCTTGAAGTCAGGCAGTTACAACCAGATTTTCATATAACAGCAGAGTTCACTTTTAATGAGTATATGTCATATTATATTTCTGCATTAAGTAGCTGAAATACATTTAGGCTTCTTTCTTCTTCCTTTTCTTCCCTCACTTTCTCACCAAGAATATTTCTAATAGATCAGCCAATGGGATATTGATTTAAAAATAGTAAGTTAAAAAAAGAGGAGTAGACATTTATATGAATTAGAATAATAGCTTTAGTTACATTCTCTGGAATAAAATAAATTACAAGGGCTATCAATCCATGAGGTGGTTTAAGAAAGACCTTTTCCCTGTGTGGTACTGCTGCATAATTAGCTGCATTACAGAATGTAGTGGGCAGGTTGGGTAAATTGTTAACATTTTTCTTTTAAGTATTTAGCACTGGCTCTAGCAAGATGTCCCCTAGCTGCGGAACAACATGCCCCATAGTCTTATATATACTAGTTCTAGAGTGAGAGATGGTAAAACTATAGTACCATCCTGATTCATTGTTGAAACATATGATCAAATAAACCTGATGGAAACTACCTTTCTGAAGAATGTTATAGCTTCTGAGTTTTCCTCCTTAGTAAGTGTAAGATTGCGGCAATGTACCTTCAGTGAGTTACAGCTCGCATATATTAAGCCAAGCTATCTTCTACATTTGATAGTATGTATTTCTCTTCTCACAACATCAGAAAAGAAACACAATACATTCCAATGTGCACAGTCATACATTGTCTGTACCCAATTGGCTTTCATCTGGTGAAACGCAGTCAGAAGTTAATATTTAAATGGCTGAAATGTGAGGATTCCAATGCCCATGAAACTTTCCTTCTGAGAAATCAAGGACATATTTTTCTGGAATAGGAGGTCACAGAGCATCTTGTCAATCTGTTAATCAAAAAGAATTTTTGATTACAGGTACACCTGGAGTAGGTAATAAATAGGAGTTATTTCTATTAATGAGGTCCTTCAAACCTGGAAGATGGTTAAGTGAAGTTGTCTTCCCAGAGATCCCTAATGGCATTTTATATGAGTCAGACTTTAATTTAAAGACTTGGTTTAAATCCACAGAGACAATTATTCCCTGTTCTTATTCCCTGCTGTGGGGTAATATCAAATGGTATAGGAGAGAGGTTATGGGGAGTGCTGAATTCAAAGATTCTGCCTGAATTAAATAATAATAGATTTGGAAACTTAAAATGCAGGTAAACCTGTCAATTACATTCACTAATGCAGAATTTGGTTTCTCTGGTTTCAGTGCATGCTAATAGGTTGTGTGGAGGGCACATTGGAATGTCCTGTGTTTCTTTTCTGATGTTCTAAGAAGAGAAATTCATACTATCAAATGTAGAAGACAGCCTGGCTTAACATATCTGAGCTGCAGCTCACTGAAGGTACATTGAAGCAGTGAACTCCTATTCCATCTAAAAAGTCCAGACTGGCAGGGGACCCAGAAGGATTAGCCTGGCAGCCAAGGGCTGCTCCGACAGGGTTCCACGTGCTGCAGAGTGGCTGGCTGAGGAACAAGGGTGCTTCAGTTCAGGAGTTACCTGCCAGCTAATCCCAGACTGAAGCACTCTGTGCCCCAGCCAGCTGCAGAATCTACACATGCAGCACTACATCTACACGTGCGCTGCTGCACATAAAAAAACTCTGCAGCAAGATAGTACTTTTATTTACAAGTACTACCCTGCTGCAGAATTTATTAATTTAATGCACCCTAATAGGGGCACACGTGGAGATGCAGAAATGCTTACTGCACAGCTAATCAACTGTGCAGTAAACAGCTCATGTAGACATGCCTACTGTGACCTTGGATAGGTCACATAAATCCCTAAGCCTCTGTCCCTCATGTGTAAAATGGGAATAAGAGCATTTCTATATTTTACATGGATATTGTGAAAATACATGTCCAAAAGATTCTCAGATACAAAAATCTTGAAGAGATCGGGGCCATAAAGAAGCATTTTACATACATAGTAAGATTCACAAATGGGATTTAGGCTCCTCAGTGAAACATCTCATTCTGCCAAATTTAATTTAGAACCCAGATTAGGAATTTAAGCTCCCTATCCAATGCATGCAGATAGTTAAGCTCTCAGAAGAGGATTCACAAGAGCTAGCACTCTCATGCTAGGCAGGGAACCTCCTAAACTAGACAGTAAGGCAGTTCCAAGGAGAGGCGTATGGTTAGGTCCCACTTCCCAAAGACAGGCACCTACCATTAGGTTGGAGGGAGATACCTGTTTCCACCCAGAATTCATAACTATGAATTATGGGATGATGTTCTAAAACAGATCAATTTCTTGCATGGACTTGGAGGTGGTGATGGTGCCCCCTTTTAACCAATAACCCAGAGTATTCAGGTTCACATTGCTTCTCGGTGGGTGCATCTACATGTAACACTACATCATCCTAGCAATGCACTATGGTGACATAGTATCCATGGGCATCTACATGTGACCAGCAGCTACTTTGCTGTAGCACCACGCTCCCCAGTATAGCGCACCACTACAGTGAAGTAGTTGCTAAAAATAACTACGCCATGTGTACGGAGCAGTACAGGCTGTTACTGCGCCATGATTTAGTATTTCCAACAGGAAGTACTAAATCATGGCACAGTAACAATGTTGCCATAGTGACATGTGCAGATGCTCCCTGTCTTACTTAGAGGACTCATCTGAATCCACAAGAGCACCCTGTACATTGGGCTAGCAAGGACTTTACATTGAATTTCTCGATATCTCTGCTTGAAGAAGTTCTACTTTGCTTATTAACTACTTTGCTGTATTGTAATAAAGTGTTAGAAAATATGTTCATTTTTAATGGTTTCATTTCTGGGATTATGTCTGCCCAAGGCAAAAGAGAATATAGAGTATGTAGCTCTCTGGTGTGCAAATACATTTATTCAGAATATATGCAAATTGAATGAGAACCTCTCATAAACAGCAGAACTGAGCTGGTAGCTCATTAGCTGATATCAGGTAATGACAGTACTGATAACTTAATAATAAAAATACCACAACTAATTAATAGGCTATAATGATTTTAGGAAAAGGGGTGACCTTACAAAATCTGGATGCATAAGGGATGCACAATGGGGTGAAAAGAGGGGTTTTGACAACAAGAAAGCATTTGAGTTAATACTTTTGCTTGAAGCAATCTCCAGTTCACTTTATTTCCCTGTTGCAGTTGACACTCCCTGATCCCAATATATGCTCTTTTTATGATCTGTTTGGTCAGTGCTGGTTCCTGATATAACAGTTAGGATAGGACCACACAGGGTAAATGTAAGATGATTGTGAAGGTTTACCTTCTAAGAATGGGTAAGGAATTGGCAGGAAGTCAAAGAAAGAGATCTGGGGAGCATGATAGACCACAGAATGAACATCAGCCACCAATGCAATGCTGTAGCTGGCAGAGTGAATAAAACGCTGGCATGCATCTACCAATGCATCTTAAGCAAGACTAAAGATATCATCCTCCCAGTCTACTTGGCCTTGGTGAAACTGCAGCTGGAGTACTGCATCCAGTTCTGGGCACCACACTTCAGGAAAGACATGGTGAAGCTTGAGAGAGTCCAAAGGAGGGCCACATGCACGATTAGGGGTCTGGAGAGCAGGTCATACAAGGAGAGGCTGAAAGACATAAGACTGTTTAGCCTGGAGAAAAGAAGACTTAGAGGGGACTGGTGGTAGCCTATAAGTATATAAGGCAAATCAGAAAATTTGGGTTTGAAGGGACCTCAGGGGGTCATCTTGTTCAACCCCCTGCTCAAAGGACCACCCCCACCAGATCATTCCAGGCAGGGTTTTGTTGAGCTCGGCCTTAAAAACCTCTAAGCAAGGGGATTTCACCACCTCTCTATGTCAGTGGTTCTCAACCTTTTTTGTACCAGGACCCATTTATAAACAACAAGGCCAGTCCCAATCCAATGTCTTTCACTCCCAACCCACTGCCCTCCACCCCAGCATGTGGGGCAGGGGATGGGTGTGTGGGGTGGGTGGTGGGGCACAGGGGACCCCAAACAGCTCCTTGCAAACTGCAACTCTGCCATCCTTCAAGGGAAAAGCCACAGTTTCCTACATTTTTCTCTCTTAAATGAGAATCCATGTTTTAAGTTTGTTCATGACCCTTTCTTATATCCTTGTGACCCACATTCAGGTCACGACCCATGGGTTGAGAAATGCTGTGCCAGGTAACCTGTTCCAGTGCTTCACCACCCTCCTGATGAGAAAGTTTTTTCCTGCTATTCAACCTAAATCTCCTTTGCTGCAACTTGAGACCATTGCTCCTTGTTCTGTTATCTGCCACCACTGAGAACAGCCTAGCTTCATCTTCTTTGGAAACCCTCTTCAGGTAGTTAAAGGCTGCTATCAAATCCCTCCTCAGTTTACTCTTCTGCAGATTAAATAAACCCACTTCCCACAGATCATGGAGTAAAGAAGATGGGGACATCAGGTTGGTATATATTCAAAGAGTGTAAAAAAGCTGAGAAGGAGCTGGGTCTTGTAGGGCAATATGAAGAGTCATCAGCAACTGGGGTGTCCAGGAAAGTGGAACGCAAATAAGTCTTTCAAGAGTCAGTTCACTTCATAAAGGGAAAATTCAAGGGACATCTTTTTTACCTGGTAGATGAAACCATACATCTAGTTTCCGTTTGTTCATCTCACACACACACACGGACACACACACTTTCTTTTATGCCTGTATTCTACTATTTGACTCTGAAGTGAAATTGTACTGGAAGAAGTTCCTCCTCGCTCTTTCTGTGCTACATGGATGCTTAGACCTTGCTGGCCATCAGCAGAGGGGGTGGATTTCATCCAAAGAACAAATACATAACAATATAAATAGACTGTATGTTAAATAAAAGATAAGGATCAAGCAAAAGGAGAAGATGGATTGGAAGGTGGTATTCCCTGAGGTAATGGAAGGCAGAGTACAAAAAACAATTACACCTCAGCAAAAATTTTCCTCCTACACTCCTATGTCAGCATCCTATGTGACAGTTTAAAAAAAATGCTGAGATTTGTAATAGTTCTCTGTCAACTCACATGGATCCTGCCACTTATTTTTTTATCTGTCGGAGGTGAATAAGCTGGGGAATTTGTGACATATTGCATGATAATTAGCAAGGGATGATTCTCAAAAGGTTTGGAGTTTCATTGCCCAGAACTTATCTGAGCCTATTCAGTCAATATGTCTTCATGAAAGACCCATGGGAACAAGCTGCCTAATGAGATTTCCAATGTTTTCTGGTTCACTTGTGTTGCAAATACTATGAGAACAGTTTTTCTCACTTTATGCAGAATATTACAAGGAAGATTGTTGGTAACAGGCATGAAAAGGATAGGTGTTTCCCTCCTCCCTTCAGTTTTCTCCCCTATGGCTGTTGCAACAGCTGGCTGCATAACTCAATGTGATTAACATTTAGAACTCACACAAAGAAGAATATTTTATAGTCTGTTAGCAGAAGTGACCACAATTAACAGGTGACCTAGCATAAGTCACTATGTATCTGCTTCTGGTCTAATAGAAGCCTGAAAGTTTTGAAGACAATACTCTTCTTCCTTTCAAATTAAGGCAAATCTTTTTGACAACTAAAAATGTTCTATTTTGGGCACTGTTCTGAGGCTCCAGATTACTGATGGTCTATTTTTTCATAATATCCATTAAAAAATCCTACTCCTTTTGTTCAGGATAAATCAAGGCCCTATTCACAAGTATGTAATGATTTAATTGTCATCTGTCACTAAGGAAAGGGAAAAGTTATGTTGCAAGTGCTCAGAAGGTGTGATCCAAAGTCTATTAAAATTCATGCAAAAAATTCCACTTTATTTGGATCAGACTCATAGAAATTTCTTTTGTAGAGATTAGAGAAACAGGCCAACCTCATCTTATTTTATCTGGAAAGCATAAAAGCAAAGAGTTTATACATTCCAATTAATTTAATTCTAATATCTATGAAAATTCTGTTTGACACACATTTCAATACCACATCACTTTTATTCCTAACATAGTTCCCTGAACATGAAATATTTCTTATTTTCTATTACCCAGGCTTTGCACACATCAGCTTTATTCTAACCTTTGAACATTTTGCACTTCCAAGTTGTGTAGTTTTGTAAAACCTTCTCATTAGTTTTTTGTAAACATACTAAAAACAATGACATGCTTCATATGTGGGAGAATGCAAGTTACATGCTGCACCCGAGAGAGGCATAAGCAGCTGCTGTAGGCAAATATTTGTATGCACCTGAACAACACTTCATTTAAGAACCTCTCCAAATGAAGTGTGGGGCTTGCCTAAGCACTTTTAACTCAAGACCAGCTTTTTTATTTTTGGCTGGATTTACTTCTACAGCTGCAGAATAAACGTCTTTGTTGTAAATGTTAGCTGTTAACCATGGCAGCTAGTACAATGAAGAGACTCTCTCAGAAAGATAAAAGTAGGAGCTACAAGAGCAACAACTATTGAATGTGAAACTTACGGGAACCAATTAAGAATATAGAAGAACATTGCTGCACTTCAACTCAAGTATAGGAAGTCTGGTTGATTTGCATTGTGACCTCCAGTTGCTTACAGTCCTGATTCTCTTTAATCATATATAAAGAACACAATATACCCTGAACTTGGCACTGTCAATGTAAGATGGTTCCATATTTAGCCTACTCTTAAGACGTTTTCAGGATGCAGACCAAACCCTATCCTTAGTCATTATGAGAACCCTATACTCCAGGTATTCACAAACTTTAAGTAGGTTCTTTTAAAATTATGAAATGAAATTTTAAAATATGCATACTTTATGATTGGAAGATCAGCAATCGTTTCTGGGTTCTTTCCCTTTTGTCTCTGTGTTTATCGAGTCATCATCTTTTCATGCTACTCTCTGTCACCACAAGATCTAGAACTTTTAAAGTAAAATTTGAGATTTTCCTGCACCCATATGCAGTAGCATAAGCAGTGGGCTATTGGGGCACTAACCAAGTTAAAGTGGGCACCAGTGACAGGATTCAGGGTGGCACCTGGGAATGAGCTGGGTGAGGGAGATGCTGCTGAATCCATCTTTGCTATGTCCCCAGGTTGATGGGAGTCCTCATAGCACCTCCCTCTCATAACAGTGATGTCTTCCATGAGCAGGGAAGGAGAGGAGAATGGACACTGGAATTTATGCCCAGATGACAAATTTTACCAGTTATGCATCTGATCACATGATTCTAGCATCATAAGCTCTGAGAACCCTCCTCCCCTACCCCTTCACGTTATAAGACATAGGATAAAGTCATGAGCAATAGCAACATTGCTAACACAAGGATAAAGTGACAGCTTTTCTGGTAGCCATCAACTAAGTTTGAGTGCTGGGATTTGTTCATCATTGTGAATGTGCACCATTATTCTGTGCTGAATGGTGCACAACCACAATGGTGAACAAATACCAGGGCTGTTTTTCTCTGTCATTTATATAAGCTGAGATTCATATGAAACATTGCTTGAACTGAGCCGCACCTGAAGTAGGATTCAATACCTGCCCTGTAGCAAGAGTGAAGCCTGCAAGTGACTGGCATCAAAGATTTGCAAGTAAAACTAAATGAAGCTATTCGCAGCTTATTGCTCTGGTTTGCCATTTTTGGTTATATGCATTTAAAGCACAGTATGTAAGTTTGCTGAGAAGGAGATATTTGTGACTCAGTAACACCTTACAGCAGTGGTCACCAACCAGTCGATCTTGATCGAGTGGTCAATTGTGGAACCTCTTACAGTCGATCTCAGTCTGTTAGAGGTTCCACAGTCAGGAGTGGCAGGATGCACATGGTTAGGCTGAACCATGCCCCCAGCCACTCGGGCTGGGCTGGGTGAGTGGGGTCAGAGCCCAGGCAGCTTGTTGTGGGGGGAGGGGATGCAGTGTGGGGGCAGGGGTAGGCAGGCGGGAGGATATATAGTAGATCCTGGCATGCCAAAAAATGACCTTCACCATAAAAAGGTTGGAGACTACTGCCTTAGAGCCATCAGAGACATGTCTACATGTACATAGTTAAGTTATAGAAGGAACAGTAATTAGCACTCAAGGACATTTGCTCTGGGAATGGTTGCATGATGTGAACTTCCAAAGCAAACTTTATTTTTTATATTATTTTTCTTCCTGAAAGAGAAAACAAACAATATTTTGCTAGACCTTAAATGGTTTTGTTTATATTTGTAATGCTTTAAAAAGTAAAATTAGGTAAATTTAATATTGAAATATTTTTTTAAAACACAACATTGTATTATCAAATATTTCAAGTTTTAAAACCTTTCCCCCACACATTTTCTTACTGGAAAAACTATAATCCAAATTTGGAATGAATTCAGGAATAGTTTGAGACAATCTAAATCTGAATTCAGATTTCCTCCCGTTCTGTTTGTGTGTAGAAGTATTGAATTTTGTACACTCAGGGCACGTCCCCATGAGCAGAAACTTGCATTTCCCCAGAAATTTGTATTTCCCCAGTGCCACTGCTATCTATCTCTAGGTATGCACCTTCATGTATGCTCTGGCATGTGGCAGATTGCCCCAGACAGGATAGGATAGGCTGGGGCCAGCACCTGGGCTGGCCCCAGCAGCCTTATTGCTGCTACAAGCACTGCCCTGCTTTTTTAAAATGTTTTTATTTTTTTAGATAGTGGGAGTTTCCTGTATCTAATTTTGCCTTTCTGCTGCAAATATGTAGTGCAGAGAACCCTTTCATATATGCTGCATGCATTTTGGGGCTCCTCAAAAGCCTTGGAGGCACCACAAAGTGCACATGCATGGTCATCTGGATGGACTCTCAGAGTTCATTAGAACAAATGAATATGCAAAAATTAGAAGCCATCTTCTGCGAGTCTAACTACTAGTAAGCAGAGAGCATGCAAAGAGTATGGAATATATAAATTGTACAAATCCGTAAGTGGATATGACAATCAAAATCAAGCCAAATAATTTCCTCCTTGCAAATCCCGTATTCTGGTAAGGACATCATCAGTGGTTTTCCATCAGTTCTTTTCCAATGGGTGGGAATCAATTTATTCTCCACTTTCTTTTATACTGCTTGGAAGTTTGATTAGACAAGAAGGATCCACATAACCTTCTGTTGACTCACAGTGAGAAGGTGCATTTGTATGTTCAAAAGTCTGATACTGTTTGATACTGACCAGAATGTTACAAACTAGTCAGAGGGGACCAGCAGGCACTGGGGAAGTGCCTGTTCCCATGAGCACTACCAGGAGTCACTAGAAATAATGGTCACAAGCTCACAGAGGGTAGATTCAGATTAGACATCAGGAGGCGCTACTTCACTGTCAGGGTGGCTAGGATCTGGAACCAACTTCCAAGTGAAGCGGTGCAGGCTCCTACCCTGAGGGCCTTTAAGACAAGGCTAGGCGAACACCTTGCTGGGGTCGTTTGATCCCAGTACTTTTTCCTGCCATGGCAGGGGGTCAGACTTGATGATCTGCTCAGGTCCCTTCTGACCCTGCTAACTATGCAACTATAAACTATAAGAAAAACTTAGATCAAACCAATAGATTCCTTATGGATGAATCTTAAAAAAAATAGCATGACAAAAGTAGAGCATCATTGTTTGAACCCTTTCTATATCATAGTTTAAAATTTTAACACAAATATCATTTCTGAACATAATTATGTACACATACTATGCATATATATCCCTCTATCTGTGTTCTTATGTTGTCCTGGATAATTTCCTTGTCCCCAGAAAATAAGGCATTATATTTAAAACTTTGATGGTATTTTACGTTCTAAAAATAATGATTCTTAGGATAGTCTGTTAGCAGTGCTGAGACATTCATTTCTAAACCAGTAAGTTTTTCTATTTGCATCTTTGCTGTATGATAAAGGCATTGATACAACAAAATACTCTTGGACTTGAAATCAGTTATTAAGGAAAATGATTGTTTAATGTGCATGATTGTCTGCAGTTAGGGGTGAGGGTAAACTAGATTTTGCATTAGATGAATTGTGTACAGTGGGCCAGATAAGTAGGTATTTACTTGTTCAAGAATCCTATTGACTTAATAAGTGTTTTGCTTACATAGGGGAAGTAAAAACTAAGGCTGGGTTTTGCTTGATCTTTATGAGTTACTCAGTATAGGGTGGGAAGGCACAAGGATCTTTTTCAAGGTACCGTTGGCAGGACACCTCTATTAATCCACACGATACAGTACTTCAAAGAGGAGGAGAAACCACAAAAAGTGAGCTACGTGCATGGAAAAGAAGGATGAAAGCCAAAATGTAGTGCATTAATTGTTTATTTGTGGGCAGGAGCCAGACATAGCCTAAGAGACAGCATGATGCCTAGTACCCTCTAGAGTGATGCTGCTTCACTATAAGCTCTGGTTACAAAGCATAATCAAAACTGAAGTATGCACTTCTGTATTTGGCCCCAGGGTGTATAACTTATGTTTCACTGGACATAATGAATGATGCACTCTCCACCTTATTTACTGGGCAATACTTGAAATTTGAAATGGAAATATACCACATTTATAATTATCATATAAATGAAGAAGTAGCATAAAAAACCCCAAAGAACAAAATGAGACATTTAAGTCCTTTCAATTTCGCACCGATTTGTTTGATAAAGCCAAGGCTTATATTGCTGCATTCTAGGCTTACATTTACAGGAAAGAGAGAAATAAATAAATAAAAGTGATTATTCCCCTCTATTCAGCACTGGTGAGACCACATCTGGAGTACTGTGTTCAGTTTTGAGTCCCCCACTAGGGAAAGGATGTGGACAAATTGGAGAGTGTCCAGTGGCGGGGGGCAACAAAAATGGTTCAGGGGCTGGGGCACATGATTTAAGAGAGGCTGGGTGAACTGGGCTTATTTAGTCTGCAGAAAAGAAGACTGAGGAGGGATTTGATAGCAGCCTTCAACTACCTGAAGGAGGATTGCAAAGAGGATGGAAGTGGTGGCAGATGGCAGAACAAGGAGCAATGATCTGAAGTTGAAGCAAAGGAAGTTCACGTTAGATATTAGAAAGCATTTTCTCACTAGGAGGCTAGTAAAACCCTGAAACAGGTTACTCAGAGAGGTTGTGAGATCTCTATCCTTGGAGGTTTTTAAGACCTGGATAAAAAGACCTTTGGTTGGGAAGATGTAGTTGGGGCTGGTCCCGCTTTGAATAGGGGGTTGGACTAGATGAACTCCTGGGGTCCCTTCCAAACCTAATTTTCTATGATTCTATGAAAAGGTACTTGACTTTGTAGCTAAAAATACTTCCCAGTATATTAGAGGTGTTGTACCATGAAGTTGACTTGCCCTTGCAATTGAAAAATATCAGAGTTCCTTAAAAAGTAACAAGCATGTCTTCCAAAAAAGTTCACTTTTAAATCATGTTTCTTTTGTTTTTTAAAACAAAGGGACTGTTTTCATTGAAAAAGAATAATCATTGACCAGCTCTGATTTACAGCCCCAAGTTCATGTTGCAATAAGAATTGCAAATATTGATTAATGTCACAAGAGAGGAGTGAACTGGGGACTAGTCCCAGGTGCTGACTTAGAAGGGGCACTAAAGTGATAGTGCCCCTGGGGAGCCTGTGCTGTGGTATCAGCCGCAGTAGCAGGGACTGGTGGGCCGCACCACACCAGGAGAAGCCGGTTACTTTAAGGTAGGTAAGACTGAAACAGTATTTCCCTTCTCCACCATTCTGACACGCGGCAGCTTTCCCTCCTCCCTACTCTGGCTGGTTTTGCTTAAGGCATGAAACTTGCTAGTTACGCCTCTGTAATAAGGGGGAAACTGGTTGATTCAGGATAGTAGTGGTAGAATACAGAGCTTTTCACTTTTAGGTAACTCATTCCAATAATGAACAAGGCACGTTAACATTTAATGGCTGTTCTGTTCAGCACCCTGTAGAATTAAGCTAGCTGGCCTTAGGCTGGTTCATGGCACATAAATGACCATGTTAAAAATGAACACTAAAAAAAATCCAGCTTACTATCAGGAATAAAACCCTCAGAGCTGATTCACCATCGTTAACTATAGCTTTATATTGGAGTTAGGTCATTGTCATCAGACATTTAATTAGGACCCCTGCTGAAAAAAAAATTATATAGAAACCAGGATTTAGTGGCATGAGTACTAAGCTACTCTCTCTTTCCTGCAGTAGTTCATATGGGACTGAATCACATTCGCAAGTCAGCCTACGGAGGCTTGCATTGTGGCTGGCAGGTCATGTGTGTTCTGTGAACTAATAGAGGACACTGCTTTCTGGAGCCGTCAATCAAACACTTTGCTAAAACAACTAAAATACTCAACTCCCCTCTTTTTGTTTTAATATATTCATAAAAATGAAGAAAATACATTTTATGTGCAAAAATAGTTGCATCTATTGGAGGACATGCCAGCCAGATGGACTCATTTGCAGGTCTGCAATCATGGGGACCTGGAAACAAGTGAGGTGTTATACCTAGGACTTGCATCTAAGATTTGCAATAGCAAATCCAGGTGTGTTTACACTTCAAATATATTTTAAGAAGGTTATTTTCACTGAATTCCTGAGTTTATATCCTAGCTGTTTTATACACACCTGCTAGGAGCTTCAAACATACACTTGAGAGCTGTCAACATTTATGGTTGTTTCAATATTGAGGTTTCTTTTGAGCCATTTTTTAAAGAATAAATAAAAAAAGCAAGGATGTCATTTTTTTAACTACTATGTGCGTTGAAAGGCACTGAAAGTTGGTATAGTTTCCATTGTGATTTGCTGAGCAGTTCTTGTGGAACAATTTTCCTTAATTTGCAGTCCTATACTCTGTCCCAAAGTTTAATTTCATGGAGAAATAGTATAGTTTGGAATTCTCTAAAGAACAGAGTTAGAAGTGCCCCTGTAAGAGATTATAGTGCACTGATCAGGGGATAAAAAGGCCCATAGTCCACTCTTGTTGCATATTAGAAATGTCCAGAATAAATTGTAAGTGTGTTTTGCTGTGTTTTGCTTTACAATTTTTTTGGGGGAGGGGTTTAGATAAACAAGCATTTCAGTGATGGGAAAAGGCAGGTCTCAGATAAATATGAGAAGTTAGGGCAACGGTTCTGAACCTTTTTCAGTCGATGTACCCCTTGGTCTCAGAGTGAGACTTTACGTACCCCTTTCAGTGGGAAATTAATTTTTTAGGCCCTTCCACCTGTGTTTGACAATGTATGAAATATATCTCACGTATCCCCTGATGAGGCTTCACGTACCCCCTGATTCAGAACCACTGAGTTAGGGCCCTGTTGAATGGGATAATTAACACATTTTATTTAGGCTGTAGAAAGCATTGCCATAATGTATTAAAAGTTATAAGGCATCCTGAGTAGTCTCACAGTAATGCTTACTACAATTTCAGCCTGCTCTGGACAGTACTGGAGCTGACTGTGCCCCAGTCAGCTGAGCTCCTCCCCCACAAACATTGACTCCAGCACTGGATGCTGCAGCTTGCTTGTCCAGAGCCCTTGCCTTCCCTGCCACGTGCCTGTCTCTGGCCAGGCCAGGAGCACCTGCCCGTGGCATGCTGGGGTGAGTTGAGTCTCTACTGCTGGAGGTGAACAGAAGGGAGACACAAGGAACCAAACCTGGGAGAAGGGTCCAGTCCTGTGTCTGGACCCACACCTGTCACTGGTTCTGTAGGGCAAGCTGGGTCTCTTATATAGGCGATCTTGAAGCTCCTGTGAAGTACTGGGACTGAAATTCAACTGATGTTCATTCCCAGGCCATGTACTAGAGTGGCTCTTGAACTCTCTGTGGAGCAGTCCAACGACATCTGAACATGGGTTACTTGATACAATCTGGAGATACTCGTCCTATGAAAAGTCTTAACTTTGCCACAATATGATAGCACTTTAGTATGTGCTTTATTGCTTGAATGCATGGGTGCTCATCTTTAAGTGCAGCTAGCACATTTCAAATATAATGTATAACATGTCCCTTAGTTTCCTGAGACTGGTGAAAAATTACGTTGACACGAGCTTTACAAAAGGAAAATCTGTCATGAAGTATATACTTCAAAATAGCTCACGTTATTCTTATTGATCATATAAAAGCAGTACAGAAAGATTTTTTAGCATATTTAAATTTGCAAAATTATGATTTTGCCAGTACCATATAAACATCTTGAGTCTTCCAAATGAAAATAATACAGTGCCAAATTCTTCCACTAGTCCTTATCCTAGAAAGTAGCCCCAAACAGTACTAAAGAATTGCAAAAGATGAATGAGGAAGGCCTAAGCAAGCTCTAAACCAAGCAACTGAGCAAGCTTTTAATCTTTTTAGACTTGAAACACCTTGCTGACAATGCCAGCTCTTAGTAATTACTTTTTTTTTACTATAGAAAAAATGGTTTTTCTGTTGCAAAGAACTCAGAAAGAACACATCTATGGATTCCTATTTGAAATCTTGGGATTTGTCTTGGGAATCATGTTTGCATACTTAACAACGCTAACGTTGTGTGGCACCCCATGGCACCCTCAAAAGGATTTCAAGGCACTCCAGATGTTGTGGCAGCCTAGTTGAGAGTCACCACTTCTAAACAAAGCAAAGCTCCATTTCCCCTCAACAACTAATTCCTTCTTTAAAAATATAAGTTGCCACAGTTACAGATTTTAATACAAACAGACACACACACGGATATATAAGACTGGAAGGGACTCCCTGCATTAAGTCCAGTTCCCTGATATCACAAGGAATCAATTCCTCTTTTACACAGCACCTCACAGGAATGGGATGGGGAATAGGATGCCACTAACAGCTAGCACTGTATGCACTTAATGGGTTTTAGAAGGTCCTTTTTCACTACAGAACTAACCCAGGAAAACTCTATTATGTGGGTACATCCTTTGTCCACATAGAGACACAATAACATCAGTGAGGCCCTACATAGGTTTCCTTGTAAAATTGAGCCTGTGTATTTACTTTAACTTTGTTCATTTGCAGTGAAAGAATTTTCAGATAAAACTTTTTTTTTTTGGGTGGGGGGGACAGGGAGAGAGGGTTTTTTTTATTGTATTCTGACTTTCTAATTCATAGTGTTCACCTGACCTTGAAAAGATGTGCCTATTGTTGGTCTCTGTATACCAGGGATAACAGTGAGTTCCCTAGAATAGATGGTAATGTCAGAAATTACAGCCTCATAAAACCTTTAATTCTCACCATAAAAATAATATATAAAGTAGAGAACTATGAGGGTGCCTTACATATTGCGATGTCAGGTTTAGAAGCACTACAATAAAATTTACAATACCTTTTTATTTGATAGTGGGTGAGAAAGTAAGAAAGTGTAGCTTAAATATAGCCATGTTATAAACAAGTGAGCTTTTCTAGAAAAAAAGAAAAAAGTTTGTAACATGAATTGCCATGCTTTTTAGGTTTTAACTTGTCTTTGAAGTAACGTTGCTAAAAATCTCAAAAATTCACCTGGTAGACAGTTTGAAAGAGATTGTAGCACTTGTCCAATAGGCTAAAATTTCAACTCTCTGCAGATCCTGAGCCCAAGTATGCCTTTACTACAGGGGTTGTGTGCATGGTTCCAAGAACACATCTTAATTGCACTGGTAAAATCCACTTGTGCAGAAGATAAAGGGTGAAATCCTGAGCCTGTTGCAGTCAACAGAAGTTTTTGTATTGACTTTAATGAGAACAAAAATGTTTCACTCAGCTTTCTTCTGAGTGCTGCTCCATACTTGGAGAATTCACTCATACAAGAACCATTTTTTTTCTCATCACTTTCCATTTCAAGCATGACTTTGCTTTCACACACACAAATCTGGTCTGCTGGTCAGTGCTTATTATGTATTCTTCTCTGTGTCTGATGAACAAGAACAGACCAAACTAATGGGCTCTTACACACATGTAGGGAGCCTGCCCCAACACATTGGATTTCCAGCATGTTGGAGCAGACTTGATTAATCAAGTCTGCTGGAGCACAGAAATTGACGGGCTCCAGTAGCCTTGTGCATCATGTGCATCAGAGTTACCACACGTCTTCGTGCTGACAAACCCTAGCCAGGGTAAAGGTAAACATTACACTTAGACTATACTAAGGGTGCTAAAATGTGAGCATCTGCATGTTAAAGCTCATTAATTCATGTTGAGCATCCTCCGAGTGTCTCAAAGTTATGCCACTGAAGATGAGGGTTAATTAAATCTGAGCTAACCTAACTCATGTTAGGGTAACTTCAGACGGCTCCATGAAGATGAAAATGAGCAATTTGCATCCCTCCAGAACCCCAGAACCCATTGCTCCTAATCCTGCCTCCACCCCCACCTCAGAGGAGGGATACAGCCCAGGTGTCTTGGCTCCTAGCCACTCCCCATCTCCTCAGGGCAAGTCTGAGCCACGCAGGCAAGAAATGGTGTGTCCTAACTTTAACATGGCACAGATTTAGTATGGTCTACATGTAACACCTTACTTCACTCTTAGTCCTTTGCTTGTGCCACAGAGGAGAATGCTTATTGGCTGTACAACTGACGGTTATTGAAAAAAACACAGACAATGGTATACATAAAGTTAAACATAATATTTATAAAGGTAGGCAGTATTTCCCTTAAGGATTAGACCCATATGTAACAGATGCTCATCTTATTATACTCTTAAATGTGGCTTTGCAAGGAGTTCAGGGCCACTGGCATCAGTGAGCTAGAACAACATGAATAGAATACATATGCAGGAAGATGGGAAATAAGCCTGTATGCACAGCAGCATTTAGGATCTGAACTTCACTAAAGGGGCTGAACTGTGTACAGTTGAGATTTAAGCACAGAGGGGAGCAGGTGTTTTCTTTCTATTTCCACCCTTCTGAATAATTTGTCTGGGAAAGCAGACTTAATCTTATTAGAGTCTCCAAAGGAGGCATACAGCTAGAAGCTGCAGAGAAGCTAGATGTGCTGAACAAGTGCATTCTCAGGCCAAAGCCCATTTGAAGAATGTTGGGCTCATACCACTTTACCCATATAATTTATTCACAGAAGTCAAAATAAATGTAGGTTATAGCCAAATATGCTTATTTTGCCACCATGAAACATATTTTAGGAAGGAACACTGAAATTGTACAGTATGTTAGAGCTTCTGGAAGTTACCATTTACATTTGCTTTCTTTGAAGAATTACTGCCTATAAAATAGGTCTTTTAATTTTTCTTCAGAATTTCAAATTGTTCTGGTAAATATTTTTCACTCATGATTAATCTTTCATGTGACATCGTGAAGTGAGCCACAAAGTAAGTCTATGAAAAATTTAAAACAACCAGTAGTTGTTCTGGAAGGTGGCAGATGCTGAATATTTCACAGACGCCTTGTTCCCATTTGTATGGTTTCACTACTTATATGAATATAACTGAAACACATTTGCCAAGCCCCTGTGGTATACTTGATCAGCACTCTGGTGGCAGATGAGCTTCACTGTAATAGTGTCCAACAGGTATAAGAGTACAGAAGGGGGTTTTCATTAAAATGTTTTATGGGTATCCGCTAATTACGTTCCACCATTCCAAACAGTAGTATTGGAATCTAACTCATTTGTCATCTCTATAGCACATAGCAAGGATTTTGAAATCTATAGGATGAAGATAACCTTCCTCTTTTTTCTTTCCAGCATGACAAATTACATTAAGATATTTTACCCATGATAAGATGTAATTGTACTTGAAGGCTGAGAAGTTTCAATCAAAATATGACCCAGCAGGTCTCTTATTTTTAGGCTACTACTGTGTGGTTTTTTGTTGTTGTTTTTTTTTGTCCATGTAGAAGAGTATAGGTATATTAGAAAGAAGGTAAAGGGAAGTCTGTTTACCAATAAACTAAATTTATTTTGTTGAAATAGCATTTATAGTTGTGGACCATCTTTTTAATGATTCTATTTCTGTTAGACTTAAGGCTTCTATTTTGCATAGTCCTTATTCTTTTCTGGTATATTTAAAATATTTTTAAGCAAGACATTTAATCAAGAATGGGTTTGCCTTTGTGTGTAAATTGCTGCATGGTTAAAGTGCTTAGCTTTTAGAGCAATTGAAATAGTAGCTTGAATCTTGTGAAGAATTAACATTTTTTTTAGAAAGCAAATGAAATATTTTCTACTTTTCAATGAACTAGTTTTCTGAACATCATTAAGGTTTGGATACATCATTCATAGGAAAGAATGTGTGCGTCAGCTGTGGCCTTTTGAACTTTCCCTTTTAATACACCTCTGAATGGAAAAGTAACAATAAAATGTGTCCAGTCATTGTAGGAGATACCATTCTACCAGGCGGGGCAACTTCTTTTAAACCAGACTTATGATTTCATTCAATACATTGTAATTATTATTCAGTGTGCCCAGTCAGTAGAACTTTATACCTCTTCTGTCTCAGGGTAGGTATACCAAGCTCAAACTTTATTTTCATCATACCTAATGGAAACCACTACCAAACTTAACTCTTTCTTATTTTACTAATTACAAAGCCAATCAAACCAACTGCAAAACTGTAAAAACACATCATCTCTTCAAAAGCAAGGACAGCAATATTAGGAAGAAGTATGAAAAGACTTAAAAACACTTACCAGGTGAAAGAAGAGAAGATATAGCAAGCAGCATCTAATGTCCAAATGGCTTCTTTAGGGGCAAAACGCCTTGAGTCTGCCAAATTTAAAGGGCTAGTCTACAAATAGTAAGTTTGGAAAAAGTTTCTGTAAGAGGTTCTTAATATGCTGGAAAAGCTCAATGGGGCAGACACTTTGTAATACCAAGACAGAATTTTGGCATTTTACATCAATTGCTGCTTTATTTGACATGTTGCATTAAGTATCATAAAGTAAGTTAAAAGATAATTGTTTTTTGAAAAGTTAGTTATAAGGAAAAATTAGCTTCCCACTGAATGGGTATGTATACTCTTAGGCCACGTCCACACATGCAGGGGTGTGCACTTGTAGTGACACAAATAGTAGCAGCACAAATTTGTGCCTCAGTGCATGTGCTTGAACACGCACTTTGTCATACAGCAAATTGTGTTGGTTTTTGCAACCTGCCCTTGCCCAGCTCCTCTTATCTATTCAGCCATGGGGAGCTGGAGGCTGGGGCCAGCATCTGTGCTGACCACAGCAGAATAAACTGGTGGCCTGGTGAGCAGCTCAGGGCTACTTGCCCTCAGGAGCTTTTCAGACCTATCCAGTTAGTATGGGACACAAGCCCCCTGTGCCAGCTGGACTGCCACAGCAGCCCAGACCTAGAATGGCTCTTGCACCCTGCATACACTGTGGAAGTCTGGCAGTGGGAACTGACACCTTGTAGAGACCTGTTGCCACCTGCTACAGCATCCATGCCCTCAGACCTGTGGCCCCATGACTGCATGCCTGCCGGACCAAGACAGGGACCACATGGCCACCTGGGCTGTGGTATGGATACTCCAGCAGACCTACCTGATGATCTAGGCCAGGTGCCAGTGGTCCGTTGCTGCACAGCAACACCACTGCATCCAGGGAGCCCAGTCTAGGGCCACAGACAGCTGCCTGGCTCAAGCCTGAGAGTACAAGCTACCCATGCTGGGGGGGATAGAGCCATACACAAAACCTTCCAGAGCCAGAAATACACTGCAACTATTTACACAAGGATCGGGGAGAGAGAGAGGTCTTAGAGTATGGGGAAACCCCAGGGGAGGAGACACAGGGAGGTGGTAATCAGGGATTAGCAGCCCCTCAGCCCAGAGTCTGGCCTCAGCCTTCTGTGCCAACACCCTGTGTGTAGGGGCAATGTTGTGATGGCCAGGGCCCTGGCTGATCTAGGGAGGAGAGTGGGAGCTTCTCCTTAGAGAAGGACTGGGAAGGTGGGAGGCAGAAGCAGCACCCCTTGATGGCCATAGCAGGCCTATGGGGCCTACTGGGTTGCCCTCTGAGCCACCAGTCAAGCAAAATGCTGCTAGCCGGGCCCTGCCCCTGGTGTTGGCAAGGCAGGCTGGCCAGCAAGGCCAGGTTCCTGGACTGGGGCTGGCACATGCTGGAGCACAGTGGCAGGAGCAGCTGATGTGGGGATGGTGGCTAATAGCTGATGAAACACACTGTGCTCTTCCTGGATGGCTGTGTCAATGGAAGCCTGCAGTTGCCTCAGCTCCTCATAGCTGTCCCAGGCCAGCTGTTGCTCCTCCCTTTTTTCTACCACCAGCTGCTGCACTGCAGTGCAGTCTGTATGGGATTTTTACCAGGCTGCAGTGACAGACGGTCATCTTAGCCAAGAGACTGCAGTTCCTGGGCCATGGGTTGGGAGGGGGTGGGGGGAGCCAGAGCCAGATCTAGTCTCAGATGGGGGGTGAGACCTGGCAGCAAGCCTGCCATGGTGTTGCCTCTGCCGACATGTGCAACATCCCAGCCTGCTCCTCAGGCCCCTCCCTGCTCCCATTGGTGTCATGCAGGAGCTAGGTGACCTGTCAATTTGGTGTCACCTTGGGTCTGGCTGTGGATGCAGGTCCTGGCTGTGGTATGAGTACCTCCTCGCTGTCACTCATGCCATGGCTGGGTGGTAGTTCTATTGCAGGCCTGGTGGAGGGCCATATCTCTGGGGACTTAATCCAGGTCACAGGGCTGGTTGCTGCAGCGCTCCTCCCCTAGAGGCAATAGTGGGGGTGGGGGGGAGCTTCATGGCTGTAGAGGCAATGTTTCTGGCACGCTTCCCATAGTCAGGCATAGTAGATTCCTCATGTCTGAATATTGGTTAGCATCATGCACAGCATGAAATTTGCTGTGCAATACCTTGGTCTTGCTCCTGCACTGCTGCCATATTTTGTCATGCCCCCAGTCAGGCATCTGTGCAGCAATTGCCCTGTAAATATGCACCCAGCATCCCTGCAGTGTAGTCTCCTGGCCCCAAATGGCCAAGAAGTCAATAACCTCCTCGGGGCACCAGCTGGGTCCCAGGTGCCTGGCCTGGGAAGACTCCTTTGGCTGGGTCTCCCCACCTGCCACACTACGGTCACTCAGGCTGCCTGCAGTGGATGCCAGAGCGTTGCGCTTGAGGGGTAGGCCTCCATTTGTGCTGGTTCATGCTATTTTTGTGTACTTTGCACTACTTTATTCTTGCAGCTCTTTTTTTAGTTACTGGGAAATCCTGGTAGGAAATTTTGCCCCTGCACTCCAAATTAGTAGCACACCAAATATTTTAACATTCAATGCATATTACATTTTGATCCTTTAAAGGTGATCTGCAAAGGAAAGGAAGACATGTTGTGTCTGTTTACTTTGACTGTATTACTGGATTAAAAAAATACGTTTTTTCCACTTTAGAAGTAGTTATTCTTTTTGTATCGGATTCCAATGAAGGTCTGAATGGAGATTTACCATTGGACAGAGGCATCAAAATAAACTGCCATTTGAATTGAAGCCATTAGATTAAAAAGTGTTAGCTGAGTGCAGAGATGATTAGTATTATACTTTTAAATAACCCAGATTGTCTGAAATAGCATTTGAACTCTCCTGCCTCTGTTTACATTACCACTCTACTGATGCTTTGAGATGATACCATCATGCTTCTGGTAATACAGCCTGTCATGCACAACCAGCACGTACAGACAGAACTGATCCAGGATAAAAGTACTTGGAGCTAGCAATAGAGGTCTGTCTCACACATTTATGTGTAGTAGATCCACTTCTCAGTGATCTGAGCAGCAAGCACTGGTATCACAGAAGCACTGCCATGTGTTTCTAGTCTCTCTCTATTTTGTTATAAAACAAGATTTATTTCTTTTCTCCTATGGGCATCTACATGAATTTCATACTGCCAGTAATATTATGAGAGAATATCCTTGTCAGCTATGGCCCTTTGAACTTCCCTTTAGAACTCAATTCAAACTAAAAGAGTAGCAAAAATGTTTCCAATCATTCTAGGTGACAACATCCTGCCGTACTGCAAAGCTTGATCTAAAACGGGACTTACTATTTCACCGAAAAGAGAGCATATGTTATGAATTATTCAAAGTTTCCAGTCAACAACCTTTTATACTATCTTCTATCCTAGGATAGATGGCTCAGGCTCAAGTACTATATTTGTCAACAGTGAACTAAGTCTGCTGCCCAGATCCCACACTGACAGTGTTAAACTGCTTGTATATTGTTATGGCTGTCATTTAGAGCAACCAAAGCAGGGAAATTCAGAGTTAGAGCTACCCCTGCATCCTCAACTTATCTTGCTTTGCCTAAGCATTTCATAAACACAGAAGAGTGGAAATATTACAACAAAATAAAACAGTAAAAATAAAAGCATTAGAGACAAGTATACCAAAGTACATCAGGGTTCATTAAGGTTGGAATTAGTGCTACAGCATCAGTGCTGGGTTTCACTGGTTTTTGCTTAAATTAAATCCTTTCAGATATATTCTTATTTCACTGGAAGAGTTTTAGCAATGCAACCTTCATGAGCCCAGCAATGCAAAGCGGGCCTCATTCTTGGTTGCTGTAGCTCAGTTGATCCTTTATACTAGCAGAATATTATTTAAGATACATGTTATGCTTTTACTATGATTTCTTTTGTGCATTTTTACTTTTAATAATATATATGTGTATACATGCATGTTTATATGTGTGTATATAATCTCCTTTGAGATTATACACACACACACACACACACACACACACACATGCATAAATATTCTTATTAAAGTAAAAATGCACAAGAGAAATCATAGTAAAAGGGATCGTGTTGACTTACAATGTGGAGTCATGTATCTAACTGCTTTTTGAGCCTTGGAAAATAAAACCCCTTCCCTTCCCCCGAATTTCTTGTAACACACACACACACACACACACACACACACACACACCCCTCTATAATCTCAGAAGAGGTCTTTCCAAATGTCTTTAAGGAAAGAATGGTTCCCCAACTCTGGAAAATGACTTTTCTGCATATATTACTGTCTGACAGAAGGTAGAACTTGCTTGCTATTGTTAAAATTGTATTGCATTTATTTTAAATAACACATTTTTCCAAGACATTGTATAAAGACCTTCTATTCTTTGATATGAGATTGCATTTGTGTTTATTGACTCAGAAATAGGGGTAGGGGGTGCAGGTAATTTTTCAAGGCTCAGTGAGTTAGATGAATGACTCCCCATTGTAAGTCAACAGGATCCCCTTTGTGTCTTTGAAAAGCTCCTTTTAAAGCTCTTCTTATGTCACACCAAAATGCTACTTGCGGAGCAGATATTGACTTCCAAAATTCTGTATCAGCCTGATGCACACAACTTCAGTGGGGTTATTAGTGCCTAATTCTAGTTGGAATCAGACAATCAAAACACAGAGCTGATAGTACAGAATAGGAACAAATGGGTTTTTCAGGTTTGTGGGAGGGTGGGAAGGCTTATTTAACTTGCTTAATCTCAAAGTGGAATGAAACATAGGGGAATAACAAAACCTTTTAGTACTTGAAGATTTCTGGGGAAAGTGTATTTCAGGCTCTGCCAAATTGAGAACAACTACATGATTTATGAATATAAAACACAGTCAAAATACTGCAATCTAAATGCAGCCCTTATGTTATCAGGTAGAATCAATTAAAGCAGTGACATTACACAAAGGACCAATTCATTCCTTTGTGTATAACTCAGGTGCCAAAAGTATCAAAGTAAAAAGACTTCCCAACTATATGCTTTGGTAATTCTGTAACTGATATACATGGCATAGAAGTATATAAGTAGGTTGCCTTGATCCTGCTGATGAGCTAGTTCAAAGAAAGGGCTTAAGAGCCTACAGTTAGACACTGAGGGCACCTATAAATATGCTGGACATCTGCTTCACATTCATTCAGTGTCCTCACAGTTCAAAATGGTGGCAGGGATGCTTTAACTAAAGCTTGTTGAACGACCTTTAGTTAAAGTGCCCCCGCCACCATGTTGAAGTGCAGGATACCACTTGCTGCAGCGGGCATTTTAATTAAAGTGACTCCCTGAGCCACTGTAATTAACCGCCCCCCAGTCCTGGAGCACATGTAAAGATGCCCCTAGTACTTACAGTAAAACCCAGAACCCTATGATTTTGCTTTAACCCACACTACAGCCTGAAGTCCAGTGAACTATTTTCATCCCTTACAGAGCTCTCATTTCATTCTGCAGCCCTAAGCTTTGTCCTGAAGATCAGAAACCTATCTAATCTAAGAAAACCACCCTGAAAGTTTTAGAGTCCAACACTCTGTGGCCCAGTAGCATAACCTAACCAGTAGGCCACAAACTAGGCAAGGCTGAAGGTCTCTGCTCTCCTGTTGAAATTGGCCCATTGGGGAGGCAAGCAAAAAAGAGAGAATAAAGAAAGAAGGAAAACACTGTGGTAGAGGGAGGCTTTGCCCTGGGAGGCAAGGAATACTTGTTTCTGGATTTTAGCCCTTCATTCTAATGGAATGTGGCTACTGTTTAGCACCATGGCCACCAGGGGTGCTTACATTTTTGTTTTTCTGTTGAAAAGTAATCCAGTCTCATGCTTTCCATGGCAGGATCAGGGAAAGTTTCCCCCTTTACTAGATTTCTGCCCCCTGGTTTGGAAACGAGAGTTTTGTCCATAAAAAAGAAATGCTTATAGACAGACGTACTGTTGGTGTCATAAGTTACCGCAGCAAGCAATTCTTAGCCTTTGCACTTTACATCACTTTAGAATTGTTATTTGGATAAAAAATAGCTATTGAAGTGAAATACAGATATATTAACCACTCTCTTGTGAAACAATATGTGTTTTGCTTTCCGGCCTATGAAAACAGGAATGTTAGAGCTGTTTCTTTCTTTTGGGCAGGAATCTCATATTCTTTATCATTTGCAATTAGTGCTGTTTGGATTCTAACCTGCTGTTGCTAATGGCTGTGATCCCACAGATATTGCTCAAAGATGGTTTCATGGTTTAGTTAAATTTACCTTTTAAATAATGTTATCCTACAATATAATATAAATATAATACAATGACAATACAGAATAATAATAAAGTATAGTATAAAGAGCACCATGAGATTTTCAAAGACAAGATGTGAATTTTAACAAACACCAAAGTTCTTCTAATGAATAATATTAATACTACGAATATAGTACTTGTTAAAGATACTGTATAAATATTAATAGACTTTCTATACCTCTATTAGAGTGTGAGTATTGCACCTTCTATTTTACAGAGAGCGAAAAATGAGACAACTGTTAAAGACCAGCTAGTCAAAGGTAGGGATGTATATTTTTTCACATACCTACACATAAATTAAGTTACACAAGGTGTATCATGTAATATATAATCATAGATCAGTTTTATGCACAGGCAAGGCAAGAAGGCACCAAACAGACATTAATTTGTAACTCTTTAACAGTTTGTTTTTACTCATTATTGTTGCATAATTCAATATTTTATTCTGTCTCTCTCATCAGCTCCTATAGTTATACGATAAATAAATTAATCTTAATACGTGGCCTCCTTGCAAAGCTGATGGTTGCATAAAGAAGAAAACAAGTCACTGCCGGCATTTTAAATTTACTATTCAAGGAAATGCTCATCTCCAAAAATATTTTATATAAACTCAGCTTCTTGATGTCTACATGCTATTATAGGCAGCACAATGACTTTGTTTCTCTTTTTTATCTGTTAATTTTATACCCAGCTTTACATCTTCTATAAATTACAAGAATACTGACCTATGTCTCTTTTTTAGTCACCTGTCTAGTTTGTCAGCCAAAGAGAATACAATATATTCAATGCAATTGGTGCCACCTCCTTTGAGAGAGGGGAGGTGCAACTTGCCAGGTTGTACATCAAAAGGATAGGTATAGTGGCAGGGAAGCTCAGAAGTAGACATCTTTAATGTATATTTCATGATTTTAGCCTGCAATGATACTGTACCTTTGCTTTGATGCACATTAACATTTGTGACACTGAATATAATTGATTTTTTTAAACTGCAGTATCCTGAGACATAGTATAGTAATAGACCCTCATGGTTATGTTTACTTGTCTTTCTTGTCTTCATTCCTATTTTATCATTCAAATCAAGTTATTTCCTCTGCCTGTAATTTGCAAGCTTTAATTAATTGGCATAAGATTGATTTTATATGACCTGTAAGAGATTTTATCATTAACTTGTTTGCACTTTATGTGTCCAATTACCTAGATGTTAGATAAGCATAATTACTGCTATATACTAATGAAGAGATTGAAAGTAAAACAAAAAAAAAAAGGAAAATGTGCAACTCCATTCTAAAACAACATGATTAATAAGATATTTTTAAATTAAGCCAAATTTACATTTTGGCAAAATAAAACACATATTATAAAGACTGTCATATCAAGGGAATGCCTATTATTAGTAATTAAATGAGAAATTAGTCATGCTCACTTATAGATGTGCTCACTTATAGACTCACAATAAGATGAAAATGAAGTGCAATAATAAACATTATTATACATTTGGCAAGAACAATAATTTCTTGCAGATGTGTGTGGCTCTGCTGGGGAAAGGTTAAATTCCCCCATCCCATCTGCTGCCCTTCTTATCCAATTACTGGGAGTCATTTTGTTAAATGTTAAGAGCATACACATAGTGAGGTTATATTGCCCCAACAATTAATTTGGAAGCACACTATAATGAATGCACATATAGATAATGCCTTTCATTCACACAGATTCCCAGAGCACTTTGCAAACTTCTACTGACTGTACACATGATAAGAATTACTTTATCTTCTTTCTAAAATACAGTCATCACTGGTGACTTAGGCAGTACAGAATTAGTTTGCTGCCTTGCAGTACAAAATTTAATGACTTAGTATTACTGGAGTTTTGTTCTTCAGTGGAACCCACTGAGTAGGAAATGAAGAGCTAGAGAAGGAGCTAGGAAGAGGGAAGAATGAAATGGTGTTTGTCATGATGCAAGTTTCAAGAAGAGTGACATATATCTCATTTTTAGTCATCTATCTAGTTTGTCAACCAAAGAGAATACAACACATTTGATGCAACTGCTGCCACCTCCTTTAAAAGAGTCACCATTTTTTGGTCATGTTGATTTAATTCATCAAAAGGGGACCATCATTTCACTATCTCCCAACTCTTCTGTCCCACAAAAGAAACATGCTGAGGTAAGTGATAGTAATAAAAGAAGTGAAGCAGATCCACAGGGAAAATATGGCCTATTTCTTAAAGATGAGAGGTGGTCACACCAGCTGAAGAGAGATTAAAGCTGAAGATTTCTGCTCTCTTTGCATTGTATAACCCTGACGGATCTCTCTATTAATGTCTCCGGCTAAATGCCCCTCACCATCCCCCATCATGCATATAAACTCAGCAGTGCTATGCTGGCTGGCACTATGGCTGAAAGGGACTTGGGGGTCATGATTGACCACAAGATGAACATGAGCCACCAATGCGATGTCACAGCTGGTAAAGCAAACAAAACTCTTTTCAAGCAAATCTCAGGATGTCATCCTCCCACATACTTGGCTTTGGTAAGGCCACAGCTGGAGTACTGCATCCTATTCTGGGCTCCACAATTCAAGAAGGATGTGGAAAAGCTTGAGAGTGTCAGCCATGTGAATTATTAGAGAACAAGAGAACAGGCTTTATGAGGAGAGGCTGACAGCCATGGGACTCTTCTGCCTGGAAAAGTGCAGGTTCATGGGTAATCTGGTGGCAGCCTACAAGTGCATCAGGATCTGAGGGAACATCTGTTCACCAGTGTGCCCCAAGTGATGACGAGGTCCAATGGTCACAAGATCCTCCAAGACCATTTTAGGCTGGACATAAGGAAAAACTTCTTTACTGTCCAAGCACCCAAGGCCTAGAATAGACTCGCCTCAGAGGTGGTGCAATCACCTACTCTGGACTCTTTTAAGAAATGTTTGGACACTTATCTTGCTGGGATCCTTTGACCCCAGCTGACTTCCTACCCCTGGGGCAGGGGGTTGGACTCGATGATCTTCCAAGGTCCCTTCCAGCCCTAATATCTATAAAATCTATGAAATAGCTGGCCAAGCTAAGAATCTGTTTACACAAATGTTTTAAAAAACTCTTAGCAGCTAAGTGAAATTTAAAAAATACACTTAGGCATGTGGAACCAATTTTTTAAAGGTACCGAGTTGCCAGAAGATGCAGCTACTGTATTTATCTGAATCAAAGACAACTTATATTTCCAGATTTCTTCAGATTCTAGACATGGAAAATGATGTTTCCATGTCTAGAATTGAATTATAGGGGGGAGGGGGTTATCTTAAGTATGTTCCTCCCCTGCCACTATCAGGAAAGCAGCAGCAGGGGGACAAGTGGTAGGAAAAGTGAGGAGGTGCAAGCAGTGCAGGGTATCAGTAGGGCAGCAAGTAGTGTGAAGAACAGGTAGTTTAATCCTGCTCCGTCCACTCCAAACTCTGCCCATCACCACCTGCCCTACTCCTTTCTGTTACTATCCCTGGATAATCTGGGTGCAGGGATAGCCCCAGAGCTATTCCTGACCTGTACTGCAGGGAACAGCTGAACCTGGCAGGCTAGAAGAAACAACTTATGTGCTTCTACAGCTGCTTTATATAAGACAGGGTAGGAGTGGCCCTGTGGCTGCATCAGCTGGTACTTGGCTGGGAAATGCACTAATGGCAGGTAGATTCCTGCTTCCAGTGTCTGCTTCCTGACAGCAGGGAGAGGGGGATAAGGCAGGGAGCAGACACGAGAAGGATGAACTTGCATGGCACTGCTGCTGATGCTGTCCCCAGCTGAGCCAGACTCCCTTCACAACCAATCCCCACAGCTCCCAACTGGATCAATCTGATACTTGATTCTAAGACAAAGCTTGGTTTCCCTAATGTTGAATGTAGGGAGAAACCCCCCCCTCATCCTGGAACTGAATACATATAGTATGAAACCCTAGTGGGATTTTCAAAAATGTCTAGGCAGTTTGGGTTCAATGATTTCAGTAGAAGTAAGAGGAATAATCACTCTGGTTTTTTTTTTTTTAATCTGATGAGGGTGCCTAGCTGTATCTTTGAAAATCTGTCCCAAATGACGAAGTTCTAAGTGCCTGCATCACTTTTTAAAAAAGTAGTGCTTAGGAAAACAGCCGCCTAAATTTATCCTCACATTTAAATACAGTGACAAAAAGAAAAGGGTCTTTAGAGAATAGTTTCCAAATGCTGATTTATGAAAAGAAAAAAAAAAGCTAAGAAAACTTTTCACCTTGACCTACATTAGTTTGGAAGGCTTGTTGGGTTTTGCTCAGAAACTTTATTAAAGGGGAAAAAAGAAAGAGAGAAAGAGAAAAGGGGAGAAAAAGCACAGTAACCTTCAGCAGACATGCAGCAAATCCTGACAAAGTTTTGATTGAAGAAAGATTGATTCTCTAAAGTTTGAATGGTCAGACATGCACTGAATTTGCTGAGGTTCATTGCTATATCCTAGAAAGTATTTTCAGCCCTTCTATCCTAATGAGCTTATTAGTAAAAGGCTGAAGGGATCACAGATTGTCTATCAAAGAAGATTGTCAGTCACACACTATTACCAACTCTGCTGTGATTTATACACATTGACCATAGAAGAGAGCAGTGCTAAAAACTGAACTTTATTGTGTCCCACAGCCAGGATAGTCACACAAAATAAATTGTATAGCATTGTGTTTAGAGGGTGGGAGGGAAACAAGTTCTGGATGAGGAAGTCATAGAAAATTAGATGGAACGGTACCTTTCCCCTCTCCTCTCCTCCAGTGATAATTATATTGCATAGAAGAAATTGAGTTACCTGCAGCAGTAATAGCCATGGTGGAAAATATGCTATTAAACTCCACTGAAAAGAAAAAAAATTTCAAACTCAGCTCAACTGCTGTTAGCAACAGGCATTTCCTAACTTCTCTTCATTCAACACAGCTAGGCACAGCTGATTCTCTGAGCAGTTCTACATCCAACAGTGAATATGGGTTTTTTTTTTTTCAGATTCCTGCTTTATTTTGTATGTACCAGCAGGAAATATTGATAATTGTATTTATAAAAAATGTAATTCAGAAAAAAATGGTTCTGGGCATTTTGTTATTACTGAAACATTTTCAGATTCTTAGAAAAAACAAGGATGTTTGTAAAATAACACTTCTTACTAAGGCTTCTGAAAACAGCAGATAAATTGATAATTTAATATTAAATAGCCAATCAGCCAATGAGCTTATCTGATAGGTGGAACAAGATTGATTAAGGGATTTAGGAAATGTTCCACAATCAATGGGATCAATTAAACTCAATGGGATCAATTTAAATAGCAGTTGAGAGTAAATATGAATAGGTGCCTACATACCTTTATAGCTCTGGTCATTATGCTCTTCAGTAACCTATTTAGCAAAGCACTTAAGTATGTTAGGTATATGTTTTAGTATCACTGAGGCCAACAGAACTAAAGCATGTGTTAACGTGCTTTGCTGAAGCAGGGCATGACTGTTATTGCCTGACAGTAACCAGGAACAACGATGTATTTGAAGTTTTGAAAGCAGGGTATGGCTGCATTTCCCTTTATCTGGCAGTGACAGAAGAAAAACTGACAGACAAGTAGGAGAAAAGACAGCAAATAAAGAGAAGTGTTCCCACTAGGAAATAGAGTAATAATGATTTCAGTTTTCAACATTTCTAGAAAGTAGTCTCATATCATTTTTATCCATTGCTAAATGATACCTTTTCTTCAGTGTTTCCTGCTGGGTGAATGGAATAATGAATATGTGTAATGTTAAATATTTTTATAATTCCAATGCAAATACCTAAAGTAAGATCAAATCTGTGCCCCCCCATTGCATTGTGAGTGTATATGGGGGGGGGATTCCTCTCAAACATTTAACTTTAATAACACATTTTTAGACCAAAATATATGAAGCATCTGATTATTGGTCAGACTGGACTGGTAGAGAAGGACTGTATAACAAGTTTCCCTCCCTAACATTACCCTCATAGTTAGGGACCTACTCAAATCACAATTGCACAGATTTCAGGGGAATCACAAAATTGGGGGATCTCTGTAAAATATGCTGGAATAACCCCTGAAAACAAAACAAAAAGAAATTACTAAAAAGAAAATGCTGGCTCCCCAGTGGGAACCACCAGTCCTCCAGGCCACATAGCCCAGCACAAAGGAGGCTACTGGATCAAAAGCTAATAGGCCAGATAGCTGCTCCCTTTGCCCCACACCACTGATTAGCTGAGAGGGCTGCCTGTTGTGTGGCCCTGCCTCTCCACCAATCAAGTGAGGTAGGGCCATATGTTGGACAGCCCTCTCCACCAATCAGTGGAAGGGGACAGGGCCATCAGGGGCCCTCAATCAATCAGAGTTTTGGGGGGAGGGTACCACAATAAGCCTGTGAAAATGGTGGCTACTCCTGTGATCTGCCCATTAAATTGGCTGCCCACCTCTTCAAGTTGGGTAGACCCTAGGGCTGTGCAAAGCTTTGGTAGCCAATCTGATTTGGAGGAGATTCAGCCCCATTCGGGGACCAAATCTCCAAAACTGAATTGAATCGGGAGACCAATTAAAAGCTCCAAACCATCCAAATTGATTTGGAAAAACATTCGGAAAAGATTTGGCAATTCAGCCATGGACTAAACAGGCACCTGACATAGCTGCCTCCAGCTGGTAAGTCTGTTTGGGTTGGGGATGGAGAGGGAAGGGGTGTGGGAGAAGGAGAGATTGGAGCTGGGGCTGGGACAAGCTGCCCAGTCAGGGGTGCATTATTCAGGGAGGTCGGTGGGGGGCATGGGATGCAGGCACAGAATCACTTGGAGTGGGGGCTCTTCCCTGCCCTGCACCTGCATCAGCACTGAGAGCCCTCCCTGCCTCTACTTGCCAGCCGGTAAGGAGGGATGCGGGATGCGGGTGTGGCAGTGCTGGGAGCGGGGGCTGTGCCCTGCTGCCACTTGCCTCCTTCCATCTAGAGTGAGCTGTGCCCACATCCCGCCTCCCCCACCCTGGCTAGGCAAGTGGGAGCAGGGCAGAGTCCCTGCTCTCAGTGCTGATGTGCCCGCATCCACCTGCCCCCTCCCTGAGTAATGCACCCCCACCACCCCAGCTGGGAAGCTTGTCCCAGCCTCAGCCCCAGTCCCTTCCCTCCCCCTCTCCCTCAACCCCAACAGACTTGCCAGCTGGAGGCAACTGTCTCAGGTACTTGTTTAGTCTATGGATGAATCTCCAAAGTGGCACCAAATCTTTTGGATCTGATTCAGCCAAACTGAATCAGGTCAGTAATTAGAATCTCCAGATCAAATCACTGTCCTCCAAATGGGCTGAATCTGAAGCAAATACTTGCCACTTTGGACAGGCCTAGGAGAGCCCTACTCATAGTAATTAGGTGCAACAGAGAGCAACAATGCCAACCAACAGGGAAGGGGCAAAGGAAAGGTTTTAATCTTCCTGCATTACGGTGGCTATTAAAATTGTCCAGTTACACAGGGAAGGAGTGTGCCACAATCTTTGGAGCTATAGAAATGTTTTAGAGTGGTAAAGCTCTATGCCATTTGTTACTATTAAGTGCAACAAAGTCCTCAATTTGTGCCAGTAGAGGCTCACTGCTGATTATCTGTGTAGATGTCTCCTCCTAGAGCTGTTTTTTAAATGTAAATTACAGCCACTTTCAAATCTAGACAATCATCTGATCTCCAAAGCATTTAAAATATGTTCAGATTGCTCTTAAAGTCTCCTAAAACTGCTTTATGGTTCAAGCAGAGAGCCACAAAACAAAATGAACCAGACGAGTCAAGATGAGAGGAGGCATTGTTTTCAACTTCTTCATGATTTAGTGAAATCATGAAATGCTGGAAGAAGTAGTTTCTCTGTAATTCATCCTGAGTTTTTCCTTTCAGCTAGCAATGATACCTTTTATTAAAACATAACTGAAACCACACTGGCTATTTTATAACCATTTCCCCACCTTTTCTCCTTAGCAGATGAAAAAGGAGCAAAAATTAAAAATTCAGTTAATCAAGAAAGAAAGTACCTATGGAGGGAGTTTGCATTTCTGTAGAGTTGGCCATACTATGTCCTGGAATACTATAATATTCAGTGTATATCAGTAGGAGTCTACCAAACTTGAGGAGGCATCCAGCTGATTTTGTGAGAAGTTTACCACATAGCCTGAAACCGTGGCTTAATTACCCTGATTAAACTGGAGGAAGCTATTAATCCACATGGTATTAAGTGTGGATTAATGGCTTCCCTGATCTTAATATGGGTAATTAAGCCACGGTTTAGGACCATCCCCAAGTGGCAAGCTCTATAATTTTGGCAGGGTTGCTGGAAAAAAACCCAAACACCTTACCAGCAAGCAGAGAGAAAAAAAAAACTTACTAGGAAGCCCTGCAGTCTTGGAGCGGGGGTAGGGGGTGGGAAGGGGATGAGGGAGGGGGGCAGGGCATGGTGCCCCATGATGCATCTGCCTGCAGCATCTGCACCTCCTGCTGCAAGCAGCCTCACCCCCCTCCTCCCTGGTCCCTGTCCCCCCTCCTCCCCACCCTGTGCTCCAAGACTGCAGGGCTTCCTGCCCTTTTCTCTGCTTGCTGGTAATTTGTGCAGCAGCAGCAAGCTGCCAAAATTGTGGAGCCCACCATTTTTTGTGGACCCCTCCCATCCAAAATTGCTGTTTCCGCAAAAATTGCACAATCGCAAATTTGGTTGGTCCCTATATATCAATTACTTAAGATGTAATTAATAACAAAAAATAGTCATCACCTCTCTATCTGAAATAAGAAATTTGTATCAAAAAAAGAATCAAAGGGATGAAAAACACCTCAATTTAATATTGCATGTATATTTAAAACATTTTGATAAAATGAACTGATACTGCTTCAGGCCATATGCAGACATTTTCAAGAGCTCTTGTTTTACATATCAAATGTATGTTTTATGTTGTGTTTTCCTGCTGACAAGACAAATGGTCATTACTTGGTATTTGTCGCTGTATCCTTCTCTGTGAGAAGGGGTATTGTTTTGCTGTGTTGTTTGGTACAAAACATTTATCACAGTCAGGACTTCATTATTCAGCTGCCCCTATAAAAAGAGTTTGGAAGATGTAAGCACTATGAATGAAGCATCTCTTAAGGTAATACTTCCATTTTCTACTTCAGGAAGATAGAGTTTAAAATACCACATCTCAAAAGGAAAAAAATAATGCTGTTGAGTATCTAGTTTGATTAGATATTGAAATTAACAATACAGATTTAAAAATACCTCATTGCTTTCCATTTCCACAAGCCTCAAACACCACATAAAATTGTTTACGTCTGAGGTTTTTCTACCCTATCAAGGCTATGAATTAATGATTTCTATCATGGTACTGCCCAAAGGCCCCAGTCAGTGGTCCAGATCCCAATAAACTAAGCACTCTACCAACAGCTAATGATAAAACTTGTCCTGCCCCAGAGAGCCTACAGTTTAAGATTTAGATAAAACATGACAGGTAAATAAACAGCATTGGAGGGCAGAAAAGCAAGGCCACAGTAGAGACAGGTGTGTATGCATAAATTAGTCATAACAGTAGTCTCAGTAGTCACAAGTGGTCACCAGCCTCACTATGCCAGATGGCATGATTTATAGGCATCATGGTAAAAATAGGTCTAACACAGTTATTTAAACAAGAAAATGATAAATGATTAACGTATCCCTAATAGAAAATGAATATTGTTTTATAGCAGTTTTGATGTAAAAGTTTTAAAATGCTTTCAAAACCAAGGGAGGGATACGCTTATTTTTTCAAATGTGGAATAGAAGACACAGATAAACTTTCTTGATGACACAGTATCTTTTCTAGAGATGAGAAGGGAACCTGACTTCCGAACCACTAATCACCACTGATATCTTATTCCCTGAGCAACCTTACCTCCTTGCTATGGCTCCACAATAATTATTAACAGACCCTGAACTAAGGGAACTTCTGCATGATAGTTTACTGCATCCTCTCAGTAATTCCCCAAACCAGAATTTTGATCTCTAGACACATGCTCCACTCATGCTAAGGAGGGATACCTGACATCCAAACTGCCCTTGAGGTAAAGGGGCTGTCCAGGGGATTCAAAGATCTACAACTCCAAATCCATACATTTTTTATGATCTGTTAATACCTAGTCTACAACTTTTGTAGACACAGTGACAAGTAATTCATTCTGAACTGGGATAACAGAGGTAGAATTGATCAAGTTTAAATCACTAGCTTAAACATTTGGCAGAGATTTATAAATCTTTCAGGTTGCAGTTCTGACTGGAGATGAGTTAAATCATTTTAATGAATACTTTTTTTCCTGAAAATAATATCAGCAAAACTATTTCTGAATGTGTGTTGTCTTGTGTGTTGTTTTGGCCAGAAAAGGAAGTTGAAATATATTCCTTTTTTTACTTACAAAGTATTTCAGTTTGACAGTTTGTCTGAAATGCACACAAATTTAAAAATTGTCTAAAAATACAATGAAAATGTTAATTTGTAAAAGCTTAAGGCAACCCTAACCAGGATTTTCTCAACATTTTGCAGGAAAACAGCTAAAGCAAATGTTTTTCTTTGATTTTTAGATTTATAAATCAAGTAAAAAATATTAATGTAATGCTAGTTGTTACAGAAGCAATGCTTGCAGGTGAGATTTTGGTTCAAAACATACTATTGACTTTTTCAGATCTCTGAACCTTTCATCTTCAGGAACTAATTTTTTTTACATATCATATCTACTCAAATATAAGATGACCCCCCCCACAATAATTAGATTCTATATATGGAAAATGTATACCTTTGTTATAATTTTCCCGATATAAAATCTAAGTGCTGGAGGGCTGTCTTGAATGCCACCCCTCTTGCTACTACAGCAGGGAAAGCAATGGCTGGGGTGGGGGTCAGGTGGCCCCGTTTTTCCTGATGACTTCACCCCCCCTGCAGCCTTCCTGTTCCCCTGCCAACTCCATCCCCAACCCAACTCCCCACAGCCTCTGCCTTTACAGTAACCATTCCCCCAGTTTCTGCCCTTTCTCCACTGCAACTCCCCAGTCCCTGCCTCTTCCCCTGCCTGCCCTTACTGTCAGACAGTGCTTAGGCTGCTCTGTACCACAGCAGCTGCCTGCTCCCCCTTATATGTGAATGTAAGACAGGGGGCTTTCCCCCCAATGCTGATTGTGGGGGAGGAAATCTTGCCTTATATTTAAGCAAATGCGGTAGTTTTCTTTCTGTTTGAGCTATGCTTTGATGTTCATCCTTCTGCTGATGCCATTTTTACATTTAAAACCCTGGTACATTTACAAATTGCTGAGCACCTGCAGCTCCAGTTCACCTTTGCAGGTTATGTATGCTCACCACTTCGGCAGATAAAATCACTAGTAATTTTGGGTCTATGTTCACAGTCAAAGGAATACTGCTAACTTTCATTTCCCATTCTGAATTCTATATTGAAGATCTTTCAAAATGCTTGAAGGTTATTGCCTTTTAGTTTGACTATGTTGATTTTGTTAAAGCACCACGAATCATGAATAGTGCTATAAAAATCAAATAATAATAATAAGTATAAAGAAAAATCACAAAAAAGAAAAAAATCTCTCAAGCTGGTAAAACAAATTAGATATTGGAAAGACTACCTACAGTTAATAAATGGGTTGCATTATTAACAGAAGCAGCATCATATAAGCAACTTACATTTACTCGACAATATAACAGAAAAATTCAAGTATCTATAGAACCCATTCCATGATTATAATAATTTGAGTTGTGATAAGACATGACTTAAGAGATCTGACACACAGGGTGCATCTACATGAGCTACTTTACTGTGCAGTAGTGTAGTTTACTACATACTTTGCATAGTAAGCATGTATATTTACATATGCATATACTGCACAATAAACTGCTAATTGCAAGTAAATTTACTACCTGAAAATGCAAGTAGCAAATTTAGTTGTGATTAGTTATTGCATAGTAGAGATCATGCGGACACCTGACTGGGAATAAATCTGCTTCCAATCAGCTGGCCAGCAGGGGACAGGAGATTGCTCCCTGCCCCCAGGAGCTGCATCCTGCTGAGCCAGGCTCTGCCAGTGGAGCCCAGATGGGGGCTATGTCCCCCTGCCCTGGCAACAGGGAACTCCAAGTCCCCTGCTCCAAGATCACAGTCGGAGGGGTGGGGGTTGGCATGACCACGGGGCTGGCACTAGGAGATCCTTATGTCTCAGCCTGAGCCCCATGACCATGGAGCTCGAGCTGGGAGATGAAAGTCTCCCAGCCTGAGCCCTGCAACAGAGAGATAAGGATCTCCCTGCACTGGCCCCACCCACAGTTGTGGAGCTAATATTGGAAACTCCCTATTGGTGAGGTCTGGGGAACCTGGTCCCTGCCCAGCTCCATGATCACAGAGCTGAGTAGGGAACAAGCTCTCCAGCCCCGCCCCATGATTGCAGAATGTGGGCTGGGAACTGTCTTGGCCAGGGGCAAATCCCAGCCCCATGCCCCGATTGGGTGATTGAGGTGCCAGGCTTGGATAGAGCTGCAACGGTGGCACAAGTCCCAGCTCCCTGCCCCAATCCACCAGTGGGGCAGCTAGCAGTGAGCCCTAGATAGGCAGGGAATCCATTGTAGGGCCCCAGGTGGCCGGGGCCCATTGTAGGGCCTCAGGAAGCAGGAACACTTTGTTGCAATTAGCAGCAAATCTGGTCCTGCTTCTCTGCATGTGTGGACACCTGCCTGGGAGTGTTTATTCACAAGTAGTTTACTTTTCTTTCTCATTCTTTCCTCTGCTTTGCTTCTGTCTTTACATTATGCTACAGACCTTAATTTGTCAAAGAATTTAAGGGGATACTTCCTTTAAAAACATGAATACTAAGGCCGTGTGAAACACCATCATTTTGTTTAGATGTCTGTTTTTCTGTTTCAAAGGGACAGTGTTTTGTTTCATCATTTTATTTCATTTTGAAGCACTCTCCCATTTCATTTTGTCAAAACTGTTTTGCTTTTTCTATGAATTTCAATGTTTTGCCCATGGGCTATAATGAGGAATCATGAAAATGGCTATAACTTTGTCATCTCTTGCCTGATTTGGATGACAGTTGCAGGGATGAGAGGAGGCTGCTGCTGCTGAAACATTTTGAGTGACCTTGTTTCATTTCAAAGTTGTTTCAAAGCCTTTTGTTTCATTTCAATTTTGCTGTTTCAAGCTTGAAACGTGTCAAAACAGCTTCAAAACAAAACACACAGCAAAATTTTGCACAGCCCTAATGTATACTTCCATTGACTTAATCTTCACTACTCACATGCTTAAAGGTTAAGTGCTTTGTTAAATCAGTGTCCTATACTACAGAACTATAATAACACTGATATGTGCCCAAATGTATATGAGAAAAATGTCTTATTAGTGTAATTCTTACTGTGCTGCATAAATATAGGCCCTGAAACTCATCCCAGGTCATTTAAAATCAGAAGTAAACTAAGAAAAGTACAGACCTATTTTTAAAGGATTGGAATCAGGATAAAGACATATTAAAATTCTCACTAGTGAATTATATGGGAGAATTCATGTAAACAGAGTACTTCAATGGATGGTGAAGAGTTTTGATTATTTGAATAGTCTTAATAAACATACTGATAGCAGTGACATTGAAAACTCCAATTAAAATTAACGGAGGATTGAATTACATCTCCAGAGTTGTGTTACTAGAGAAATTGTCACTGTCTGCCTCTGTGATTTTTGGTTCTCATGAGGTAATGGTAGCTATGAAAGGGGTTAAACTATGAAATACTACTCTCAAAGCCATTCCAGAAGCTAACTGTTCTTTAGACATGACCTTGTATAGTCTAATGCTCTCTTCAGCTGATATTATCACTGATTTTTCCCCTTGCTCCAACATACTTGAAACAACACAGACCATTACCACATCTCGTCCACAAGTCACATTTTTTGGGTGTCCATGAGACCTCACAAATAGCTAATGAAAAGTCTGTTTCAGATTCTGAATTGTATATATTCAGTGGCAGAAGGCTGAAGGGATGAATGATGCAGGAAAAATATAGAACTGGCAGAAAGAGCTCACAGTGAATTTTCATGTGTGCCATAGAGTTGATGATCTCTGAAAGAAACAGTAAACGCTTTCTTTCTGTTTATACAACAGATTAACTTATACTGAACAGCTTGTGCTTGAGCCCTAATGGCCAATGACAGAAGGAAATGAACGGAAACTCACACAAATCAGAATTTAGTCTTTTATCTTCATATTTCTAATACTATAGATAATTTAGATGCATGCTACTTCTAAACCTTTCCTCTGACATTATTTATAAAATGTCTAAAGGCATAACAGGGTATCTCCATGCCCCAGGGCACAATGGCACATGGTGCAGCACTTCTTATTTGCTCATGGCAGCAGTAAAGTGGCCAGCCACCACCTGCAGTGGCTGTTATTTTTGTAACCCTCTCTCCCCCAAAGGTGGTGCCCAGGGCTACTCCCCCCACTGCTCTCCCTTAGTTATGCTACTGTGATGTTTGCTCATCAGTATTCATCTCGCATCTCTCCTGAATCAAAGAATGTTAGTTCAGTTTTTCAAGAAGGGGAGAAGAACAATTTCCAGATCACTTAATGAACAAATATATGTTTAGAAAATAAAATAGCATTTTTTTCTGGTTTAAAGGAAAAATATAAAGAAGATAAACTTCTAGTGGATATGACAGGGTGAGGGCTTGAGCAGATAGTCATAGTTCATAAGAGTCTCAGCTTTATGAGACTGGGAAGGGGTGGGGGGCACTCCTTCAGATGTTCCAGTTGAATTCAGGAATCTACTCAAAGTAATTCAAATTTATCAAGATTATCTGTCCGCAGGTCATCTAATCTATAAACTCCAAAACAAACCAAGAAAGCAAGCAGAACATTTCCGATCTCCCTATCCTGACCTGTGATTCGGAGACTACATCAGGTATAACCTAGATTTGTTTTGAGGTGTTGCGCATAACAAGACCCACTGCACCTAATTAGCTTCCAGTTGGAGTGTCACCCTGAGTTTAAATACTTCATGGCATTCACTCTGAATACTCATGCTTCTGTCCCTTTCAGTAGGGCTTTTTCTAGGTGTACCCCCAGAGAAGCATGTGACTGGTTGAAATAGTTCCTAAATGGGGCAGAAGATATGGCAGGGTGGCACTTTATACTAAGTACAGATATTTAAAAAGCCCAAGGTGGAAACTCTACTGAACTTTACTCAAAGCACTCTGCATTAGATTGGGAGTGAACAGAACAGATGTTCACAGACTGTTTGGTGGTGGAGACCTGCCTGTACTGGATGAAGCCAGAAGGCTGGCAATGCTCCTGCATGCCTCCCAGAAGGCTGCCAGAGAGTGCAAAGCCTAGCATAGCCGAGCTGAACAGCTGGTCATCCCCGATTGACCAGTGCAGCCTCTCTCCCCAGCTCTGCCTCCCTGCCAGATGGATGCTGTCAGTGCCAATGGCTGGAGGGTGTGCCCCTATGTCACACAGGCTCCCCCTGTCTTGCTGGTTCAAGTCCTGAGGTGGGGAAAAAGCCAGGCCTGTGCAGCAGGTGGGCTCTGTTTCTCCTCCCTGCCCCCAGTTTCCAGCAGAGCAAAAAGCAGAGTCTCTCTAGTGCATGGAACCATCCCAGCCTCACCCAAGACCTGAGCCAGCAAGCTGGGGGTGGGAGGTGTGGCAGTGGAATCCATTCTTCCATCCCCTAGCTGTGCAAGGAGGAGACAGAGCCTTTTTTGTCTCCTCTCCATGACAGTCTGGGGGTGGGGCTGGGCTCAGTCAGCACCAGCCAAGGCTAGCATGCTCTCCTGTGAGAGGCCCCTGGGATGCCTGCAAAATGCAACCTACCTTGACTTGTGATGGGATGTGGTACAGATGTTCAATAAAACACTCTAAACTAAAGCACTTTAGTTTAATATCACTTCCATCCAGGGTTAACTTAGAGCTGGATTCTCAATTTTTAAAGTGCTCTATGTGTTGTGAGTGTCTGTTTGGTTATGACTGTAGAACTCTTCCTGAACACTTAATGCATAAGTGTAACATCTGTATCTAGCCTCAGAGACTAACAGGTTCTGAGAGCTATAAGCATTTCTGGGAGACAGCCTACTTCCTCAGATGCTATAAATGGACTTACAAAAACCCCTTTTTAAAAAAAATAGAAATATATTTAAATGTAAAGGACAGGGGAAAGGGTAGGGGTGGGGCACTGAAAGGCCTGTCATAAACAGCTGCTGTGGTACATGCTGATCTACACAGAAAGGAAGTCCAGGACACCATTTTTCAATTTTTTGCATGACAGGCTTGTGGACTTGTTATCTTGTTCCCCTCTAGCTAGACAGTCCAAGATAGTTTCAAAGGCATTTGAGCCAAGCAAAGGAATGGGACCAGAAGTCTACATTGTTTACCTAGGTCATTAAGAAGAAAGTAAGAAAATACCCTGTAAATTCTATTCCATTGTTCTGTTATTATTTGTATTACAACCTCAAAAAAAGTCAGATCTCTACTGTGCTAGAGACTTTATAAATACGTACTAACAGATCTCTACTGTGCTAGAGACTTTATAAATACGTACTAGCTTCAAAGTTTGTATATTGTAAACAGAGGAGACAGATGAGAGAAGAAACAGGCACAGAAATGTGGAATGGCTTCCTGTGATTGGAGCCATGTCAGGGCCAGGTCTGAGTGTCGGCCTGCCCACCTGCCTAGGGCAGTATGCCCTATCTCACCTGCCATGACTTGATGTAATAAAATGGATGTAAATATGAAGCAGACTGCTAATTTAATGCCCCAGTTCCTGGGGACTTATACATGGCTCTGTCCTACCCTATACCATGCCCCATGCCTTGCAGATGGCATTGCAAATTGATAACATCTCTGGCCCGAGGCTGGGCCAAACTCTGCCCCTTGCTGGGCCTCTAGCATTCTACTCAAACTTTCCACCTCCTCTCATAGGGTCTCTTGCATACTGCCCCTCTCTGGGCCGCTCACAAGCCACCCTGTTCCATGAGCAGCCCCCTGAGGCCATCAGGCTTATCTACTCTCACTCCTGCTGGTCTACAAGTAGTATTTCAGCCTTTCACTCAAGCAGCCCTACTTTGTGGCACTGGCCTTATGCCTCACACTGGGATGAACTCTGCCCCTAGTCCCTGGCTGGGCAAATTGCTCCTGTTATCACTCATGTGGGTGTTGGCTCATGTGCTGCCCTTCAGACCACCCGTGCAACCCTACTCAGCACATCCCTGGTGCAGCCCTTCAGGTTGCCCTCTGCAATCCTACTCTGCACCCACCATGCACAGCCCTTCAAGTGCCACCGTGCCTCCACACAAATATTTCTGCCCCCTCACTGGGGCTGCTTTATCTGCCCACTTTCTGGGGACTCCAGGGTCTTACATCCCATGGACTCAGATGCCTGCAGATGTTCCTGGCCCTACTACCTGTCCTTTCTTTAAAATTACACACTGGATAGTGGGAGCTGGGGTTATAAGGCACCCCTAGATGCCTTTCACTGGGGAGGCAACTGGCCTGGAATTTTGGGGGAACTGCCCTGCCATGGGAAGTTCCACCAGGCCATCCTTCCCAACAGGGTGTTGTTTCAAGTCATATCCAGGACCAGGAGCCTCCTACCATCCCCATAGCTCCTGCCCTTACCTCCGAGGACATTCTGAGCAGCAGCCCAGGTGGGTGGATTTATTCTGACTGCCAGCAGCAGACTGCTGGCTCAGCCCTGAGGGCCTGAGCTAAAATGAAGGCCACCCAGCCCTCTCCTCCAATCCCTTGCGGTCATGTGACCACGTCATCAGACTTGCATCTGCCAGCTGCCCTGCTGCCTGCTCTCAGCCCTTAATGCTCACACTTCCCTAATGTCACCCAGCAGTTAAGTGGTAAAGATGGAATTATAACCTTGTCTTCCAGCCTAATACCATATGTATTTGGCTATCTTGTCACTTTTGCAGGCCATGACTTCTGGGCTATTCATTCCATTTTCAACAGTACAAACCTTAGATTGAAGATTAGATTTAAATAATAACCTTCTAGAATAACTAATGAATCCCTTGACTTCTCATAAGAACACTTCTAAGCAGTGGTTCTATACATATAAACAATTTTTGCTTGCCACATACCGTTACTGAAATCTACAAGGTCTTTAAAATGTTACAATGAGGGTAGTTTAGTTTCCAAGCCTATTCTATTTATTGCTTCTTGGAGATCAACTACATACTTTTAACCTCTACATGCAACTAGCATACAGGATGAGATTAAGCCTTTTCTGCTGCTGTAATTTATGGGTGAACATGCAGAGACATCTTAAATAGTTTTTTCAATAAACAGAAGGAATCCAATCGACTGCATTTTCACATAGTTTATTCTTGATATGTCTCTGTAAACCTAACACTTAAGTATATGATGCTTCAAATGGATATTCAGGATTCTCCTGAGTATGAAACACACGACTGGGCTTCTCATAAACTGCAAACATACATTAGTCATTTTTTAAAAGAAGAACTGTGTTACATGTAAATTTGTACTGTACATCTAGAAATTGTTTTCACATCTTCCTTAGGTATTTAAATATTACGAAATGATGGATGGCAGGGGTCCTAATTTTACTTTGGGTGATCAATGCTTTTGGTGTAGATATTAACAAGATCTACCATGGAGCTTGAAGCAACCTGGTATGATGAAAATATCATCACTTTAAAGAAAAGTTTTACAAAACATTAATATTAAATAATGCAACTAACCTGATCTCCTTCATAAAAGTTAAATAGTAATTTTCAACACACACACATACGTTTATATATATATATAGAGAGAGAGTGTGTGTGTGTGTATAAACAATGTAACATGGCAATAGTTTCTAGATTACTAATTATTTTTCCTCTCCTTTTTTTTCCTTTTTAATACAAAACACTGGCAGCCAATAATATTCGTCCTTTATTATTCTGAATACAGACTTCTTTCTTTCTTTCTTTCTTTCTCTGACTACTCAGATCTTTTTGACTTTTCTGAACCCTTTGTTCCTACTTTAAATATTTGCTTTGTTTGGACACTTTAGTAGGTGTTCTTAAAATATCTCATCATGGTTTAGCTTTAGTTATTATTAAGTATTTATAAGACACCTGTATTAAAATGAAGTATCTGCTCTAAAGACTCTATAAGTTGAGCATCTACCCTTTGTTCTTTAAAATGTGGCATTTTTACATGTGTTTTGGGACGTAGCACCACGTGTTTTCATTAGTAAGCCAAGTTAATTAAAAGTGGCTGCATATCACATGAATTAGCAAGCCCACATGCCCTTGTGCTGAAAAAATGGCAGCAGAGCACTTTGAACTAAACCTCATTGAACGTGCTTTACTTCAAAGCACTCCACTGCCATTTTTTCAGCTTGGGATGCTTGGGGATACTAGATTTCCAGTGCATTGGAGCAGGCTCTCCATATGTCTATAGGAGCCCACAGTGTTTATTTCTGATAAAGTAGAGCACAAACCTTATTAGTTAAAAAATGTTTGTCGTGGGATTTGTAATGAGTGGGGCTAACAATTATATAAATGAAGATATTGTAGCATTTCTTTTCCTAGAAAAAGTCACATTGGAGTGACAAGTTCTTAAGTGGGAAGGTTTACTGCCAATGTTAGAGGACTGTGGTGTCTGTGCAGGGAGCACAAGAGTTCTCAGAAAACGGGACTGGATAGAGGATTTTCAAAGGACCACCGAGGGAATAATAGTCTATAAAGAGACATTATCAAATGAAGTGGATCAGCTGTGCTGGGATATGTCCCAACAAAGGTCCCACTCATTGGTGAAACAGTAATTGTCCTCCAGGGTCAGGCCTCCGCCATTCCCAGGAACAATGGGGGCCTGTGGGACACCACTCAGGGCATGCCTCTGTAAATAGATTCCCTTGGGGTTTCAAAGGCATGCCTGGAGTCAGGTTCCCTTCGTGCACCTCTGCAAATGGAGAAACCTGAACAAGCACTCCAACAGCTTCAGGAACCCAATCCTGCATGACCAAAGAATGTATCTGCTATTCTCTTGAAGGAGAATCACCAGGGTATGCAGGATCATGCCTCTGAACTCACTGTGAGCATCTGCTCAGGGTGGCTGAAGAGTGCGAGCAACTTTGGGCTGTCCATGCTGTCCTGCCTTAAAACACATGGATGTCTGTCACAAGATAGAGCCACAAATCAACACTACCTTATTGTCTCAGCCATAAATATGAGCGTTAAAATTGAAGTTAGGCTAGTCAACCTGACTTCAATACCTGTAAAGTCTTTGGGGTAATTTATAAAGAAATCAATTTGTAAAAATCTGGAGGAGAAAAGGATGATCGCTAGTAGCAAGCATGGATTTATTGAGACCAAACCATGCTAAGTCAACATGATCTCCATCTTTGACCAACTAGCCGAGTGGATGAAAGAAATGCAGTGGACATAGTATACTTGGATTTTAGTAATGAAAGCAAAAGGATCAATTTCAGAATGGCAGGAGGTTTCAAATGGAGTTGCACAGGGGTCTATCCTAGATCCTGTGTTAACATGTTTATTAATAGGTTAATTCAGATCCCAGGATAGAAGATTCCTGATTAAGTTTGCAGATAACACTGAATTTCTTCACTGTTAGAAGAAATGGAATGGAATAGACTACTTAGGGAAGGTGTAGGCTCTCCATTCTTGGAGGTGTTCAAGAAGATGTTGGACAAGCATTGGTCAGGGATAATCTAGAAGTAGCTACTACTCTACTATTACAATGGATATTTTCCATACTTCTTTGAAATTCTCATTAGTTGCCACATGGATCTGTGAAAGAATTTTTTTCTCTCCTTTTTCTAAGTTTGTCATGGTAGGGATCATTCTGCTTGTTCAGCGTAGTTTGGTTTGGTTTGGTTTTTTCCACTGTCTCAGAAGTATTAGCTGTTGGATGCAAGATCCTTTCAGGCTTAGGATTTTGTTTGGGATGTGTGTATATTCCTGATGAAACTTAAACACAGAAGTCCTGGGTAGACCATCTTGTCTTTCCACTTAGGTTCAGACCAATCACCATATTTGGGGTCAGGAAAGCATTTTACCCCATGGTCAGATCAGGACAGATGGGGAGGGAGGAGAAGGATTACCTGCCTCTTCCTTGGATTTCTCAAGCATATTTTAACCCTTGCAGCAGCAAAAAATTGAACACCATTATTCCCCTGCTTTACCCATGGCAGGTTAGGGTGTCATGTCTTGTGGTTGTGTCAGGGTTCACTGTTCAGCATATAGATCAGACAGTAGATTTATATAGGATATTTTGGATAGGGAAGATCCTGCATTTAGTAGGGGTTTGGACTAGATGACCTCTGAAGGTCTATTTCCCTCCTACATTTTTATGATTCTATTGTTCTAAAAACCTGAAATGATTGAGAGCACTCTTGAGGATAGGAATAGATTCCAAAAGGATCTTGATAGGCTGTAGAACTGGGCTAGACATAACAGAGGAAGTGCAATACAGTCAAATGTAAAATGCTGCACCCAGGAAAGAACAACCAAATGCACAAATACAAAATGGGAAAGAATTGGCCAAGCAGTAGCATTTCTGAGAAGGACCTGAAGATTTTGATGGATCACAGACTCAACGTGAGTCAGCAGCATGACACAGTTGAAAACAAAACAAAATAAATTGTAATTTTGGGCTGCATCAATGGGAATATTAAGTGTAAAATGCAGGAGTTGAAAGTACCACTTTACTAAGCCCTGGTTCGGTCTCTTCTTAGAATATTGTGTGCAGTTCTGGGCTCTCCATTTTAAGAAAGATGTGGAGAAATTGGAGAGGTTCCAGAGGCAGGTGACAAAGAAGCTTGAAAGACAAGCTGTATGAGGAAAGATTGAGCGAACAAGGTGGGTTTAGCTTGGAAAAATGAGATTAAGAAGGATATAATAGCAGTTTTTAAATATTTGAAAGACTGCCATAAAGAAGACAGAGAACAACTATTTTCCTTTGCTGCTGAGATCAGGATACGAAGCAATTACTTTAAATTGCAACAAAGAAGTTAGATAAGATCTCTTCCACGCTGCCATAGTAAGACAGTTGAATAGACTGCAAAGGGAAGCTGCAGAATCTCCTTCATGGGAAGTTTTCAAGAGGGTCAGGGATAATTTAGGAATAGCATTCCTGCATTCCTGCTGGGACTTGGACTAGATGACCAGTGGAATCTCTTCCAACCCCAGGATCCTGTGAAAAGAAAAGTAATTTTAAATGGTAAGAAAGAAAAGGGGAAAATGATGCAAAACATCCTCTTTAAAAATAGGGAGTCAAGGTTCTATTTGCCTTTTTATTATATAATTATTCTAAAGAGCAGCTCAACTGCAGTGAAGGATCAAGCTCAGATAGGCTCTATATGTGATGTTCAGACTGCCTGATTATTCAAATATAATTGCTATATTGATTATGCTTTGGTGTCTCAACATTTCAACTGTGCCATGGAGATAATTAATGCAGTGATGCCCTTAACCAGTAATAGTCAGAAAAATGTTCTTTTTTTTCATTATATAGTATGACAATAAGTTACTGAAAAAGTAGGATACTTTTTCTGGCCTCTGATGAATGTTGAAGTGCAGAAATAAACTTCCTAAAATACAACTTGGGAGTGGAATCTAATTATTTTGTATTTGCATAGGCCACTCAGGACTGATATCAACCTTACACTCTCACTACGCTTACTGTACATTAAGTGCTCCTTTGCCATGTGCCACCCCAGACTTGAAAGGCATATCTTCTAGGTACAAAACAGTGTTACAAAAGAGATAGATACACAGCAAGCTAGTTTGGGTAGCTACTGCAGTAAAGTCACATTAATGCTCCTCCTGGGCTAATGTATCCTACCATCCATGACAGCAGAAGCAGGCCTACACTCTATTGTTTTTCACTGACATTTCTTACCATCCTTATATCTGAGCAAGTCCAAAAGGCCAGATATATAGATAATATGACCAGCAAAAGAAAACAATGCCTTTACCCCCAGAATAGATAGGAACTGCTTCATAAAATTGTCTTCTTCCTGACCTCAGACTAACATGACTAACTACTATTTGCTACAGTTTTCTTGCATTACTGTTTAGAAAATGCAACTTTTAAGAAAAAGCTCCTCTTGAACATCAGGAATAATTCCTTCTTTATGATAATCCAATTTTAAAAGGTTTCTTCCTACTACCAGAGACTGTCAATTTTGCCTAATGGTGTGTGATGGTGCTGTGAAATGGACAGCTGTGCATTAGGCTAAGCTGAAACCAACAAATGCTGCTATTATGAATATTTAGTCTTCCCTCCTGTTACTTTTATATGATGGAACAGTTCCTCTATAGGGCTTTATGCTATCTCTGGATCACTACTAAGAAATTAGGTCAGACTATTAAAAATAACCATCTGCCCAGGGGGAAATCTGCCTATAGGACCAGTACTTTGCATCAAATAGCTTTATTCCTGGTCACATTAGAATTTTTGCTCTGAAAGAAATGTCAGGCAAGCAGCATTTTGAGGAATTTATTACACATTTTAACATACTGAGAGACTGATTTAGTGGCTAGACAGTGTGCCCAAATAATATTGTATTTTTAAAAAGAGAAAAATGCTAGATTGCACTAATGTGACTAGAAATACAATGTGAGATACAAATATGATCTAAAAATGTATGGTCTGCTGAATTGTGTTTCAAGAAAATTCAAGGTTAAGCCTAGATTGATTTTGAGACTTTCTTTAAATTAGAATTAGCCTTATATTTCTACAGCAGGAATTAAATCAAAATCTGTGGGTAAGTTTATTGTGCATTGACTACAATAGATAAGTGTTTCTCTCTCATGCTGTATCTTGTGTGCGTGTTGATAGATTACCCATTCATTTAGGACAGGGTTACTGAAATAGCTTTTAACTTTCACTTCAGTGGATTTAATACCATTTATAGCTTTAAGGCATCAGATAGTATACCTTTTGCCTAAAGGTTAATGTTACATGTCACCAGAGTTTGTGAAGTGTACAGCTTTCAACTTTTGTAAGGTTTTTAAGAAGGAAAGGGAATGTTTCCTATGAGAACAGGTACCAAACTTTTTTGCTTTGCCATAGACAAACAGTCACTATCAGGACACAGCTTTGTATCAGCCCAGTGCCAGTTTGAAGTATAAAATTGCAATCTGTGATCACCATAGAGTATAAAAAAACAAACTGAGGAATAATTATGCAGTTGTAATTGCGGTAATATTTTTATTTCTGTAACATTTATGAGAAAAATTCCAAACAGTAGAGGTTCATTTCTTAAATGACTGAGGGGTGTGGACAGACGTAACAGCTGAAACGTTTCAAAGTGAAACACATTTTAACCCCCCTCAAAAAGGAATCAAAAACAAACAACCCCCTCCAAAATTACTAAGGAACAAAAACAAGAAAACAACCATGCCCACATTATAGCCAGGGGACATAGATCTATTCCTCCGCCAGGGTATGCTAGAGCCGCTTGCAGCAAGCTGAGGCTCTGCACTCAGGTTCCCTTCTTCCCCTTCCCTGAACCTAGGCCCAGTATAGGTCAGGGAGGATGCATAGCTGGAGCCCACAAAGCTTTGGCTATTCCTAGGGCTAGGAACAGGCATTCAAAATGCCTGAGCCTGAATTGATTTAATCTTTGCAGGTTAGTCTAATCTGGCTAGGCTAAACTGGTTTTGCAACCCTAAAGATATCACCTCTGGACTAAAGATATGCAGGCACATGCCCACAATGGCTCAGGCTAGAAGCTGGGGTGGCACTAGAACAGCCCCCTTCCCTTCCATAATGCTGAGCTGAGGAGGTGCTGGGGGAGGCGGGGGCATGGCCAGGCCCTCCAGGATGCTTTGGTTATGGAGGGGTTCTCCTCTTCCCTCCTGAGCAGCCCACCAGGGAGTTGATAACACAGTGTTTATCACCCCTAACTCAGTGTTTATCAGCCCAATAAGGAAACAACAGCCTCTCTTAGTAATTCAAGCTCTTCTTAAACAACTTTTCCAAGGAAGAAATGGAGGGACATTACCAGCTACCTGTTGATTAGCTCCAAAAAGCCTTAAACTAACACTGTGCTGTCTACCTTTGTCCTGTCTCCCACAGCACGGACTGTAGCCAGCATGTGGTATGCTAGCTAATGCTAAGAGGTGTCTGTGTAAGGCAGAGGGGAGTGGGGAATCCTTGCTTGAGCAGGGAGTAGTGATGGTGGGGTGGGGGGGAGCAGGAGGAAGTCAAGCAGACACTGATGTGCCTGCCCTCTGTGCTGGAGCTGCACTCAGAGAGCAGAGGGGAGGGGCCAGACCTGCTGGGCTGGAGCACAGAGCAGAGGCACACCCAGCAAAGCTGCTGAGATGCTGGGGGACTCTGTTTTAACTTAAACCAGGAAGGGACCTGGGACAGACATTGCATAAACCAGTCTGACACAAATCAGTCGAGTCTGATATTCAACCAGGTGTCTCTCAGACCAGTTTCAGCCCTTTTCAAACTGGTTTATGTGCACTGAACATCTGTTCTGTTACAGGTTTAAACCAGTTTCTGATCACTTCAACAGGTTGCTGCGTAATGTCTGTCCCTAGCCTAGAAGATTATGTACCATTGTCATGTAGTGTAAGTTAGGGTGTTCTAAAATAAGCTGAACAATGATCTACCATGCGAAGGAAGGAACTGGAAGGGGCTCTTTGACAACCTCCCACATCAACTGTATGCTGTGCTTTGAGTCTTGGTTCAGCTCAACAGAAGATGTGGGTGCATAGTTTTGAAAGCAGGGAGCCCAGGTGTAAATTGATTCCTGGCTTCATTCAGCGGTTAGTCCCAAAGACCCCAAAATACATTAATGACAAAGTAAAAAATTAAAACCTCTTGTTAGTGACATCCTGCCAGATATGGCCCAAGCAGCAGGATTCCAAAAGTCAAAGTTATATGTCAAAGAAGGTAAGCAATTTCTGAATATACTTGACCAAAAAAAAGTCACCATTCTCATGTAACATTTTCCCTTTGAGTATAGCTTTATGGAGGGACCAACCTCTCCATCTTGTAATAAGGTAAGAACCAGAAGCCAAAGGGAGGAGGGGACTGAGCTAAACAAGGGAAAAGGGATGTCTGGAAAGTGGTAAGTGGAAGCCAGTACAAAGTAGTAGAACAAAGTGGATAAGTGCCATGCCAGTTATTCATGTCCAAGTTAAATTGCCTGTGGATAGAGATCTCATGGAATACATACTTGGCTATGCCAACATTTGGCTTTCTCTTAGATACCAGCATTGCCAGGAGACATTAAGCATTCACATTTGAAAATGTTTTGCTGGTGCCAGGCTGTACTCTTTCCTTGGGTTAATGAGAAATTGATCATCTACTGTAGACACAACATACAGGGGAGGAGGAGCAGGGTCTATGAATCACTCATTTTCGTAGTGAGGGAAGATCAGTGGCAGAATAACAATACCATGTTTCAGTAGCCTAATAAAAATCACTAAACACTGGGCCAATCTATTAAAAATTGGAACTCAGGCAATCAAACTGAGACATCTGGTCACTTTATCTTGGGCACTGATGAGGAAACAAAGACACTCAGTTCTGGAACCTGGACAAATATGAGATCAAATGTTTCCATGGTATGGAAGTTTCCTTATCAGGGCATCTCTTTTGGAATGTTTTGCTTCATTTTGTTTCAAATGCCATGTGGGAGACTAATACCCCTTTGATTACTTGGGAAATCAGAAGAACCATAATTTTTCTCAAACTTGCCCTCTCCACCTTTTTTTAATAATTAACCCAGGTAAAACTGAGGACTCAGGTGCACTCCATATTTTTGTAGCATTACTAATACTGTGGTCATAGGCTTAGAGTGGCTGGTGTGACATTCTGGCTAATTTGTTTTGGCAAGATTCTTTGCTGTTTCCATAGCCCCTACCTACATCTCGCACAGTTTTTCTCCCCCCTTGAAGAAGAGCATGCTATTTAAACCACGGCATCATAGCATTCATTGTTGTATCATAGCAGCATTTGTGAAATCAGAACCAACAATATTAGAAAGGCAATAGAAGGGCAAGTCATGTTTTTTAATGGAGAGCTGATAAAAAAAAAGGGCTGAGCCAGAGTTTTGCATTTTACCCAGAGATATCAAAACTGGACATGTGTTTCATATGCTATTATCACATCCACAGCAGGATTATATGAAGAAAAACTCAGTTTAACCTTCAATAAAATGGATATATGCTTGCCAAGTTTTAAAGCTCCAACATAAGAATCAGTTAGTTTGCAAGGAAAAATCTTCTTCATTCTTGGTGGGCATGGCTACATGTGCATTTATGCTGGATTAAAATTACTGTGCAGTAGGTTACTGTGCAGTAAGCAGGAAGAGACCACTGTCTACATGTGCAGGTGTTAAAGTACATTAATGCTTTGTGGTTACGCAGTGTTACTGCACAGAAAGGCATCTATAAGTGTGTTACTTCCCAGTAACTAATTGGGTGTAAGTTGCAGGTATTGGACATAATGCAGGTATCAAATTTACGCTCAAGTGAGCATAGGTCACCATATTGACTGCTTAGTATGGGTGTGCACATGTAGATGCATGCCCATACCATGCAGTAATTTTGGTTACTGCACAGTAAATGTGCATGTGTATATGTGCCCGGTAAGTATTTATGCTCTGTAGCACACAGAATTGCTGCTCAATTCTGGACAGCTTGATCAAGGTCATTGCATTGTGTTCTTCTGCAATCATATGCAGTAGTTGATGCTTTTGAGAGTGCAGAGGTCTGGAACAGATGTGACCAGTGGCTCTGTGCACAGAACAAATTTATTTTCTCAAAAATCCTTGAAAAGGTGTAGCAGCAGGCTGTGTCAAGTACTCTGCCTCAAGCTTACTATTGTGGGAGCAGCTGCAGCCTTGGTACCTCAGAACATTTTGGCAGGCTCCAGGAAGAAGATTCACATAGATCCTGTGGGCAAAATCCTTTTACTTAAGACTCTGCTCATGGAACTAGAATTTGGCCTTAAGCTTGTACACTTAAAGGCACTTGATAAAAAAAGAGGCATGTTTCTCTGTAAGTAATTTGCCTTTCTGCATATTTGTGAATGTGTCAGCTTCTTATTTTTAAAGCTTTGGTGAATGAAAAGAAGGAAACATGCATTAATAGCTACTGAATGTGGAAGTTAGGAGTACAGCTTCTGAGTCGGAACTTCTTAGATCTTAAATGCTGGAGGCTGCAGGGGGAGAGGAACAGAGAAAAAAAACCCTACTTGTATCCTGTTCAGTTTTCCTTTTAGCATCCACATTCTGCCACTGTGTGACACAAGATACCAATAAAATGGACCTATGGTCTTACCTAGTAAATGGCAGTTCATATGTTTTTCATGTTCTAAAAGACACTACTTTAAATAAGAGATATTGAGAATAAACTAAACCGGAAATGGTGGCTAATAGTGTGCATATGCACTTGTACTGATGGGAATGTCTTTGTTGGAGAAATAAGGTAGCTCTCCTCTTGCACAGTATGGGCCCATGAACATATGATCGGAAAAAAATGTGTGCACATTACTTCTGGACTTGTTGCAGCCCACAGATGAGGGATAAAAGCGAATGAGATATGAAAAATAAGTAGGAAAGAAGCTTTAAACAATAAGAGGTTAACTGCATCATTAAATTTAATTTCCTTTTGAATACACCTGTGCAGTGCTTTGCATTATTTCTTACCCTGTTGTAAAAACTGCCACCAATTATAGTCCAAGAATGTCCACAATAACACGCCTCTCACATCTCACCAATTGTTATTTCTCATCTTACAAAATATCCAGGAGAGAGAAAAAGGACCTTTTAAGTTGTGCCAGAGGCCAACAGGTTCAATCTCTGCTGGCTAGACTGATTAGAAAATGACTTCTACAGGCTAAGGACCTTCACTGTGAATTCTCTGCCTTCAGCAGGAGACCAAACTTGAGTGCTTCAGATTATGTCAGCTACTGCTGCAACCTTGCAGCCAAATACAAATGATGAGAAGTATTTTCTGGTTTCACTGCAGGATCCAGACAGCCAACCAGCCCCTAGAGGCAAGTGTTCCTATTAAGAGCTCATAGCAACTAGTCCTTCTGGTTGTTTCTTCCTTTCCACTGAAACCATCTCAACTTTACTGCTTGTAGATTGAGTCTGAGCACACTAACACCCAACCTCCAGTTTGATCAGTTGTGCTACTGGAACCGAGGAAATAAGGTTAGATTGTAACTGAGCCTTTGTTGGTGGAGCAACTGTGTAAGGCTTCCTCCTTCCCACCTGCTCCCACTGAATTAAAACTATCCATACTTTAGACCTTAGTCTGGGACATAATTTTTGACTTCAGGTACTTTCCAGTACAAGCAATTGATGGAAGACAATATATCAGAAACAGACAAGCCTTGAGTTGGTCCCTTGCTATTTGTTTTTTTGGATGAGTTAATTCATGAGATTACAAATTTGGTTGTTGAAGGTAATCATGCTAATATGGTTAACTTCTATAGAGTATTTTAAAGTAGATTAAGAAACTTGAATAATTCAAAATTACTTGAATAGCAAACTGGCTAACTGATATGATTAGAATCAAAGAATCATAATCAAGGAGGTGGATTTTGAGTTCCTAGATGACATTGCTATTAAGTATACAGTGGTGCAACTAGCATACTAGCTCCCGTTTTGGTGCTTAGACTTCAAGAATAATGTTAAAAATAGTATATAGAGTTCAGAAAAGAAACACAAGAATATAGAATTAGAAAACATGTTACAGTCAATTTATGTAACATATCACACACGGAGATCCTTGAAAACAACAGATAGTAAGAGGTAAGTTTGATCAGTCAATAAGCACACCATGGTAAAAAATACAAAAGAGGACTTCTGCACATAATGGGCAAAGGCATAACAAGAGTCAATTATTAGAATCTGAAATTATATACATTTCTACTATATAGGATGCATCTACACATGATGCTTCACTGTGCATCAGACTCATCTAACGTGTAGTAAAGTGTCACTATCTACATGTGTGGGACTTACTGCAAAGTAAATTAGGCTAATGTGCCATTTGCTAGTACCAGGAAATACAGGTACTAGATTAACAGTGCTTTAATCTGTGCATTTACTGTGCATTAGTGCACATATCAATGCTGAATGGGAGCAATTTGCTCCTGGTCAACCCAGGCAGCAGGGAGCCACATGGGGATTGCACATTAGTGGCTGCATCCCAGCCACATGGAGGTCAGGCTAGGACCCAATCCTCACATGGCTGGGAGAGAAGTCTCGGTAGGGGTGGTACCTGCTGATAGGGGACAGCTCTCCCAGCCATGTGGGGACTGGGAACCTCCTGATTCCCATGTGGTTGGCAGACAGCATCCCTGCCAAGCAGGACAGCTCTTCCAGCCATGTGGGGAATGGGAACAGTCCCCGTTTGCCCTGCCAGCCAGGGGGCTGGTACCCAGGGGAAGCTGGAGCTCCTCCTGGCTGCTGCAGTGGGGCAGAGCATGGCAGGAACAGCTCTGGACTGCACTGTTTCCCCAGGTGCAATATGCTCCCAATGGGGGCACACATGTAGACATGCCTATATAGTCATATTTTTTTTTTAACAGTGAGGGTTATAAACCATTTAAACATCGTAACAAAAGCTGTGGCCAATTCTGTAACAATAACCATATTTAAATCAATACTGGATAGTTTTTCCTTTAAAAGATATGCACTTGTTCAAACAAAAATAAATCCAGGGAAGTCCTATGGCATGCAGGAAGTTAGGTAGATGATCAAAGGCGACCTCCTTCTGGCTTTAATGATTCAGAAGGCATGTCTACATGAGACAATGCCCACTAAACTAATTCTAGTGTGCATTAGTGTGGCTGGCAAAAATCATCCTAATGCACTAATGTGCAGTAGATTAGTCCAATGGGCATTAAGCATCACACAAAAAGCATTCATCTGTGCTAATGCATATGGAGCCTATACATGAGCACCAATGCTGCTCTGACATGCTGGTATTCCAGCGTATTGGAGCAGACCTGATTACTCGAGTCTTCAGGAGTATGGCAATTGCTGTGCTCCAGCAGCCTCCTGCTTTAGTTCAAGTACCCTTACCACCATTTTTAAGTGCTGATACAGAAGAGGCAACACAGCTTTGATTAGAGTGACTCTCGGAACTGCTCTAATTAAAGCACCTCCCACCCCATGAACACCTTTAAAAGTGCCCATAGGTCATAATCATGGCACATTTATGAATGTGTAGATATGCCCAAGGTGGTCTGGATGAAAAAAGAGTGAGGAGTAAATTGCAGCTACTCTAAAACTGCATTCACTTATTCCCCCAGAAGCAATAGTAGTGATCAGGCATCCAACTGTATCTCAGAAGAGTTTTTCCTCAGTTCAGTCCTTCCCAAGGTGACTCTTGTTGTGGTTAGACTTTGCTCAGGGCTGTGTCAAAAACAAAAATAAAACCCCAACCCTTTTTTCCCCTCAGAAATATAAAATATGCTGGAAACACTATACAACCATACAACTTATATATCACATAAATGCACGTCAAATGAAAATCTCTGTCGTGTTTGTCACCAAATCGACCAGGTTCAGTGAAATGCGTGCATGCTGGTTGTTGCCCAGGTTTCATAGTTTCATAGTGAGTAGGGTCAGAAGGGACCTGAGCAGATCATCAAGTCCGACCCCCTGCCATGGCAGGAAAGAGTACTGGGGTCAAACAACCCCAGCAAGGTGATTGTCTAGCCTTGTCTTAAAGACCCCCAGACTAGGAGCCAGCATCACTTCACTTGCAAGTTGATTCCAAATCCTAGCCACCCTGAAAGTGAAGTAGCACCTCCTGATGTCTAATCTGAATTTACCCTCTGCCGGCTTGTGACCGTTATTTCTAGTCACTCCTGGTAGTGCTCAGGGAAACAGGGACTCCCCCAATGCCTGCTGGTCCCCCTGACTAGTTTGTAACAGGCCACTAGATCCCCCCTCAACCTTCTCTTATGGAGGCTGAACAGGTTCAGGTCCTGTAGCCTCTCCTCGTAGGGCCTGCGCTGCTGCCCCCTGATCATGAGAGTGGCCCTCCTCTGGACCCTTTCCATGCTGTCCACGTCCCTCTTGAAGTGTGGCGCTCAGAACTGGATGCAGTACTCCAGCAGTGGCCTGACCAGTGTTGCATAGAGGGGTAGTATCACCTCCTTGGACCTGCTTGAGATGCATCTGTGGATGCATGCCAAGGTGCGGTTGGCCTTCCTGACTGCATCCCCACACTGCCGGCCCATGTTCATCTGAGCATCAGTGATGACTCCAAGATCCTTTTCTGCCTGTGTGCTGAAGAGAAGGGAGTTCCCCAGCCTGTAGGTATGGTGCTGGTTCTTCCTCCCCAGGTGCATCACCTTGCACTTGTCAGTGTTGAATCCCATCCTATTCTCATCCGCCCACCCCTGTAACTTCTCTAGGTCTGATTGTAGCCTATTACTTCCTTCTAACGTGCCCACATCCCCCTACATCTTAGTGTGCAAATTTGAACAGGGTGCTTTTTACCCCCTTGTTCAAGTCACTGATGAAGATGTTGAACAGTGCGGGCCCGAGGACCGAGCCCTGCAGAACCCAACTGCCCATGTCCCTCCAGGTCGAAAACGACCCATCCACCACCACTCTCTGGGTGCAGCTGTCCAGCCAGTTAGTGACCCATTTGACTGTGTAGGTGTCGGCACCACAGTCCCCCAGTTTTGTAATGAGAACGGGGTGAGATACAGTGTCGAAGGCCTTCCGAAAGTCCAGAAAGACTATGTCCACTGCTACCCCTGCCTCTAAGGATTTGGCGACCTGGTCGTAGAAGGCAACCAGGTTGGTCTGACAGCACCTGCCTTTAATGAACCCAAGTTGTTTGCCCCTAAGCATGATCTCCCCTGCTGGCCCCTTGTGGACATGTGCCAGAATATTCTCTCAAAAAGCTTACCCAGGATCAAGGTAAGACTAACTAGCCTATAGATCCCCGAGTCCTCCTTCCTCCCTTTTTTGAAGATGGGAACCACATTGGCCCTCTTCCGGTCCTCTGGCACCACACCAGAGCACCATGAGTGCTCATAAAGCCATGCCAGGAGTCCCGCAATGACCTCAGCTAATTCCCTCAGCATTCTGGGGTGGAGATCATCTGGACCAGCTGATTTAAATACATCCAGTCCCTCCAGAAGTTCCCTGACTACATTCTCCCTGACCCTTGGCCTAGCTGCGCCTCCCCTGGGGCTTGAGAGGGGCCCAGTGGGGGCAAGGGACTGATCTGGTCCCTGCTTGGGAAAATGGAGGCAAAGAAGTCAATAAATAGGTTAGCTTTGTCATCTGGTGTGATGACCAAATATCCTAGCGTGTCTTGCAGGGGCCCAACATTACCCGGTACCTTCTTTTTGCCCCTTATGTATTTAAAAAAGAACTTGTTGTCCTTGATCCAGGAAGCCAGTTCTTTCTCCACCTTGGCCTTCCTCACTTCTCCCCTGCATCCCCGAGCAACCACAGTATAATCCTCCCTGGTGATGGCCCCTCCCTTCTATTGGCTGTATGCCTCCCTTTTAGCTAGAAGACATTCCTGGATGCTTCTGGTGAGCCATGGGGGCTTTTGTGCCCTCCTGCTCCCTTTGATCCATTTTGGGATTTCCCCCCTTTGGGCTTGGAGGATTGTCTCCTTAAGGAGCAACCACTCTTCTTGGACACCTGGCTCCCTCCCCTGTGGGACCTCAGTGCTTCCCTGACTATGCTCCTTACCTTATAGAAGTCCAAGGAGGATTATTTTGTGCTGGTCTGGTCCTGCAGGGAGCAAACCAGGAAAGCCAAGGCTGCAACTGAACTCCAACTAGCTTCAAGCATCAAGGACAACAAAAAGTCCTTTTTCAGATATGTGGGGAGCCGGAGGAAAAGCAAGGGCAATGTTGGACCCCTGCTAAACCAGATGGGGCAACTGACAACTGATGCCCAGGAAAAAGCCAACCTATTAAATAGGTAATTTGCGTCAGTCTTTCATCAGTCCCGTGGGACGCCCATGCCTGCTATGGGACAGGAAGATCCGGGTGATGGGGATTCCCTACTCTCCATAAATGCTGACCTCGTGAAGGAACACCTTGAGAAGCTGGACACCTTCAAGTCAGCTGGCCCTGACAATCTGCACCCCAGGGTACTCAAGGAGCTGGCGAGCATCATAGCCCAGCCCCTGGCACAGATCTTTGAAAACTCCTGGCGCTCTGGTGTAGTGCCCGAAGACTGGAAGAAGGCCAATGTGGTGCCGATCTTCAAGAAAGGGAGGAAAGTGGATCCGGCTAACTACAGGCCCATTAGCCTGACTTCTATCCTGGGGAAGATCTTAGAAAAGTTTATTAAGGAGGCCATCCTTGATGGACTGGCTCAGGCTAACATCCTAAGGGATAGCTAGCATGGGTTTGTTGCGGGTAGGTCTTGTTTGACCAATCTAATTTCCTTCTATGACCAGGTGACCTATCACCTGGACAAGGGAGAAGAGATTGATGTCATATATCTTGACTTCAAAAAAGCTTTTGATCTGGTATCTCACGATCAACTCTTGGCCGAACTGGCTGGTTGTGGCCTTGGCTCCACCACGATCCGCTGGCTGGGAAACTGGCTCCGTGGTCGGACCCAGAGGGTTGTAATCGATGGCAGTCACTCATCGTGGTGCCCTGTGACCAGTGGGGTCCCTCAAGGCTCTGTCCTGGGACCCATCCTGTTCAACATCTTCATTAACGATGTGGACATTGGAGTCAGGAGTGGACTGGCCAAGTTCTCCGATGACACCAAACTTTGGGGCAAAGCATCCACGCCAGAAGATAGGCGGGTGATCCAGGCTGACCTGGACAAGCTCAGCAAATGGGTGGACGAGAACCTCATGGTGTTTAACACTGAAAAATGCAAGGTTCTCCACCTTGGGAGGAAAAACCTGCAGCATCCTTATAGGCTCGGCAGTGCTACGTTGGATAGCACTACAGAAGAAAGAGACTTGGGGGTCATCATTGACCACAAGATGAACATGAGCCTGCAATGCGATGCTGCGGCTAGTAAAGTGACCAAAATGCTGGCGTGCATCCATAGATGCTTCTCGAGCAAATCCCGGGATGTCATTCTCCCCTTGTACTCGGCCTTGGTGAGGCCGCAGCTGGAGTACTGCATCCAGTTTTGGGCTCCACAATTCAAAAAGGATGTGGAGAAGCTTGAGAGAGTCCAGAGGAGAGCCACGCGCATGATCAGAGGTCATGAAAACAGATCTTACGATGACAGGCTGAGAGCCATGGGACTCTTTAGCCTGGAAAAGTGTAGGCTCAGGGGTGATATGATGGCCACCTATAAGTTTATCAGGGGTGACCACCAGGATCTGGGGAACGTTTGTTCACCAGAGCGCCCCAAGGGATGATGAGGTCGAACGGTCAGAAACTCCCTCAAGACCATTTCAGGCTGGACATAAGGAAGAATTTCTTTACCTTCCGAGCCCCCAAGGTCTGGAACAGCCTGCCAGCGGAGGTGGTTCAAGCACCTACATTGAACACCTTCAAGAGTAAATTGGATGCTTATCTTGCTGGGATCCTATGACCCCAGCTGACTTCCTGCCCTTTGAGTAGGGGGCTGGACTCGATGATCTCCCGAGGTCCCTTCCAGCCCTAATGTCTATGAAATCTATGAAATCTATGAAAGTCCATCCTCCTGAAATTGAGGGCTGCTGTCTTGCTGCAGGCCTTTGCCACCTTGTGCTGAATGGTGAATTCCAGCAGGCGATGATCCCTGTTACCCAGGTGGTTGAGCACCTGCAGCCCCCTCACCAGGTCGTCACCCGTGGCCAGCACCAGGTCTAACAAGGCATCTCCCCTGGTGAGGCTGTGTACCTCCTGCATTAGACGGAAGTCCTGCATTTGGGCTAGGAACCTATGTGAGTGGTCAGACGTGGCTGACTGCTCTTCCCAGCATATGTCTGGAAAGTTCAGGTCCCCCATGATGACCATGTCCTTTGACCTAAGTACGTCCGTGAGCTGACTTAAGATTTCCTGGTGTAGCTCTTCCCCTTGGTTGTGTAGTTTATAGTAGACCTTCACTGTTAAGTCTCTTTCCCCTCAACTGCCTTGTATTCTAACCCAGAGCACTTCCCTGTGCCCCTCCTCTGACTCTGTGCTACCTGTTGAGGATGTGTATTCCTCCTTAATGTAGAGCACCACACTTCCACCTTTCCTCCCTGTCGTGTCCCTCCTGTACAGCTTATAGCCCTTGATATTCACCACCCAGTCATGCGTTGGGTCCCACCATGTTTCAGTGAGCCTCACTATGTCTGGGTTAGTGTCATCTAGCAGGAGGGTAAGTTCCTCCTGCTTGTTTCCCATACTATGAGCATTTGTGTAGAGGCATTTGAGGCCTCTTGTGGATGTGTGCACTGGCCCCCTAATCACAGCATTGCCCTGGCCCCTGTTGCTTACCTGTATATATGTTCTGCTCGTCGGTCTAGGCTGGGCTGTACTTGTGAGTGCTGCTTGGTTTAGCAGTTAAAGTCTTCCTCCTCCCTCATCTTCCCCTTCCCCCAACAAGCCTAGTTTAAAGCCTGCCAGAGATCTGCCAATCTAGAAGAGAACACATGCTTACCTTTACGGGAAAGGTGGAGCCCATTCCACCCAAGCATGTCTCTCATCGTGATGTGCGGGTCATTGTCAAGGAGGCCAAAGCCCACCTCAAGACACCATTCCTGAAGCCACCAGTTAGTCTCTGCAATGCACGTCTTGTGCCACCTCCCACATCCGCTCACTGGGAGAACAGAAGAGTATACCACCTATGCACCTATCTCCTTCAGCACGCACCCCAGAGCATGGTAGTCCGCCATCAGGTGATCAGGGCTTCTCTTGGCCGCATCATTAGTATCCACAGGGATTAGGACCATGGGGTAGTAACCGGTGGGCTCGATCATGGCCTGGATCATCCCCGTCATGTTACAAACCTTTGCTATGGGTAGGCAGTATGCCTTGCATGTCGAGGGGTCCTGGTCACAGATGGGGCCCTCTGTACCTCTCAGGATGGAGTCACCTATGATGATCACTCAACGCTTTCTCCACCAGGACTGCTTAGCTCCTTTGGTCTGTTCGGAGTGTGAACAGTGTGGAGTTGCCTCCTATCCAATTGCCTCCTCTCCCTCCTTGTCTTCCAGTGTTGCCAGGGCCTCATACCTGTTCTCCAGTTGGACTGAAGGAACTAGTACTGCTGTGTTATGAGCAGCCCTGGTTCTGGAGTTGACCGTCTTCCACTCTGC